>NC_138203.1:249946554-250366554 GCF_964194415.1 Vipera berus
AGAGGAGAGAGAGGAAGAGTGAGAGGAGAGGAGAGGAGAGGAGAGAGGGAGGGAGAGGAGAGGAGAGGAGAGGAGAGGAGGATGTAATGGATGGATACCTATATCAAACCTCTCTATCTGGTGACTTCCATATTCTGAATGAAATTCTCTAGGACATGCATGTTGGTTCTTGTCAGGTACAGGTTTGAGGCTTTCTCAGTTGTTGGGCAAAGAAGCAAGAAAATATTTATTGGATCTGATTTTTGGACGTATAGATTTAGCAATTAAATTTGTAAGATGTAGAGGCCTCTTGATAGGTAGAAAGTGGGAGAGATCAATCAAGCTATCTTTGTACTAACAAAATTCATTATAATTTTAGCTTTTAAAAACATATTTTAAAGAAGGGTATGAAATACTGGGTGAACTTGAGTTCCTAGCATCCCAGGCAAGATGCTAAGGGATTAGCGCATGAGACAGGAATGAGATTTACTTCAGAAGGGTTGATGCCAGCACTCTCACAAGTCATATTCTTCCAAAGCTATGAGAAGATCAGGTCAGCCCGATGCTTCCTGTATGGCTGAGCTAAGTCAGTTCCTCAGTGACAAAAAACGAAGCCCAGCACCTTATGAGGGATTGTTTTGCACTGTAAGCCAAGCCAGTGTCAGTCAGAGCTGGGATGACTGCAGCCTTTCTGAAAGCATTCTAAATAAATCACTGGGGCCATTTACACCCATGCACCTTTCAGCTATGAGTAGACTATTTGAGGAGAAAGAGTTGAACGCCAGCAGGCTGAATCTGCTTTCAGGGGATGAAAGATTACAGCCATCAGCTGTGTGAGGAGAAGAGATTTTTCTCCATCTGTCCATCCTCCAGGTCCTATTTCCTCATAAACTACTCCCTCAGTCACAGAGAAAATTGAAGTTGTTCAGAAATGAAAAAGATATTTAGCCCGCAAATCAATGAATATCTGACACAGTGACTGACTTCCGTGGAACATATGGGAAGCAGTCAGCTGAACTGATGGATTTTCTGCATCCTTCTCCTGCAGATACTTTTTCATCTTACTCCTTTAGAAATGAGACTTTCACAACAAACAATCCCTTCTCACAAAGTCATAAGAGAAATTTTCCGAGTTAGACACTTGAGAACTTTGAAAATCAAAGTTGTATTATTTCTTGTTTCCCAACCTGGGAAAATGTGGTGTGAAGACACTAATTTCTTTTTGTTGCTATTGTTTAATCATAACATTTTAAATCAGTGGGTGTTTGCTTAAAGCAAAGAGCATGCAACCTGAAACCCCAGACCCCACTTGTTTCCTGAAAGCGTTACAGATATTGTAGCCCCACAATCTATCCCAAAGTTGCCACCAAATTACATTTTTAAAGTGACGTATGACAGAACATATAAGGGACGTGGTGGCTCAGTGGGTTAGGACGCTGAGCTTGTCGATCAGAAGGTCAGCAGTTTGGCGGGTCGAATCCCAAGTGCCGCGTAACAGAGTGAGCGCCTGTTACTCGTCCCAGCTTCTGCCAACCTAGCAGTTCAAAAGCACGTAAAAATGCAAGTAGAAAAATAGGGACCACTACGGTGGGAAGGTAACAGCGTTCCGTGCGCCTTTGGCGTCTAGTCATGCCGGCCACATGACCATGGAGATGTCCTCGGACAAGCGCTGGCTCTTCGGCTTTGAAACGGAGATGAGCACCAGCCCCTAGAGTCGGAAACGACTGGCACGCATGTGCAAGGGAACCTTTACCTTTACCTTTTTATGATAGAACATTATTAGACACAGAGAACTGTTGCTTTAAATGCACATAACTGGGAATGATCATATATCTAGGAGTTGAATAAAGCAAGTTGACATATTGCCCCGACAGACATACTGTACTAGCATCCAAATGAATATAAGTGCAACTCTGTCAGATCTTCTGATTTAATGTCTGAGGCTGCACAGAGGAAGACATGGGATTAAGAGTGGGGTAGCCCTGTTCACTCCCCGCATTACTCTCTCCTTATAGTTGACCAAATGATGAACAGGACAATAATAAACAAATCAGAAAAGCATGCAACATCTGTCAGACCAGATCTACATAGACCAGATCACAAAATCAACTCCACAGGAAGACTTGAACTACATTTTATTGATATTAGTTATAATACAAGTAGTCCTCAACCTACAACCATTTGTTTAGTGATCATTCAAACTTACAATGGCACTAAAAAGTGACTTTTCATACTTATGACTGTTGCAACATCCCCATAGTCACAAGATCAAAATTCGGATGCTTGGCAACTGGCATGCATTTGTGACAGTTGCAGTGTCCCAGGGACATGTGATTGCCTTTTGCGACCTTCTGACAAGCAAAGTCAATGGGGAAGCCAGATTCACTTAGCAACAGTCTTAGTAACTTAGCAACCACAGCAATTCCCTTAATAACCGTGGCAAAAGAGGTTGTATAATGGAGCAAAACTCAGTTAACAACTGTCTTGCTTAGCAATGGAAATTGCTGTGGTCATAAATCAAGGACTATCCATAACAGAATCTTGCCAGCCTCCCTTCTCCTTCTTATAGTTCAGTGAATTACAGATGTGTCTGAGCTGTTTTCAAATATTATCCTATTTCCCGGTCCTCTTTGCTTAGAGAAAGATTCATACATATTTCTCTCAAGGTCATCTCCTTTATTCTTTACATATTCCCAGTTTCCCCCCCAATTCCTTAAAAGTAGCTCTACTCCAATACATGACCTAAAAGCAGAAAGGAAGGGGGCTTAACATGGGAGAGTCAGCAATATTCTGAGCTGAGATACACTAAGGTGGGGGATTCACTTCAAAGCTACAAAACAATATTTTAAATATATACATCACTGGTCTCTTGGTATCCAAATCTCCATTTCTTGGAATCTGAATCCTAGGAGCATTTGGGGGGGGACTGTTTTCTCTATTTCTAGTCTAATGAAAAGGACTAGGGGTGATTTGAGGGGCTGCCACAAAGAAGAGGGGGTCAAAGCACCTGAAGGCAGGACAAGAAGCAATCAATGGAAACTAATCAAGGAGTGAACCAACCTAGAACTAAGGAGAATTTTGATGACAGTGAGAACAATTAATCAGTGGAACTGCTTGCCTTCAGAAGTTGTGGGTGCTTCATCACTGGCGTTTTTAAGAAGAGATTGGACAGCCCTTTGTAGAAAATGATATAGAGTCTCCTCCTTGGTAGGCAACCTTGGCTCTTTTATGACTCGTGGACTTCAACTCCCAGAATTCCTTAGCCAGCCATGCTGGCTCAGGAATTCTGGGAGTTGAAGTCCACGAGTCATAAAAGAGCCAAGGTTGCCTACCCCTGGACTAGAAGATCCTCCAGGATCCTTTCCAACTATTATTCTGTAAACCTATGGGGCAGACTCTTTCAAAGGAATGGAGCAAAGAGTGAGAAACATGGCATCCTACCCTTTCTCTGAACTCACATAAGGGGAACCCTCAACCTCCCAATTTAGGAAAGGTTCACTGCACAAACTGGCTGTATTTGAAGAAGCTGGTCCTAAGCTTACCCAGGGACTAAGCAATGAAGGAGTTTATAGGTTAAAGCCAGCATTTTGTATTGTACTTGGAAGCCTGTTGGCAAGCCATGTGTTAGTCACAATATTGAAGTTGTATTATTAAAAAGGCTAAGGTACACAGGCCATAAAGAACATGACTTTGGAAATCTTTCCAATTTCTTCATAATAGCTGTAATCCAGTCACATAGCTAGGAAGGAAGAAAGAGGAGGTCTTAGAACAGAGGAAATGGTAACAATTTGATTCACTACCTTTTGGCTCTCCCACAGAGATACACTAGGAGGAATTTTTTTGGGGAACGATTTTTCTCCACTGGCAATAATATAGAGACAACTCTTTCCCTCACAGCCATGTAGGAAATTTTAATTTGTACTTCCAAAAAGACCAGGATGATCTAGTATAAAGATTAAAATGGATAAACTGTACAGTCCAAGCAAAGGATCAACCTCAAATTTAATGCAATGCATTTTAATAAAATATAAGATTATGTAATGATACTGCATGCATTATTGATATTTAATTGATTTTTTTCCTTCTCTATAGCACCCACTTGAATCCAAGCCATTTTTAGAATTGAATTTGTTGGCTTCTTCTCTTACACCGTTTTTATTTGTTTCAGTGTTTGGGTACTTATTCTGTTGATGGATCCCCTCTAAATAATTTATTTCCAATATTCTGGTAGCTTGGAAAGATTTTTTAAAAAACATATACAGATTAACTGCAATTACTCTTCAGTGGATGAAGATGTTTTCATCTCTGTAAAGCGTGAAGAGGCAAAGAGGCAAGTCTTACAGAATTCAGCACAGCAAACTGGGAAAAACAAAAAGGCATTAAAAATTGCACCATTAAGCTATGACACTGTTTGGATAGTTCATTTTCGTCTCCCCAAACCAGATAAAAATGCGTTATAATAGTCCCAGCCACTGTGGGAACAGGACAAGTTTAAATTTCCGTGAATCTTTGCTTTAAATTCAGAGTTCATATAAACCTTCTGAAGAGGACAATGCATGTGATTGTTTGAACTTATTTCACTTATTTCATTATATTCAGATATATGTCTGTTCTCCAATATGATTTATAAATATGGCTACAGTAATTCAGTTTAACACATGATGTGGCCTTCGGAAGACTAGTTCCCCCACTCAAGGATAGTACAATAGCCCAGTTTGCTTTTGTGATTTGGTGCCTCAGGGAAGAAAGAACGTGACTGCAGGCAAACATCTCCCAATGTTTTTGAAATCATCCAAATAGTGTAATACAATTACAATGCTACTATAAAAGAGGCAATGCAGCTCTGAGATTTTTCTTTTAAGTCTTCTGTTTTCTGTAAACAGACAGTTCGTTCCAACACAGAAGTGCCTGTTTCCAATATGCTGGCAATTAAATCTTACAGGTACTCCTAAACCCTGAAGTTACATCTGTCAAGAAAGCACTTGAGTATTCACACTTACTGTGGAATAATTGCTAAGGGGCTAGTTTCCCCTGTATTTTATAGTAGTACAAGTAATTACTCATTACACTGAATCCAAAAGCAGTCTAACTGACAGGAACAATTTAGTCTTTGATGGTTGACTATAAGCCACCTTTCTCCAATATAGCAGCTGCTTCACATCCAAGGGATGCCTAACCAGCACTTCCACCATAAATCTTTACTATGGATTTCTATTTCTGGATTGTGGTGACTGACCAAATTTTTGCCTGCATTCCATATCCCTTTGTTTCTCTTCTTCTTATTGTTTTTGTTTATGCTAAGAAAATGGAGGCATACCACCCCTTCATTCGGGGATGGCCTTTATTGCTTCCTACTCCCATATTCTTATCAGATCTGTCTGGGGAAGGAAAATGGTTCTGCGTACCATGGACCAAACCATGTGAATCAATCAGCATTTGAGAGTAAACACAGTATTCTCAATACAGGCTGCATTCTTAGGATGCATCAATGCAGATGGTCTTTGACTCAAAATCATTCATTTAATGCCCATTCAAAGTTACGATAGTGCTGAAAAAAGTGACTTACAACTGGTCCTCACACTTGGAAAAAAATGCTTTATTTTGCATATTAACTTGAGGGTAAGACATAAAACCAGACCAGGACTATGGAAGAAAGCCACAAGCAAATGGCTTGTCCTCATTTGCATTCATAGTCAGCTACAGTTGCAGATAGTAAGCCAACAAGCCTTGAGTTCAAATTGTGGTTTTATATCTGGGGGGGGGGGAAAGCCACGATACCTATCTTGATTCTTTTCGTAGAAGATCACATAAGCCACAAGCAAATCCATGTGTCTGTTTGTATATTACACTAAGCCATCATGGTTCAATAGCAGGCTAAGAAATCCAAGCTGAGCTGGCTGAGCAGCACTTAATGCAGTTGGGAAGACATTTCCCCCTCCCTCTCCGGCACATAATTTCACCAAGCAGAAATCAGTGCTTATTGAACAGCTTCCACTAGCTGGAGTGGGCCTGCTCCCATCTTTTATCAATGGCTTGCCTCCTCCCATGTCTACGTTTTCCATCAGCTGATGAGAACAAAGGAAGCCAAGCCAAGCCAAGCCAAACACAGGGAATGTGTCTGCTACACAGAGGGTTTCTGTGTTTAGACTGAAAGCCCCCAGATCCAGTTAAATTGATGCTTTGGGGGTTGTGTTCCAGAAAACTGCTAAGGGACTTATTAGATTTAGCCTTTTCACCATCTCTTATCTTTTTTAATGTTCAATTCAAAACAATACTTAGAGCCACTCTTTTGTATGATTCAAGTGTTGAATGAGAAGTCGGGAGGATGGGTTCAGATTCCTGCTTAGCTGTCACAGTCGATGGATGGTTTTCCTGTGAACATCTGACCAACTGTTTGGGTGGAAAGGGAAGGAAGGAAAGAGGAAGAGGAAGGAAACAAAAAACTGAAAAGACAACTCAGTCAACAAATGTATTTTACTTGCAGAGTCATGGCTGTAAAACCAGAATGAATAACTAAAGATACAATAGTTACTTCAGCTTATAATAGGATATAAAGCTATTCATTCTGTATAGTTATGCTGAATCCCATAAAGATAAGATAGCAATAGTACTTAGACTTATACACCTCTTCATTATGCTTTATAGCCCTCTCTAAGCAGATTACAGAGTCAGCCTATTGCCCCCAACAATCTCGGTCCTCATTTTACTGACCTCGGAAAGATGGAAGGTTGAGCCAACCTTGAGCCAATCAGAATCGAACTGCTTGCAGTCGGCAGTCAGCAGAATTAGCCTACAATGCTGCATTCTAACTACTGTGCCACCACAGCACAGATAAGATTGCCTATTAGAGAAGTAAAACAGAGTAAAAATCAAGGTTAATGTACATCTATGGACAGAAAGAAAAATAAAAGCTGCCCAAATTCTATATGGCTTACAACAGGGCTCATATTTTATTTCCACTCTTTTTGATAAACTTTTTGCAGCATGCAAAATACATAAGTAGAATAGCTTCATTTGTAGCTACTATACCTGATTTTTCTAGCAGCAAAAATATATTGCTGATTTAATTTCCCTCATGTTGTTGTACAGATACATAGCATAGAAAGCATATTGGTTTGTGCCATTAAATAATTTGAAATGTTTCATACAAAGAAGGAGTCACATTTACATCCCATTAGGGCAAAGTCTAGATTGTTCAATCCCTTCTGAATATGAAAAATTGATTCAACCTGTGAAAATTCCGAGGGAGCAGAAAAAAACTGTTATGAGCCTGAACTGAAATTGAGTTTCATGGTTTTCAGTCTGGAACATGTCCTAAATAGGACTCTTTTATAACTCGTGTTAGGAAAATTGCTCTCATTCTGAGGGGATACAAATGGAACAAAAAGAAAATCCATGCCAGAGAGAGGAGCTAAGACTTCCTTTTTGTCCCAGACTTTTCACACCTGGCAGATGGAACTCCAGGTTTCTTGGCATGTAAGGCTGGGGCCCCAGGAAGAAAGGTTGGAGAACTCCAGTTCCTTTCCCAGAAATCACTAGAATTGGCCCCCTTGTTGCCATCTTTCTGCTACGGTGCAGCCGATGGAAGTTCCTGGTGCCATCACTAATCTGGATTGGTGGAAGAGCAAGGAATCAGAAAAACTCCATGTAGAGTATATAGGCCAAAGTAGTTTCTTTATTGTTGAACATCTATTTACAAGAAAGTTGCCTAACTGCATTTTTTTGGGAACAGGCAAATAAAGGCCTCAATAGTCTGGCTGCTGCTGCTGCTTTCTCCCATGGAGCAATTCCAAACTAGACCCCCTCTACTCTAGCCACTGATTCCACCAGAACTAAAGGACTACCTCAGGGGTGTCAAACTCAATTTCATTGAGGGCTGCATCAGTATTGCAGTTGCCCTCAGGGGGCCGGGTGGGTATGGCCAGGGTGGGTGGGGCCTACTGGGTGGGTGTGGCCAGCTCTACATCGTTCGCATCAAGGGTGCCTATGGGGGCCTGGGCAGGAGTGGGACAGATCTGAGGGTCTCTGGCAGAAGGAGGGTCTCTGGGCCAGGGCCAAGGCAGTGGGGGCTGTTCCCTCACTGTTTCCAGGATGGCTTCGTGGGCCACATGAAACCACTTTGCGGGCCGCATCCGGCCCCCGGGCCTTGTGTTTGACATGTCTGGACTACCTAATGGTGGTGCAGTGGTTAGAATGCAATATTGCAGGCTAACTCTGCCTACAGCCTAGAGTTTGATCTTGACAAGGCTTGATGTTGACTCATCCTTCCACCCTTCCAAGGTCAGTAAAGTGAGATTGATGTTGACTCAGACTTCTGTCCTTCCGAGGTTGTAAAAATGAGGACTCAGATTGTTGGGGGCAATATGCTGACTCTGTAAACTACTCAGAGAGGGCTATAAAGCACTATGGAGTAGTATATAAATCTAAGTGCTATTGCTATTGCTATTGCTAACTTCACCTAGCATTCTCCTCTGATTCCCAATTCTTGTTTGTGTGACAGATAAAGACCCACAAGTTATATGCCATTACTGGCATATAAAGGGAAGGAGGAGAAGAAGTAGAATCCTGCTAAGAGTCAAAGATGAGGGTTGTGATATCCAGGGCTTTTTTTGTCATAGAACGCTCAGAACGGAGTTCCGGCACCTTTTTTGGATGGAACCTTGTAGGGTAGGCAAGGCAGGTTGTATGACATGTGTGAGTTCCGGCACCTTTTTCTTTTACAAAAAAAGCACTGGTGATATCACAGAAACTTACACAGATGAGTACTTTTTTCTTCTCACCCCACTTCTTATAGCATGCAAAGTTACCCGCTGCTGCCCCAGAAAATTTCTTGAATGCTATTCTAAGGAACAGGATTTACTATGGACTTACTCCTTACTAAGGGACCACACTCAATTATTTTGTGTAGAAAAAATATGTGT
Organism: Vipera berus; assembly: GCF_964194415.1. Taxonomy (NCBI): domain Eukaryota; kingdom Metazoa; phylum Chordata; class Lepidosauria; order Squamata; family Viperidae; genus Vipera; species Vipera berus. Next base: position 249,955,455 of record NC_138203.1, read on the forward strand.
ACCATGATGGCTGTGCCAGCCTTGTGTGCCCCTTATAGTGTGTTCAGACATTTATTACATTATTAATTAATTATTAATTAATTAGAGCCCACTTTCCAGACCTAGTTTCTACCTCCTGTTATAAAACCAGAAGCTGGATGTTGCTAGCCAGCATATATTACCTGCTATGTTACAGTATCTGTGTGGATCTTGAATCCTTCAGTGAAGATCCTACAGATAACATATTCCCTGCTCACCTCTTTAAAATACATAAAGTTACCTTATGATAAACCTTAATTTTAAAAAATGAGAGCTGAATATATTTATTTCTTTTTAAAAAATGTTTTTGCTTTCTCCAAAGTTTTTCAGAAAAGTATTTCCTTAGTTTCACAAACTTCTTTCATTTCAGGCACAGTTCAATCAACTGCAATACAGTAACAGGATCTGGAAAGGAAGGTGATAACAGATTGTGCCACCACTGGTTGGAGAAGATGGAGGTCATATTTTTAAATGCTTTCCCATGTTTTGTTTTGAAGAATTATGATAAAGCTACATTCATTGTGAACTGTGAGGAGAATTAATGGAAGGATTTGTCTCCATAATCTGCTTTCTTGTAGCGCACTGATGACTTTACATAATGGTCTTTTCTATGAAATAGGTTGGTTATTTATAAATAGAAATTTCTGCCCCATCAAAAACTCAATGCAAAAATCAAATACTATGATAAATGTGCTCTTAGTATTTTTTTCTAGAGGTCTTATTTGCTGTCCCATGTATTGGGGGTGTACATAATGATTAGCCTCCATGAAATCATGGCCATTTTTTATGCACTACCCAGAACAGAAATAGCACAGGAACAGTATTCTGGAGCCTATTGATCCAAGTCAAAATATTGTTTTCTTTGCTTAGCAGAATATGTGAAACCTTATCTTAGTAAGTATTGTGGTAAAATACAATGTTTGGGCTAAGATATGATAATTTATATAGAGACCACATAATCATTCATACTGATTTGTGTTTAGCTATAGCAAAAGGGAATTTTTTGCCATCTGGGAAGGAGAAGGCATGAGATTTCATCAAGAAACTGCCTTAGAATATTGTTGTTGTTGTTAGCTGCGAAGTCGTGTCCAACCCATCGCAACCCTATGGACAATGTTCCTCCAGGCCTTCCTGTCCTCTACCATCCTCTGGAGTCCATTTAAGCTCATGCCTACTGCTTCAGTGACTCTATCCAGCCACCTCATTCTCTGTCGTCCCCTTCTTCTATTGCCCTCAACCTTTTCCAGCATTAGGCTCTTCTCCAGTGAGTCCTTCCATCTCATTAGGTGGCCAAAGTATTTGAGTTTTAGCTTCAGGATCTGGCCTTCTAAAGAGCAGTCAGGGTTGATCTCCTCTAGGACTGACCGGTTTGATCGCCTTGCAGTCCAAGGGACTCGCAGGAGTCTTCTCCAGCACCATAGTTCAAAGGCCTCAATTCTTTGGTGCTCAGCCTTTTTTATGGTCCAAACAATATTGAGAAAGTGGCAAAACAATCACAAAAACTTTGTTGTTACTAACTTTACAAACCACCAAGAAATAGCACAAAACACTCCCCTGCCTCCCTTTAGGCCAGAGGCCCCCAACTTTTGGGGCACCAGGGACCAGTTACATGGAAAGAGGTTTTTCCGCGGATCGGAGGGGGTGTGGTTTTGTGTGCTGCCCACATTCCATGGATGGGGCTTTGGTTGTTTGTGTGGACTGGTTGCTGGCATGTTGCGGTCCAGTACCAGTCCATGGACCGGGGGTTGGGGACTCCTGTTTTAGACACAAAAGTAGCAACCAGAGAGAGAAACATTTGAAGTAACTGATCAAGAAATAACAACTGTACATAGGTAAATACCTGCCTTCTCTGACTGAAGACATCTTTGCTATGATGTGTTAAGTATAAAGAACATCAGCTTCTGTCCCTTTATGTGAAGTTCAGGGAAACAGATGCAGGAGATCGTATTTTTTATTTTTAATTAGCATCCACCATGATGGTGTTTAGGAGAACAGGGGAAACAGCTTTTTCAATATTTTGAGGATCGGGATGCTAAGAGAATGGATATATTTTAATTATATTAAATCTTTTTTTTTACACATTTGATGTAGAGATTTGCAACCACTGAGAGTTTAGGTGGAATCAAAGATATAGAAATGTTATAATAAATAAATCCAATTATTCCTAGAGACAAGTGAACAACAACATTCAAAACCTTAGTTATTCACAAGCAAAATGCAACCCCTGAGCTACATACAGTATTTTAGGCAAATACAGTAAAAGCACCAACACAGATGAGTCATAGGCAGGTTTGAAGGCTTCAGTAAAACAACTTGTCTAATTGATGAAGGTACAGATTTTATGGGAAGTGTACATGCCACAGTTCCTACCTAAACTAGCATTATTCCAGTGACTCATTTATATATTACAGAAAACCTTATTTTAATGAATAAAGTGTAATTGACTAGGTTCACACAATGCACTAAGTCATCAACCATGTTGTGTAAGCATTTAACCATTACTGGTCTAACAAAGACAAAATTAGACAAGTCATATTATTGCTTTGTATAAACCAGGAACCCACCTAATTATGTGGATTTTGACATGGAGGGAAGCTGCAACATTGGAGGCTGTTATCATACTCTCAATTCCTTTTGTAGCTAAGGTTAGAAGATACTATTTATGAAATCTTAATAAATAAGACATAAGTGCTTTGGTTAATTAAACCAAATATAATAATAATAATAATAATAATAATAATAATAATAATAATAATAATAATAATAATAATAATAATAATAATAATAATAATAATAATATAAAGTTGGAAGGGACCTTGGAGGTCATCTAATCCAACCCCCTGCTCAGGCAAGAAACCCTATACCATTTCAGACAAATGGCTGTCCAGTCTCTTCTTAAAAACTTCCAGTGTTGGAGCATTCACCGCTTCTGGAGGCAGGTTGTTCCACTGGTTAATTGTTCTCACTGTCCGGAAGTTTCTCCTTAGTTCTAGGTTGCTTCTCTCCTTGATTAGTTTCCATCCGTTGCTTCTTGTCCTGCCTTTGGGCGCTTTGGAGAATAGCTTGACTCCCTCTTCTTTGTGGCAGCCCCTGAGATATTGGAATTAAATCAAATTAAATTAAGTCTCATTGATGCTATATGTTAGCATCACTTACTGAATAGATATAAATAAATGCTTTCTTCCTATCTTCTTTAACTAAATAAGGGTCATTATTTCTATATTCCACTTCTGATTCTTTGCATTTAAACCAGAGAAATATGTCTAGGTGTTTGTTTGGCTTTGCAGCCAGTGCAGATGAAGAAGTGAAGATTTCCCACCCACCCACCCTTGCATTAATGAATGTAGGACACAAAGGTATGATCCTTAAAAGCTGGCTTAGGAAAAAAGACCACCCTGCCCTCAAATAAAAAAAATAATGCCACGAGGTTGCAAATATTGGCTCGTGGCTAGAAACATTTAATCCTTTCAAAAAGATACCATTATTTGTGTCTTTCACTAGAAAAATAAAAAGTAGCCTAAAATGCTTGAAGTCTTTTGAAATGAATCCCCTGTGAACAGCTTATTCTTTTGGAACCAGGGTGATGTTGCTGAGAATGAAATTTATCAGCTGTGAGACAGCCAAACTAATAATGTTTTAGTCACAAAATCATCTGTTTGTTGATCTCCCTTTTAATATCCATTTTTTAAGGAAGAGCAATTTCTAAAGAGCAATTAAGTGACTTTTTATGGCACTAGAGATGCTTCACCTGACCTCTCACCTCACTGCAAAAGCTGGCAGCTGACCCCAACCATATCTCAGGAGACAGGTCCCTATTATTTCCATCATCAACTAGCAGCTTGTACTTCTGAATGGACTATCCCTAGACATCTGGCTGGAGCAGTTATACACTGCCTGTAGTGATTCAAGGTCAGTGAGGAAAAAGGGCAGAACCCCACGAAACAGAGCTAAATCTAAGCTCTTTCCAAAGCAATCTCACTGAACTTCGGCAAGGACTCTCAGATGCAACTCCTCCTCCTCCTCCTCCTCCTCCTCCTCCTCCTCCTCCTCCTCCTCCTCCTCCTCCTGAGATTGAGTAAGACTCCACTTCATCCAGCGGCCTTCAGGAGAAACAAAGGCTGCTAGGCAAAACCCAGCATATAAGCTTTAAGAGCAATTTTATTTATTTATTTATTTATTTAGTTACATTTATATACCGCCCTATTCCCTGAGGACTCAGGGCGGTTTACAGGAAATTAAAAAATCCACCATACAAAAGTTAAAAAAAAACCAAATTAAAAAATATTAAATTGACCTTGTATACTTAAAACCCCAATTAAAAATTTCTCCTCAGCCTGGGCCCGAGAGCTCAAAGAGCCAGGTCTTCAGGCCCCGGCGGAATGATCGGAGGTCGGGGGCAGTCCTCAGCTCCACCGGCAGCTGGTTCCAGAGGGCAGGCGCTCCCACTGAGAAGGCCCTATCCCTGGGTGTCACCCGCCGGCAATCTCTCACCGGCGGCACCCTGAGCAGACCCTCCCTGTGGGAGCGCACTGGGCGAAGGGCGTTTGATGCCGGCAGCAGGTGTTCCCTCAAATAGCCCGGACCCAGGCCATGTAGGGCTTTATAGGTAATAACCAGCACCTTGAATTTCACCCGGAGTGCAACCGGAAGCCAATGCAGCTCGCGGAGTAGAGGTGTTACATGGGAGTATCGGGAGACCCCCATTACAACTCGCGCGGCCGCATTCTGCACCAGTTGAAGCCTCCGAGTGGTCTTCAAGGGCAGCCCCATGTAGAGAGCGTTACAGTAGTCCAGACGGGAGGTAACAAGCGCATGAGTAACTGTGCGTAGGGCGTCTCGGTCCAGATAGGGACGCAACTGGCGCACCAGGCGAACCTGTGCAAAAGCCCCCCTTGTCACGGCTCCTATGTGGTCTTCAAAATTGAGCCGTGAGTCCAGGAGGACGCCCAGGTTGCGAGCCCTATCAACGGGGGGTAACACCTCACCCCCCCATCATTAGAGGTGGAATAAGTTGGTGCATTTTGTGCATTTCTCAGTGGCATAGCACAGTATCACATACTGACTCAAGCACGTTGATGCTTTTTCATCAGATCTACACCATTTGTCATACCATATGTATCTATATCAAACTTATCTTTTCTTTATCTCAGATCAGAAAGAGACAGCGAGCGGGGGGGGGGAGCGGCTCTTAAATGCTTTGTACTACAACTCCCTCAGGAAGTGTGTACAGCTATTGATCCTAAAGCAGCAGGACACCGGAAGTAATAAGAAATCTTAGCCAAAAAGCTCCCCAAATGTGGACTGATTGCCCAAATTCAAATGGTTTCTTTTACAGTTATCCTTCGCCATCTCTGCCTTTAAAAATCAATTTCCCACCACCAGGGTACTAATATGCCAGAGTGAGCTGGCTGCCAAAAGTGCCAAAATGACTCTGCTGGTTCAGGTGAAGCAAAGCTGAAAACTATATGCAGGAATAAATTCTACTAGTTGTGATATTGTTGGTTAGTGGATGAGCAATAAAATACACTACGCTTAAAAGCACTGCACAAATGTAAATATACTGCCGCTGAAGGAAGGCTAAAGAGTTGGCCAACTCTGCTTATTCTTAGATTACAGACAGATATTCCTTACTCTTGACAGCAGGAATTCCCTGAAAGATTCATTCATCAGCTCTGTGCTTTGAACTTGCCATCTAGCTGCATCTTTGTGTGAATAAAGGAAAACAACATTAGGCATTCTGAAGGAGATCAAATGCATTTCTGCTACACAGCTCATCTTTATTCTTCACTGTATACAGAAATTCATTTGCTCTGGCTGAAGTTCTGCATCCCAGCCTTTCCTGGTTGTTAAGTGAGTACACAGTTGTTAAGTGAACCTAGCTTTCCCACTGACTTTGCTCATCAGAAGGTTGCAAAAGGGGATCGCATGACCCCAGGACACTGCGACCATTGTAAATGCATGCCAGTTGCCAAGCGTCTTAATTTTGATCATGTGGCCATGGGGATGCTGCAGGGGTCATGTGAAAGATGGTCACAAGTCTCCTTTTTCAATGCTGCTGTAACTTCAAAGAGTCACTAAACGAATGATTGTAAGTTGAGAACTACCTGAATACTGTTTTCTGTGGAGTTAAAACCGATCTATCCTTTACTATAAATCGAGCTAAAACTATCATTCTATTTTGACAAGCTAACTTTGCTTCCACCATGTCCAGTTACTACTTCATAAGTATGAAGTGAATGAACATATTTGTTCTTTAACATATAATTACAATAAACAACATATTTGTTCTTTAACTTTACATTTCTCTTTACATTTGGACCCAGGTGTGGAAACAAATACAGAGTGGTCACTGTTGTGAATGATTTTTGGTGGGAAAATATAAGGGGGAATGAACTGGCCTGGTCTTACTTTTAAACAAACTTTAAGCAAACTTTTAAACCCTTGATTGGGCGGGGTTGACCTTGAGGGCCCTCTTCAGTGAGGTGTCACAGGGTTCAACATTCTCCCACTCTTAAAAAATTATTCTGCCATCTTTTATTTAACATCTCCATGAATTTTTTGGAAAAGATCATCCCCTGATGCAGGCAGCTTGTTGATATGAAGATGTTACTTGGTTGTATATCTCAGCTCTGAGCCAAACAGGAAATGAGGTTGGATTGTGTCTTGAATGTCTGTATGGAGAGCAGAGTGACTTTGGGTGTGAAAGCCAACTGATGCCATAAATATTCCATATTTCACTCTGGACAGAGTTATCTGTGGAGAGTTGATTCATAATTTGTGAATCTGTTTCTGGACAACTGCCACAAATAAAAGGAAAATATCATCATTGTAGAATGTATGCATATTCATTCAATGGTGCATGCCCTTAGTAAACAGTCATTAATTTTCTTAATAACAAAACAACAAAACAACAAACACAACAACAACAATAATGCTGTTGGAAGGGACCTTAGAGGTCTTTAGTCCAACCCCATGCTCAGGCAGGAAACACTATACCATTTCAGACAAATGGCTGTCCAGTCTCTGCTTAAAAACGTCCAGTGTTGGAGCATTCACAACTTCTGGAGGCAGGGTGTTCCACTGGTTAATTGTTCTAACAGTCATGAAGTTTCACCTTAGTTCTAGTTTGCTTCTCTCCTTGATTAGTTTCCATCCGTTGCTTCTTGTCCTGTTGCTTCAGTTGCTTTGGAGAATAGCTTGACTCCCTCTACTTTGTGGCAACCCCTTAGATATTGGAACACTGCTATCATGTCACCCCTCACCCTTCTCTTCATTAGACTAGACATACCCAATTCCAGGAACCATTCCTTATATGTTGTAGTCTCCAGTCCCCTAATCATCTTTGTTGCTCTTCTCTGTACTCTTTCTAGAGTCTCAACATTTTTTTTTACATCGTGGTGACCAAAATTGTCACCAAGTGTGGTCTTACCAAGGCATTGTAACGTGGTATTAACACTTTACATGATCTTGATTCTATCCCTCTGTTAAGGCAGCCTAGCACTGTGTTGGCTTTTTTGGCAGCTGCAGCACACTGCTGGCTCATATTTAAGTGATTATCCACTAGGACTCCAAGATCCTTCTCACAGTTGCTACTACTGAGCAAGGTACCATCTATACTGTACTTGTTTGTTTTTTTCTTGCTAAATATAGAACCTTACTTTTTTCTCCATTGAATTTCATTTTGTTAGATAGCGCCCAATGTTCAAGTCTGTTAAGATCCTCCTAAGATTTGGTGCTAGTTGTTCTATATTGTAGAGGAGCATACATTTATACTGTTATATTTCAGTTTTATGTTTATTGTTGGTTTAGCTCTATTAGTCTCTCAGAGTCAGGCAGGACTAGAGTAGCATATAAATCACATAAAACAAATAAACACACACACAATCTACACATTTTTCCAACGTTCTCATGCATTTATGAAATCCTTTTCATCAGTGTTTCTTTCATTTTTTTTTAAGTTTACAAAGGAAATGTTTACAAAGCATTGTTCTTTTTCTCAGGTTTTCCAAAATTAAATCTCCAGTAAAGAAGGCAGAACAAAGGTGAAGAGAATTGTTATTTCCATTAGGCCTATCCATTGCTTCTTTCTCTATTCTCTGTTTTAAAGATTAAGCCTCCTCTTTCAATCTGACTCTTTTTGTAAGGAGAAACCATTTTAAGAAAATCCCTAAAGCAAGGATAATAAAGCTTGTTGTGAAAAATATGAAAAAGGTAAAAAAAACAAAAAACCACTGGATTAGCACAGCAAAAAAATCTAGATGATCTCTAGATTGCCAAAAAAGATAGTGAAAAATGTAATTCTAATAAAGGAGAATATTTGTAGCTGAGGGTTGAAATGAGGGATGTTTCTCTGAGCTTCGTTATTTTCTTGCAGATGTTTCATTGCTCAAATTAGGCAACATCATCAGGACTAGTGCTGGTGATGTTATCTTGGTTAATGAAACATCTGCAAGAAAACAGCCATGTTCAAAGAGCACCAAGGACCCCTTAAATGTAAAATGTTTCCTCTTTCTAGTGATCATCCAGATTTTTACAGTTCAGATCCAGTAGCCCTAACAAAGGGGACCTATGTAAGCTTTTGAAGTAGTCTAGGAAATTAAAAACCAGGTAAGTACATTTTGCAGATATCGATGCCAAAGTTAGATAGATAGGAAAGGGGGAGGGGGGAGAAAGAGAGAGGAAGAGATGTTAGCTGTAAATACATTGCTTACTCTTTAGCAATCTTGCAGCAAAGGTTGCACCCTTCAATGACAGAGTACCAGGCAGAGTCCTTAAATTGCAAAGTCTGAGAAGCAACTACTCTATATGTGAGACCAAGCATTCCTTTAAAATATGTGCTGTGAATCATTTTTTTGAAAATAAATAAAACTATTGTGTGTGATCTGGTTCATATATATCATAATGGAGTATCCTTGTTTTTGATTTGATATCCAGTCATTGCAATTTATAAAATACAATTAAGTTGATGTTGAGCTAATTCACTTTGTTTGGGCTTATTTGGTGAAATGTGATAAAGCCAACCATGGCATAGTCACTATGCCGTAGTTCCTAGGAAGCTAGTCTCTGGGTCTCTGGCAATAAGATTCAGGTATAATATCTGGGGGGCATTTTTCTGCTATTAACAGCAATTGGAAGGAAGGAAGAGTCAACAGTGAAGGATAAAGTGATTTGCTATGGTTTTTGTTTGAATTCCTGTTCTCCACCCCCATGGTCATTATCATTTTGTTTAAATCAAAATATGGTAAATAGGAGGGTCACAGTCACAGGATCTAGTTTGACCCCAAACTCTAGACTTGCTTATGTGGGAATATTTTTCCCAGGTCTCTTTCTCCAGTCCTTCTGCACCTCTTTCTTTCTTTCTTTCTTTCTTTCTTTCTTTCTTTCTTTCTTTCTTTCTTTCTTTCTTTCTTTCTTTCTTTCTTTCTTTCTTTCTTTCTTTCTTTCTTTCTTTCTTTCTTTCTTTCTTTCTTTCTTTCTTTCTTTTTCTCAATAATTAGAAGTAATGTTCCAGAGGTTAGATTTTTTGAAAACCACCCAGGGAGTATTTTTCAGGTTGAAGAAAATATCAATATTTAAAGCATATTTGCTTACTGTATTAACTGGTTCTGCGTGGGCCTGTTTTCAGAAAATGTTTTCAGAGCAAGAAGAAAGAGAAAATTAGGAAAAAGCAGTTTCATGAAAAATTTAGGAAAAAGCACCCAAGCAGTAGATTGAAAAAGTCAGTGTGAAAGCATCACTAGTAAGATTTCTTTCCCTTGCAGCATTCCTGGTCCACAACACTTTTACTATTCCCCACTACTTTGGTTGTTGTTTTGACTGGTCCCCATCTGTGCTTTCCTCTCATTTTATATTTAATCATCTCCTTTTCAGGCTAAAGATGTGTTGTTTCATCTGCATTGACATTGTGGTGTCCCTTAGCCGAAAGTGTAGAATTAATCCAAATCTCTCTTCACTTGCCTGTATTATTCTTGATTCCTTACTATTCCTCACTGGAGAGGTGGTTCCACCAGGAAAAGAAATGATTTCTGGGTTTCATAAAGGAGTCATAACTTCTGGTTTTGGAAGCATTCTGGCTCCTGCTTGCAATATTATGCATTCTTGAGCAGTCCTTGCCTGCTTAATGTACCATATTATTGTAAGAAGTATTTAACTGGTTTATTTCCTGGTAAGTCAGCAGGTTCCCTAATAAAATATACTAGTGCTTTGCTGGCAGAAGACCAGACTTCAGGGATCTCTTGTGAATTCCCTGGAAGAGAGTTTGAAAAAACATTTACTTAAGCTTCTCCTGTTTCCATCTTACTTTTACCATTCTTAGTTGAACTTTAAGCAAGGATGTCTATGGTGATTGTCAGCAAGGACTGTCTTCCTTTTTTTTTAAGTGGGCAGATTGTGAAAAATATTGTGCCTCCAGCACAGGCATATTTCATCTGGAAAAAAAAGGCTTGAAGCTTGCAGCTCTTCCACTCAAGGATAAAGGATTATCAACAGCTTAATCTGTGGTAGAATTCCACAAAGTTCACACTAACACAATTCAAGGTACTGGTTATCACCTATAAATCACTTCATGGCTTGAGGTCAGATTACCTAAGGGACCATCTTCTCCCAGTTGTTTCTACCCATCCACTTCTGTCTGGCAAGTTGTGGGTGTTACTAGTCCCACCAGCCAAGGAATATTGGCTGGCAAGACTTAGGAGACCTGCATTCTCAGTTGTAACTCCTCCCCTTGGGAATAATTCTCTATTCAAATATCACAATGACCCTGACCCTGTTGGCTGTTTGCAGGGCTGTGAAGACTTGGCTGTGTACCTGGACCTGGGACCCTGTGGGGCTAGGCCTAAGCCAGCATACCTAAAGATAAAGCAAGTACATAAGCACGGTGGACAAAAGTTAGGAAAAGCTTCCTCTGGAAAGTAGTTGTGGAAAGAATCCACAGAAAGAAATATTTTGGGAAATATTAAAAAGGCAGAATATATTTCCCCAAAGGATCTTAAAGGCAGAAACCAACAAACACACACACCACCAAATCTCTCTGCCCTAAACAGAAATCAGGTCTGCAGAAATGCAGATGTGATAATCTTGTCAGAAAGATTGCAGCAGGAAGCTGGGATTAGAAAGACAAAGATCCCTAGAATCAACAATCCCTCACACCAAAAAAATCTAACAGTCATCAGCCACAGCCCCAGGGAAACAGGATATGACCTTTGGGACATAATAGGATTAACCCACCATCAGAATACCAGAAAGGCACACTCAGACTCAAGTCAAAGTTCGTGCCACAGGAACAACTCCAAACAAAAGCTCAAGAAGGTATAAAAACCCACCACTCCCTACTACATGTGGTAGCTTTCCAGAGCCATCTCTCTGTCTGGCTCTGCTCTTCAATAAACTACAACCTTCTTTCTAAAGCAGTCTCCATTTTGTTTATTCCCAGCTTGGACTGGACCCTGATAAATATTTTTCTTTCAACATAGTTAAGAAGGAACCAAGTCATTAAGGCAACAAAGAAAAAAAAAGTCACCTGAATCAGACAAAAGAAGTTGGGCTTGAGCACATGGGAAGCTCCTCCCACCAACCAGAACAAAGAAAGGACTTTGGGAGATAAAAGTGGTCCTGAAGCCAACCCAGTCTTTCAATCATTTTTGGATTCCATCCCTCTGGCTAATGCCTGCCAGCCTAGTTGAGGATGTTGGGTAAGTGTGGACAAATGAGTGTTTTTGTGTATACATTAATGGCAAAGTTTGCTGTTATTTTAAATTCATGGGTCTCTATGTATTCTAAAGAACTGTTTGTGCCTCAGTGTTCAGTTGAAAGTGATTTGAGTGTGGCAATTTTCCAGGACTGTGAGTAGGTGAGTGAGTGACCATAAGCTGAACACACATGTGTATCAGTCCCAAGTCTGTTAAGGGGCCCTGTTTCTCTGCTGTGTTAACATACATGGTAATAATTCTACTTGGTGACCATGTATATTTATTTTGGATTGTTTTAATTGTTTTTAATATATTTCTATGTTTTGTTTTATGTATGCCACCTAGTCACTTGTTGAGATAACTGGCTATAAAAATCAAATGCAAGTAACAATAAGTATCAATCTCACCAGACCCAAAGCACTAATACTGAAGAGGCCAGGGGTCAAGCTGGCATTTCCAGGTTTGAGGGTCCTCAAGAAAGGGATCTTTGGTGGCTTCCTCACACAGTCTTCTCCACTCAGCCCCCTCTATTAGCTCCAAAGCTGCCCCTCCACTTTTTCCTTCCTTGCTACCCATCCGGGGGCTTCTTCTTTTACTTATCATTCATGGCTGTCTTTTATTTCACTCAGGTTTTGAAAGGTGAAACCAGAACTGCACTTGATATGTTGTTTGTCCCCAGAATATCCATTTGGAGGTCCTTTGAAGATGCAAACACGCCAGGGGTGTCTGTAGTTTTTTAAAAAGAGGCACGTGGGCAGCATCTGTGCAACAAGCAACAGAGCAGTGGGAAAAAAGAGCAGTAGGGTTAGTTGCAGAAGGCGACCCAGAGCAACATTTGCAGAGGGCACTAAGCACCAAGAATGCTGAAAGAAGCCTTGCAGTACTACATGCAAGCTCTGCTCCTTTATTTTGTGTGTCATGACATCACACACATGCTCAAAGCTGCATGTGAAAGGATGGCACAACACTGTTTTCTTCATTTTGCAAAAACACACTGCAATTGCCAATGGGGACATGCACGATGATTAAATTTGAGGTTCTCTGGACTACAGGGCTGTGATCTTCACTGTCTCTGGGGGATTAGCCCCAGAACATCTCAGCAACCCAGACAGAATAAGTGCTTGAACATCTGCCACCAGCTGTCTATTCACAAGAGTAGGCTAATGCCAAAGTTTATGGATAAGAGTACCGGTAAGTCTAATTTTTTCAGGCACTAATTGCTATGACATTACACTTCTTACATGAGTAGGTCATGTGCCCAGACTTTTTTTTTTCATTATCTGTAAAATGTCAACAGAAACCACAACTTGCTCCTGAATGTTGTTGTATTCAAACCTGTGATTGGCGTGGAATTATCTACTTTAATTTAAAAGAAACCCATTTTACATGAATCTGAAAAGCTAGGGCAAACCGGGGAGGGGTTAAATTGTAGTTCATGCTTAATTATTCTTATGCAAACTACTTCCCCAATATCTACTATATCTGAAGCATGGTAAGCAGTTGATATAAAATCTGGTAAGTTTTTGGTAAAGCCAGACAGTGATAACAAATCAAATAAACCAAAATGAGCCAAATTCTGATTAGTTTCAAGGGCATCTGCAGGGTGGGGGTGGGAAAATGGTGACCCCACACATGCAATTGCAATCCTATTCCTGTTTTATGATTGCCATGCATGTAAATTGTCACAGCCACCATCTTGTCTTTCTGACCAAAATGACAAGAGCTGCAGTAGGCCAAAAATGTTAGTAACACAGCATCCTAGAGGAGAAAACCTAGGTTCTTCTCTTTTGAACATCCTCAAGCTCTACTTGTCTTCCCTGTAAGAAGTTAAGAAGCTGATGCTTTGGGGTGCTCAGTACCCTACTTTCCATCTGGAGCTATGTTCCAACTCATGTCGTCTTGATCAATGGTTAGATGCCAGCTTGGTTTATCTAAAACTTAGCAGTCCACGGAATTGGCAGTCCTCCTTCTGTAGAACTTACTCCTTTCATGCACAAAAAGTTAGTGCTACTTTCCCTTACCCTGACAATCTATTAGTTTTCCAATAATATAAATATGACTAAAGCCCTTAGAGAGGTGCAGTGACTCAGTGGCTTAATGCTGCTGGAGATGATCTCTACTCTAGCAGTTTGAGTGCTAGTACTGTGTGCCTGCCAACACTCGCCTCAGCTTCTTCCCACCTAGCAGTTTGAACACATGTTCTAAATAGGTACCACTTCGGTGGAAGTCTAACTGGCGCTTTGTGCAGCAGTTAAAATCCTGTTGACACTGAACCTTCCCAGTTGTGATGCCCATTTGCGAGGCAACTTCGGTGAAGGGAGAGGGCCTTGGATGACACTGCAGAAAAAGCCGGTCATCTTTCTTTCTGGTGCGAAGCCAGCTCACCTTCCTGTGGCGCACTTTGGGAAGCATGCAAGGGTTGTACCTAACTGATGGTAAACGGGCAGCCTGTTGTGATTCAGGGTCAGCCTGTGGGTTCGGCAGTTGGGTCGGATGATTCAGAGGAGGAGGAGGGGGGTGTTGGAGAGGTTGCTGAGGGTGTTGGAGAGCTTGCTGATGAGAGCCCTCAGCCAGGCCCCTCCCACCTGGTTACGACGCAGACCCAGCTGTGTGAGCCTGACAGTGTGGATGAAGATGACCCACAGCTGGCCCTGTTCAAGGATGCCCGACGCAGGAGGCAGTCAATCAGGAGTAAACAGAGGAAGGCAATGGGGCACCTTGGAAGGAGGCAGAGAGAAGCCACGCCCTGAACTGTTTAAAAGGGGAATGCATGGGAGGGCTGGTTTGCTGAAGGCAACCGTTTGAATAGCTCCTGTTTCATGGTTCGTGTCTTGTTCTGTTTGCTTTTGTGTCCATAAATTTGGCAGGCTTAGTTCCAGCCTCTTGCCTTCTTGTAAAGGGGTTGTCCCTGCCTTTTCTGCAGGGCCGGTAGCAGGCTGGTACAGAACACAGCCAAACTATTACCTTGCACTAGCATTGTAGACTCCTGGCTAATGTAACAATGCCATATGCTAAAAAAAGAAGAAGAAAACTAAACCTCTTTACAGCCATGTCTGGATAGGTGGTTGAGAGGAAAGAACGAAGCCTTTGAAACCTGGATTAGAGATGTACAACTGATTTTGGAAAGGTGGAAGAAGAAGAGCACATTTGCTACCAGCAAGTGGTGAATTGTCTCCAGGAGGGTAGAAACGAAATCTGGGACTTACAGAACTGTAGTTAAAGTTGAAGACTCAAGGAGAGAATGAACTCGTTGGACCTCCATTTATAAAAAAGACTATCCCCCAGGAAGGGAGAAGTCTTTGGGGACATTTTAATCATGGATGGGGGAGCATGATTTCGAGGCTCAGAGATATGGGGGTCAACAAAGCAGCTACAGGTCATCCTCGATTTACAACCATTCATTCAGTGTCCATTCAAAGATACAACCACACTGAAAAAAGTGACTTATGACTATTTTTCACATGACCATAGCAGCATCTCCATCATGATGTGATCAAAATTCAGATGCTTGGCAATTGGCATTACCGTCTCAGTGTCCTGAGGTCATGTGGTCACCTTTTGCAACAAGCAAAATCAATGGGGAAGCCAGATTCACTTAACAACCGTGTTACTAACTTAACAAATTCAGTGATTCATTAACAACTATGACACAAATGGAGCAAAACTCACTTAACAACTGTTGCTTAGCAATTGAAATTTTGGCCTCAATTGTGGCTGAAAGTCAAGGACTACCTGTACATGGAAAATGATACAGATCAAGTGAGCTGGAAGCATGATATTTTAGGGCTTGCAACTAATGTTACTCAGGATCCCAGATGTATAAAAATTCTACTACTCTGTGCAGCTGCAGATGAGCAGCCAAACAGGGGGAAATGGCTATAAAACCCAGGGCTATTTAAGTCCCAAGGACAATACAGTACAAAATAATGTTGCTTATAGGTACCAACGTTTTAATAATTAATACTATAGGAGGAGAGCCAGGTTGTTCGGGGATGGCAAAAGATCAAAACCTGGTAACACCTTTTCTGCCTAACAGTTATTCTATTTTATTGTTATAGGCTATAATAACAGAATCTTGAAAGCCTGATAACCCTTCTCCTCTCTTCCTCTAATATCAAAAAGGGTCAAGGCAGGTAGGTTGATCTTCAATTTCTCTTCCACACTTTCCTGTTTTCCAGGCTAGGCTCATGTTTCATTAACAGTTGATGCACACTTTCTCCAAGGTCACCTCTGTGCTCCTCTATAGTATAGAAGAACTGACACTAAATCCTAGTGATTAGAAAACTAATGACTGTCTACTAAGGACATGCACCATGAATGAATATGCATACATTGTACCAATGGTGATATTTTCCCTTTCCTGGCAATTGGCCAGGAACAGCAGCAATTTCAGCAAACAATCACTTAAAGAAGCCAACACGGGTGGTATAAAACAATTTAAATTATTTAAATAAGTAAATGGAATAAATAAATGTTATGAATCTATTGCCTACTCTACCCAGTCAGTCACAGTTTGTTGCCAGCAGGCAAAGCAAGGAATTAGCTAGGGCAGAGATTTCTGAAGCTCCATTATGTTTAAACTGGAAGGGGAATTGGAAGGTGAATAAGCTCCAAAAGTGATTCTGGTGAGTTGCAAAAGAAGATGGGAATGTTTAGAGTAACGCTATCAAGTCTAGCTAAATTTGAGATTTCTTTGCCAATTCTGAAGATAAAAATAACATCTCTCTCTCTCTCTCCCTCCCTCCCTCCCTCCCTCCCTTTTATCCTGAAGTAACTCTTACATTTCTTTTCAACTAGATTTTTCTTTAAAATACATTGGAATATGTTAAAATATGTTGTCTGCACCTTAGATCTTTGGTGTATGCATGCACACGGGATATTTTCATTCCATAAAACATTTAGGCTATACTACAGTTTCCATCTCATATGATCACTTAGCTTAAAGCCCATCCTTTCTTCCTGTAATAAATTGTGTATCAGAAACAAAGGAAGTTAGGAGGGACCGGATATAATTTTGCAGGAACTAAAACCATATGGTAAAAACTATGAAGATCTGCTTTGCACAGGACACTCTAAAACGCCAAGTATTGTAGCTTATTCCACAGAAGACAAGTCTGATTTTGGAATGGAATTTATCCTTGAAATAACTAGATCCTCTTAGGTTTATATACATCTCCCGCTTACTATTTTATTTTTAAAAAACAGTATATTTTAACTTTATCATGCAGAACTAGAGCCTGGAGTACAACAAGGGATTCAATTTTCCCAAAATATTTGCAAACACTTTGATTTTTTTTAAAAAAAAAAGTTGTTTTTTTTTCTCCTTAAAAAAATATTTGCTTCTGAGAAATGTTTTACTGTTAATGCCTTTTTGGATAGGACTAATTCTGTAAACAGATATTTAGTGGCCAGCAAAAATTCAGCTTGTAGTTACTTTCTTCCAAACAGATATATCAAGCTGTATCTTTTGAGCTTCTGGAAGTATAAAGTATAAAATGTGGAATATATATATTAAAAAGATAGTTACATAAACATAGAACAAATTTGCAAACTAAGAAAGAGCATGGGAAAGGTATACTATAGGTAACATGCCAAGCACAGATACTGATATTTGTTGAGTGTCTTAGACCAGGGGTCCCGAACCCCCAGGCTGTGGTCCACCGCTCACGCGAGTAAAGCTTTACATGCACACAGGCTTGCCCATCATTCACATGGCCCAGTTTGGAACAGTCTGTTTCAAACTGGGCCGCACAAGCAGGCAAGTGCATGCACATGCAAGATCCACTCATGTGAGCAGTGGACAAACACACACATACAAAGTCCACTTGTGCAAGTAGGGGGTGCATGTGGAGGGTGCTTCTGCTTGCACACAAGTGGCGCTTCACACGTGAGTGCAAGTGCTCGTGTGAAGTGGAGTTTGTACAAAAGTGCAGGCCCCCTTAGCTCATGTGTGAAGCTCCATTTTGTGCAAGCAGAGGGTGTGCATGCCCACTGCTCGCACCAATAGAGTTGTGTGCACCCATGGTCCTACCACTCACATGCCCTCCCTCTGCACCGGGCCAGGCTACCAAAGTGGAATGGTTGGAGACCGCTGTCTTTGACCACTTGGGAACACGTAGAAAATGCCTACATCAGAAGAACATCTTTTAAAAGTAGCTATGTCATTCTTAAGGCAGCAATTGTTTTAATGAATCAACTGAGCATGCTGTAATTACTGTTAAAATCCATTATCTAATATTTATGTATTAAACTACATTTCTACAAGTGAGAACTGAGTGGGCCACTGTGTTATACTAATATTTCTAAGCAACAGGTATCTGAATGGCCATTAAATACAAGCAATGAATAAGAAGTTTTGACATCTCTTGGCTGCTAGTTGTCTTCATTTCTGTAACTATATATGGTGAACTGTAAACTAGGATAATCCTATAATATATTGTTTATTTATACATATATAGAGAGATTGAGAAGAATAAAAGGGTTTCACTGCAACAGATCCCATCAGCTTTCTAGAGACTCATGGCTCTATAGTATTTCTGGAAGGCAAGATAATTTCTCTTTTTATGCCTCCTCATATTTGAGTGCAAATACCTTTGAGATGAAAAAATATGAATAGTTTCTACCCATCAGGTGTCACATCACTTCCTAGTATAATGAAAGAGGCTTTGCTGGCCATTGGATATCCTCATATATCACTAAAGCACAAGGTGGGTTTAATTACCCATCTCCTATGCCATATCTGGGACACGACACATCCTCTCCATGACCTGTTTTCCTGTTACCTTCTGGGAGGAGGCTTCGTGGTATCCGTAGCAGAACATCCAGATTCAGCCATAGTTTCATTCCACATAGCATTAACCTTGTGAACTCTCAAGCTTCCTCCTTCCGTTATATATTCAAGATGGACAGTATTTAATATTTAATATGTATTTGTTATGTATATATAGGGGTGTGGCTCTATACATATGCTGTATATAGTATGGTTAGGTGTGTGTCATGTATTTGTTTCACTTTGAGAGCAGGCAACTAAATTTCATTTTTGATGTGTGCCATTGTGCCCACAGTAAAATAATGACAATAAAGGTTATCTATCATATCTAAGTCAAATGAAAGCTTAGCTGTGTAATAGTTTGCAACTTGAGGAGTCCTCACGATAGCTATCTTTAATTTAATTAAAATTGCATTACATCAAATAATGTGATTGCCATTGCTCCTATGCCTCGGCTACCACCTATTTTTGGAGAGCAGATCACAGGATATCATTCACTGACTAAGGAGTGCCCCTGCCCTGAAAAGAACAACAGATGATTCCTATATAACATGGCAGTCACAATGGACAACAAAACATGCCCAGAAGGGACAATCATTTTTTTGGTTTTATCGAATTGTATGTCCTCAATTTACAACTACGTTTTCATTTAGCAACAATTCAAGGATACAACCACAATTTAAAAAGTGACTTACAGCTGGTTCTTCTTGTACTTTCAACATCTCCACAGTCATGTGATCAGTATTTGGGTGCTTAAAAACCAACATGTGTTCATGATGGTTGCAGTTCCCGGAATAATGTGATCACCGTTTGTAACCTTCCCAGCTGACTTCCAACAAGCAAAGTCAATGGGGGAAGTCAGATTTGCTTAATGACCACATAATTTACTTAACAATTCCAGTGATTCCCTTAACAACCAAGGTAAAAAAAGGTTGTAAAATTGGGTGCAATTTACTTAACAACTCCCTTGCTTAGCAACAGAAATTCTGCTCTCCATTGTGGTTGTATGTCAAGGGACCTGTATGTTATGAGCGTGGAGTACTAAGTAAATTTAGTTGAATAAATGGTTTTCATGAAGACTACTCCTAACAGCTGAATTTCTGCCAAACACCACACAGAGACACACACACATACACACCATCCCCTTCACAATCCAAGTAGGAAACCATAGCCTGCCAGTGTTCTAAATGGCAGGTATAAAACCTAATTATTGATAGCAGGATAAGAGTAGCAATTCCATCTTGTCAGCTGAGTAGCAAATCCAAATTGACCCAGTTATCTGCCATGCTCAAACACACTAATGACCCCCTTGTACCTTTGCTGACCAAATAACAGCCCCTTCTGCCACTCTCCATATCCAGGAGGACTTTGAACTGTAATCATTCAGCAGTGCCTGATCATAACTCTTGGTCTTGTCTCTCCAAAAGCACTTTTAAAGATTTACTGTCTCAGCAATTTGAAGCAGTGAAGTGGAAATAGTGAAGGACATTCTGGAGATTTGCTAGGGAAAGGAGCTGGACTAGAAGGAGAAAAGAGGAAAGAGAGTGCACTAGCATTTGTTTTTAATCCGTGTTAAAGTAGAACTAACTGAATAACAGAGTTGGAAGGGACCTCGGAGGTCATCTAGTCCACTCCCCTGCTCAAGCAGGAGATCCTATGCCATTTTGGACAAATGGCTGTCCAATCTGGAAGAGAGGGAGGGAGAGAGGAAGGAAGGAAGGAAGGAAGGAAGGAAGGAAGGAAGGAAGGAAGGAAGGAAGGAAGGAAGGAAGGAAGGAAGGAAGGAAGGAAGGAAGGAAGGAAGAATAGCAGAATAACAGAGTTGGAAGGGACCTTGGAAAATAAAATTCAGATATTCCAGGTTTTTGATGCTCCCTTGGGAATCTCAAAATGGTCTGTAGTTTTGCAGTAAAATCAAACTAAACTGCAAAAATGTTAGCCTTTTAAAAGTACAGTGCTGTACTGTACTGTCAAGATTACCAACTCATCAGAAAAACAAGCCTGGCTCACTGTTGCTTGTTTAAAACACATTTAAGTCAAAAGGATCAAGATCATCATAACTGTGGTGGAAGGCTGCAGAAGGAGCTGAATTTAGCTATGTTTTGCCAAGTGAACTTCCTAAATACTCTGGTCCCATAATCAGATCATACTCTCAGACTTCCTGAAAAATAACCAAGTGCATCTGCCTTCACAAAACCCAAAGGATCAGGCTGCACGCAACGCAATCCAAACTGCCAAAAAGAAGCTTATAATCCACCGTGGAAAATTGCCTAAAAGGAAACAATTCAAGGCGAAAGACATCACCTGGACTCCAGAGAAGTGGATTATTAAAAAATTCAGTGCAGTGATTCTATGTGCAGGTATTCTATGGCAGGAGAAACTAATGAGAAATAAGCGTCAAGATGGTTGGAAGACCCTAAAAAAAGCAAAAAACAATATTCAATACTAATGAGAAAGAAATGGGAGAGAGCAAAAACCCCAGTGTGTCATGAAGATCTGAATACAAGAAAGGGGCCTTTTTAGGAGATGGAAAGAAGGGCAAGTCTCTATGGAAGAACAGAGGAAGCTAGCCTAGAGGCATAGAGAGGGTATCCAACTCCCCCCTCCAAAAAAACCCCATAAAGCTCAAATTGAACAGATGTTGGTAAAGACTGATAATGACAACCTACAACAACCTATTGAGCATCTTTCAATACATGCAAAATGCTGGAACAAAGAAGGGCAAGTCAACGCAAGTCTTTTTTCCCCAGTCTTCTCAAAAAAAGAACATATATGTTCAATTAGGTAATTTTGAAGAGCACAAAGAAGGGACAGGATGACACTTGTGATTGTGACAGTCAGAGAATAGTTGTTTTCTTTCAGTGAGTTTAAAATCTATACATCCAGACACATTTCATCCTAGGGTATTGAAAGAAATTGTTGATGATCTGTTGAAATTGGGCATACTATTTTTGAGCACCCTGGAACATGAACGAAGAGCCAGATGACTGAAGGAAGATAAATGTTATGTTTTCTAAATGGGCGGGTGGCTGAGAGTATCTAGGGTACTAGGGATCAGTGAGATTGATATTGATGTATGAAAAGTTCAGGTGCTCTTACTACTTGAAAACAATACAATAATTCCCAAATCTCAACATTTTTTATCTGGAGAGGTTCTTAACATTTTCTGGGAATCCTGTGCATGTAATATAAATTGACTTCAGTGAAGCATGTGCCAAACTGCTGCATGACATATTGATTAATAAACTTACAAACCCTGACTGGTTTGCGCTTGCTTGTTTTCTTGCAGACATTTCATTAACCAACTACATAATATCAGCTAGCAATGATGATGTTACCTAGTTTGGTAATGAAATATCTGTAAGAAAACAACCAAATTCAGAGAACACCAAGGACCCCACAGTTTAACCCTGAGCTACAGATACAGGTAGTTCTTGAGTTATGAATGTAATGGAGCCTGCCAATTACATTCGTAACCCGAGGATTCATTGGAGTGAACCACGTAAAGTGACCATGAAAACTCCCTGCTTTTGCACACACATTTGCTAATTGAATGTGCAGGTCGTTAGGTATCTCAGGGTGGGAAGGCCATGGGAGGGGGCTAGTGATGGAACAGGCCACCCAAGGACTCTCCTGACCCACTGAGATACCTCATGTTCCCCACAATTGCTCCCCCCCCAATACTGCCATGCTGGGTTTCACCTACTTGTGAAGATCTTGTGAGCTGTCTCCTCTCTGCTCTGATTTGCCTGCTCCCAGTGCTCCAAAAGAGCAGGATGAGCATGCCTCACTCGGCTTGCAATCTCCCTCTAGGCTCCAATCATCTTTGCAAAATGCCCTTGCTGCCGGAAAAAAGAGCCTGGGAGGGATATGCTGGCCCCTGCCAGGCTCTGTTCTTGCCAGCAAAGGCTTTTGCAAAGGGTTGCCAAAGCCTATAGGGACATCACTCGCATCAGAGGGCACCTATGGGGGGATCCTTGGGTATCTGGCAGAGGGGAGTGGGACTGGGACAGGCTCCAGGGCCTGGTTCACCGGAGGAGCCTTGCCATCCCTCTTGGGCTGTGGGGAGGGGCTGTACCCTCAGGATCACCTGAATCACAGTGAAAACAGGTGTGGAACCCTCTTGGGATTTCTGAGAGGACTGTGTTGTACACATTCTGGACAGAGAGAACCCCTGGTTTGAAACAGGAGCCAAAGAAGCCAGCTACATTAAACTGAACAGCCCTCTCTCAACAGAGGGGGAGGGATACAATGCCACCTATCTCCTGTCTACAACACAGTCTTTTCAGCAGTACCAAAATGGTTCCACACCCAATTGCACTCTGATTCCAGTGACCCTGAAGGTACAGATAAGCCCCCCAAGTGGCCTCAATGACTCTCAGAGAACTAATGACTGACTTTCAGAGAGCTAACTTTGCTGACTGCAAAGAACATAAATCTTTCCATTTCTCATCATTCAGTCAGAACTGAAGAAGCATCTTGGATGAGAAGGAAAGAATCAAGAAGGTTCAGTTGTCTTAAAAAAAACACCTTCATAGAGGTTAGTTCTATTAATGGGTCTGAAGTATGTGGACAGAGTAGATTTTCTATAAAATCTCTTCCACCTGCTCAAAGATGGTCAGCTATCCAATATGGCTGCTGCCTTCTGTACACAATCAATATTTCCTTGCCAAAGACTAATTATCTCTGGAGGAAGTCTTACAGTTTGACAAGCTCTCACTACAAATATATCAGACTTTACTCCTTTGCCAGCAAGAGGAGAGTTTGTTATTCAGAATGCCTAGTACAGAGTAGCCAAAGCAATGGCTGCACATATGGAGGGCTGCCGACTATGCTTAAATAAGTTACTGACTTGCTATAACATGGAGAACAAGGGGCAGTACAGATGGATCTTCTAACTACAGCTATGAATCATTTCATTCAACAAATGGGACAGAATCTTTTGCCAGTACAGAATACTCTCCCCAGTACAGTGGGGATCAGCCAATAACTCCTTCTCAGACAAGGTTTCTAACTGGAATAGACAATGGTAACGAGGATGATCAAGAAATTGAATCTAACCACGAAGAAAGATTGAAATAATTGGGAATGCTTAGTTTTGAGAAGATCAGACTAAGGGAGATATCTCACCCAAAAACGTCTCCGTCATTCCAGAATGCAGAATAGGGAGAATGGAGTCCAAATGAATGTTATATATAACAATTTTCTTTGCAGTAAAAGAAGTTAGGAGAGTAGAGCTAATTACCAAGAGAAATATATTTAAACAGAGACCAGCTGTTGAAGATTCCTCCAATGAGCAGGGGTTTTGAGTTAGTTCCTCCTTCTAATCCAACTGGATAGTGAGATAGGCAGCATATAAATTTAACTTTTTTAAAAAAAAAATCCACCATGCTGTCTCTGTGAATTGAATAGGCTGAGCAATATCAGTTATATTTACAAATACAGCCCCCTAAAACACACACGCACACACACACACACACAAGTTGTTCAAAATCCCTATCATAAAATACTAAGAACAGGATTCAAATTAGTTACCATCTGTCGTTCATTTGTTTTTTTAAAAAACATAAACAAAAACAAAACAAAAAACCTTGAAAAACATGATGTCAAACAACAACCATTACCATACTATTATGAAAAAAAGTGTTTGGTTCCTAAACTTTATAGCTGAGATAGAATCTAAACTAAGGTCTCCTTTACCTTGTTGTATATATCATCCCATCCACCAGATTAATCCCTTTATGGTGCAGAATTAGAAAATAAATCAATTACCAACAATACTATTCCATCATTAGGCTTATAAGCCTAGAAAGGACACAAAATTAAATTCTGAACGCCTCACAGCATCCAATCAAAAAAATATCTCATTTCTTAAATTCAGGGCACTTAGTCAAGCATGAACTCAGAACCTACACAATATGGATAACTAGTAGGACTTCATTCTAACTGGAGAGCATTTTTCTCACCTCTTCAACAATATCATAATTTTTTTTAAAAATGGGTATGACATGATAACAGAAAAATCTCATGCTTGAAGATTGAGAAGAAAAAATAGAGTCAGAAGATTGAAGATGGAGGTACTACTTAAACAGCTGGACCTCACAAATGCTCAGGAAATGCCATATTCAGATGCCATTCAGGCAGGATAGCTTGAATGAAAAAGGTAGATTACAGAAATCATAATCCTGAAGTTAAAGTTGGCAAACTTTAAGATTATTCAAAACCATGCTTCAGGAAATGTGATCTGGGATAAACTGAGACAGACCTATGGATATTCAAGGATGAGGTATGATACTTTAATGCAGGAAACTCATACCTCTGAAAGCATCAGGAAATGGAAGATTAATGGAACATCTGTCAGAGTATCTCTCTATTCAGAAGATTAAAAAAAGAGTGTGAACCTTTCTAATGTTTGTCATTATATTATATCTGTCTATCCCATCAGATCTGGTAGAAAAGGAATGCTGTGGGCCTCATCTGCTAAAAACTATACTTGACAGGTCCCAGAAGGTTGACCTTCTCTGCTGTGCACAGGCCTTATGGAATATTGTCCCCCCTCTGCCCCCCAAAAAAGAAAAAGATTAGTTCCAAGAGCTGGCTTTGACATCAGGTCTAAAGGCTCCAGGGGACCAGTCAAATTTTAAGATGGCTCCGTTATTGTGGTTCACATTTATTCTCTCTTGTGAGCTTTTAAATATTTTAACAATGAGTGTCTTATATATTTATTATTTTAATTGATTGCTCTGTGCTGCCCAGAGCCACATTATGTGAGATGGGCGGCCATATAAACTTGATTAATAAATAAATAAATTACAGTCCTTGCCAGAAAATTATAGAGTCACTCAGAGTAATTTCTGAGAGAATGTAATTGCCAACATGACATGAACCAAGAAACTGAACAGAATTCTCTGAAGGGCAGAGATGTAATCTGCCATTGCAATAATAATAATAATAATAATAATAATAATAATAATAATAATAATAATAATAATAATAATAATAATAATAATAATAATAATAATAATAATAATAATAATAATGTTGGAAGGGACCTTGGAGGTCATCTAGTCCAACCCCCTACTCAGGCAGGAAACCCTATAGCATTTCAGACAAATGGCTATCCAGTCTCTTCTTAAAAACTTCCAGTGTTGGAGCATTCACCACTTCTGGAGGCAGGTTGTTCCACTGGTTAGTTGTTCTAACTGTCAGGAAGTTTCTCCTTAGTTCTAGGTTGCTTCTCTCCTTGACTAGTTTCCATCCATTGCTTCGTGTCCTGCTTTCAGGTGCTTTGGAGAATAGCTCGGCCCCCTCTTCTTTGTGGCAGCCCCTGAGATATTGGAACACTGCTATCATGTCACCCTTCACCCTTCTCTTCATTAAACTACACATACCCAATTCCAGCAACCGTTCCCTATATGTTTTAGCTTCCAGTCCCCCAATCATCTTTGTTGCTCTTCTCTGTACTCTTTCTAGAATATAGATTTTACAAACCTAAAACTAAAATAATGGAGGGAGATAATGATCAAATGTCCTAAAAAAAATAGTCAAGCTTGCATACGAATTGCAAAAACAGTGAGACAGAGATAATTCTTAGCTTAGCAAATAAATTCTTAGTCAAAACTGGATATGATTTTAAATTTGAAAAAAAAAAGATTTTTGCTGGATACTGGAGCATCTGGTTAATGTATCTGCAGCAAAGAAGTATTTACAAGCCTGATTTTTTTTTCTAAGGAAAAGTTAATTTAGCAAATGCAATGTTGATGTATATGAAAAATACTATACTAAACTGAGATGCTGATAAATCATAATGAAAGCAGAAACATAATATATTAAGAAGCCTATTGTTTGCCTGAACTTGATGCAAATTACATGTCTATGTTATCTTAAGCAACATTCTTGTAAAATTGTGTTTAAAATGGACTTTGCACAGTTGCAAAGTACTACGAAGAAATGTTGGAAAAAGAGCACATTGAAGCAAATTTGTTGAAGCCTTGTGACCTACAGCAAACAGAGCAGCAGGAAGCATGCATAATAATAATAATCCTGCAAAATGACACAGAAGATTTGATCACAAAGATAAGCCTGAGATTACAAAACTAAAGGATTAGGATTTAGAAATTGGAAGAAAGGATTAGATTAAATTGCATAACGCAGTTAGGAATAATGCTGGGAACAAATGGTTTTGGTCGTTAAGAGTGGAAAAATAAACATAGGCAGTGTTGCTCATTTAAATGAATAAATGAAAGAATAATCCCAGATGAACTCTAATATACAGATGTTAAGGTAGAGCACCTGGATTTACCCAAGAACATCAGAAAGGGAAACAGCAAATAACAATGGCAATAATAACGGCATAGCAATAAAAATGGGAGTCCTGGTGGTGCAGTGATTAGAATGCACTATTGCAGGCAAACTCTACCCACAGACTGGAGTATGATCCTGGCAGGGCTCAAGGATGACTCACCCTTCCATCCTTCCAAGATCAGTAAAATGAGGACCCAGATTCTTAGGGACAACATGCTGACGCTGTAAACTGATCAGAGTGCTATAAAGCACGATAGGGCAGTATATAGGTCTAAGTATTATTATTAGAGCAAAGTCAGAAGAGGTTACTGGAAATGAGTCTGAGGAATTTGAAGTAACATTAGATCTAGAAGGATAACATGTGGTCGGACTCAGAATTACGGTTATGAAGATCTCAAGGATCTAATGAAGAGAGCCCATCTGAGGGAATATGGGATGCAATCAAAGCAAAGGATGTCCCTGGTCCCAGTTCAAAGAGGGACAGTGTGGCATAAAACCCTTGCACAAAAACAAAACATGGATTCTAACAGAGCTACCAAAGGTCTAGAAAGCCATCGGCTCCAAGTGGATTTTCAAAACAAAGCCTGATGTTCTTTGAAATGAGCAAAGCTCTATAAGTAGCTTAATAGTAAAGGTGTATACAGAAAAATACAATGGGGCTAGGGCAAAGTTTTTGCAGCTGTAATTAAATAGGCGATCCTCAGAATGTTACAGAGAGTAGTGCCATTTAGAAAACTGCATGTGGAGCCCTTATAATTAAGACCACGTTTCTGCCTGGTGACCTACATGCAGCAAACACCAGATCTGGAAGAGTCAGAGAAATAAAAATCCACATGTGGACTAAAGCAAGCAGCTAAAGCAGGCTCCGCTCAGCTACATCTATAAAGTTCCACACCAGGGGCTTTGAACAACGGAAAGCTGATCCTTGTTTATATACAACAGTTTTTTTTAAATGGGAGACGAGCATACATTTTTTGGCTATGTTGATATTCTAACTGCATGTGCAACAACTTGAAGACAGTGAACAATTTAAAGGAAGAAGTGAAATTGAAGCATCTTTCAGATATAGGCCTCTATCTTGGAGCTAAAATTGAAAAGGACAAAAACGGTACTTGCTTATCCAGAAAGAAAAGAAAATGGGCCTAATAAATTTTCTGAGGGTCAATGAGGCAAAAGAGTCAAATACTGGTAGGCCTTGACCTACCACCACAATTGAGCCCCAATTTTCCATTGCTAATCAAGGCAGTTGTTAAGAAGTGAGTTGTGCCCCATTTTACAACCTTTTTGCTATAGTTGTTAAGCAAATCACTGCAGTTGTTAAGTGAACATGCAGCTGTTAAACAAATCTGGCTTCTCCCATTGACTTTCCTTATCAGAAGCCAGCTCAGAAGGTTGCTATGGTGATCACATGACACACACCCCCAGCACAGTGCAGCTGTCATAAATACATACCATTTGCCAAGTGTCCAAATTTTGATCAATGTGACCATGGTGATGCTGCAAAGTCCTAAGTCACTTTTTTGGGGTCCCATTTGTAACTTTGAACAGTCACTAAATGAACGGTGGTAAGTCAAGGACTACGTGCATGCCCATGGAAGGCAGATACCTGAACAAAAAGGAACCAAAGCCATAATGAGCAGAATAGGAGAGCTGTGGGAAAGCTTATATACACTGCAATGGGTAGTAGATCAGACATAGCCAGTGCAGTTGAACTGCTGAATAGAAAGGCTATGAGCCATCACAAGAGTACTGGAATAATTAAAAAAGTAGGCAAATGCATTAAAGGACTTTAATTTAAAACTGTCTGTTACTAATAATTCAAAACCTATTGGATATACAGTACAGATTTGGATCAGGCTGGCGATAAATCTGATAAGAAATCAATTACAGAATGTATATTCTTTTATGAGGCTGCACCCGTCACCTGATAGAGCAAGAAACAAAGTGTTGTGATCTACAGAGGCTGAATTAAAAACCAGCAGAGCAAGCCTGCTAGCTGCACAAACTATCACTAGATTTTTAAATTGAAAGAACTGCCCCCAGCCACATCATCAGAGGACACCTAGAGATGTAGCTGCAGACACAAAGCAGTCCAGACACAGTGTGCAACACCGAGGCAGCCAACTACAGTATGTGAAAGACATGCAAGAAAAAGGACAAATAAAAGTGAAATCCAGCCAAGGCACTCTGCAAGCCTTAGGCAAGAGACTGCTTATTCTGGCCGAGAGAAACACCAAGACGCAGAGCAGGAAGCAATGTTCTGGTGTACAGTTGATTATGGTGCACAACTGGATCGGGAGGGAATGTTGGATAGATCATCCCATCCGTCAATTCCTTCTTTAATGTTGTAAGGTAGAAAAGGGATCACCTGGTGTCCTACTTTCCATCACTACTCTGCTGCTGTTTTTGACACAACAAAGGTGAAACTGGGAATAATCAAAGCCACACATGTATCTGTGCCAGTTACCTGAAAAATTATTTCCAGTTCTGCCTTTTTAATATATTCTGGGAGGGAGGATGTCAATTGTTATCTGTTGATGTTTTTGCCTACCTTTTATCCCTTGTGGCCAATTAACTATTTTGCTGATATTGAATAAATAAACACCGGGCTCAGCCAATCTCAATGTATACATGGTTGTACTTTGACAATAAAGGTTCATTCATTCATTCACCACCCTCTCTTTTTGCCATATGAACCAAGTGCCCCGTGAGCTTGCTCTGATCTGGATGTAAAGATGGAAGGGGAAAGGGGGTGCTGGGTGCAAATTAACAGCAAATTGCCCCCAGTAATTTTCCAACTCTTCTGATGGATGGCTTTATTCAGAACCATGCCAGAGCTCAACAAAAGGAGATGGTTGAGATTTAAGATCTATTTTTGCAAATGAAAGCAAAGACAAATGACTCTGTTTGCCTGCTCTGTTTATTGTTTACATTTTTATTTGGCAGTTCTGTTCCTTTTGCTGTCTTCATGCCAATGAGGACTAGTTAACTCTACTTCCTCATTTTCATTTAACTGTCCAGCACACCCTAATTATAGCTTGTACTTATCACAAAAAAAAAGAAAAGAAAAGAGAGGGAGGGGTGGAGAGAAGGCTAAACCTAATTAAAAATAGTTCAGTCTGATGATCTTTACCTTTGTTTGTTCAGTGAAACTTCTTTTTTTTCCCTTCAAAATGTAAGTCTGGAATTGTACATGTCCATTTTATTCAAAAATAAGTTTTACATTAACATTTTATAACCTTGGGGTACTAATCATAAAGTCATAAGGACTTTAATTGATTTGAAACTAGCCAAGCCTTGAAGTGTGTAGATGTCAAATTGATCCAACGTGCTTAAATACAAGCCATGCTAAGAATTAACTTACACTATCAGATACAAGCCTAAAGCGCTTCAGTAGTATAATTACGTTCCCAACTTGGTATATATGGTATATTGATTTGAACACATTTTTCTGTATTCGTGTGGGGAAAAAACCAGGTAAATTCACCTGGATTGATTTCAAAGTTTAAACCTAGTACTGGTTGAACATTAAGCATCTTTTAAACCAAAAGGTAAGTTATTTCTGTGTGTGCATGTAAACACTGAATAGACCACCACTCTCTGTTATCTTGCTATTTGGGAAGATAATTTTCCACATTTCAATAATACCTGATCAGATATTTCAATACCTGATCAGATGGTCACCGCAATGTAAAAAAGATGTTGAGACTCTGGAAAGAGTACAGAGAAGAGCAACAAAAATGATCAGGGGGCTGGAGGCCAAAACATATAAGGAACGGTTGCTGGAATTGGGTATGTCTAGTTTAACGAAGAGAAGGACAAGGGGTGACATGATAGCAGTCTTCCAATATCTCAGGGGCTGCCACAAAGAAGAGGGAGTCAAGCTATTCTCCAAAGCACCTGAAGTCAGGACAAGAAGCAACGGATGGAACCTAACCAAAGAGAGAAGCAACCTAGAACTAAGGAGAAATTTCTTGACAGTTAGAACAATTAATCAGTGGAACAACCTGCCTCCAGAAGCTGTGAATGCTCCAACACTGGAAGTTTTTAAGAAGAGACTAGACAGCCATTTGTCTGAAATGGTATAGGGTTTCCTGTCTGAGCAGGGGGTTGGACTAGATGACCTCCAAGGTCCCTTCTAACATTATTATTATTATTATTATTATTATTATTATTATTATTATTATTATTATTATTATTATTATTATTATTATTATTATTATTATATAAGGAAATGATAAGCTCCTCCCTATCAATCAGTAAAGAAATATGTCGTTTAATTTTCCCAGGAATCCAAACTCTAGTTGTGCTGTTATTCCTAATTGTTACATAATGTTAGGAGTTGTTCTTTGTCAATCCCACACCTTTTGTGCCTAAATCCAAGCTGTAAATGTCTTTGCCTTTAGAGATGTATTAAAAGAGCCTTGGTGGAGCAGTGGGCTGATGCCTCCTTAAGTAACACCAGCTGCCTGCAATTAGTGCAGGTTCGCATCCCGCCAGGCTCAAGGTTGACTCAGCCTTCCATCCTTCCGAGGTAGGTAAAATGAGGACCCAGATTGTTGGGGGCAATTAAGCTGACTTTGTAATAATGCCGCTTGGGGTGTGTGTGAAAGCCCTAATAAGCAGGCATATACATAGAATGAAGGCTACTGCTAAGCTTGTAAGCCGCCCTGAGTCTTCGGAGAAGGGCGGGATATAAATGTAATAAAATAAAAATAAAATAAATAAATAAAAATGTAGGCATCAGAATTGTTTATTGCAAGTACACTTAAAATAAATTAGTATCATAATGTCTTTCGGCTGGGGATCAGTTAGAGTTGAGATGATAGAGGTGGGCCTTGGTTTACAACCATTCATTTAGCGATTGTTCAAAGTTGCAATAACCCTGAAAAAAAATACTTAAGGCTGGTACCTGTTCTTACAACCATCACAGCATCCACACATTGCATGATCAAATTATGGATGCCAGGCAACTGACATGTATTTGCTGCATCCGCTGGTAATATGATTGCCACTGGCAATCTTACCAACCAGCTTCCCACAAGCAAAGTCAATAAGGGAGACTGCATCTGCTTAATGACTGCATGATTCACATAAGAACCATGGCAAAAAAAGGCTTAAAATTGGGCACAACTCATTTAACAACCACCTCTGATTCCCAGATGTGGTCATAAGTTAAGGATTGCCTGTAATTTCATTCTTTTTCAAGTGGGGGGGGGTGGGGAGATGTTCAAGGAAACCTGCCCCTGATAAATTTCCTGAACCTATTGGAAGATGTTCCACTTGGAGAAGAAAGATCTGATATTGGCTGCTTATTGTTATTATAGATCATTATTCATAGGACCCCAGAAACAAAGATGATATTAATGGCACGACCTGAAAGCATGGAGCAGTTTTGTAGGTTTCCAACACTCAACCTGGACCTATACTCAACCTGACAATCACAATAAGGTGCTTCTGCCTCAGGAGCCTAGTTTTGCAACTGCTTAGCTGGATGTTAAATTTTGGGATGTCGCACTTTCACCTTAACAGAACCCAGATTGATTGTGACTTCTTGAGAGACGCCCTTGTTTTACTTCCTTAAGCTTTCCCTATAAAAAACAGCAGCTTCTTTTATTCCCTTCATATTTTTATCCTGTCTTTCAGATTTGCTAGGCTACTGAGGGGAAAGGAAGTAGAGAAGAGCAAGCAAGAGCCTTGTCCAGGGTCAAGGGCTGTGTTTGCCTGACACATTTAACCAGGTCATGGGTGGAGCTAACTGTGCTGAACAAATATGATAATCCCATGAACAATGCAGGTAAAAGGAGTGGGCTTAGCCCTAACAGCCCTTGGTCAACCTTCCTCCGCAGCTGTATTGTGCAACAGGAACAAGGGAGATGGGAGAGCAGAAATGGAAGGAGGTGCTCCTCTAAAGAAAGGTCCCTCTTCGGAATTTTGCTTTCATTTCTACTCTTGTTGTTGTTGTTAGCTGCGAAGTTGTGTCTGACCCATCGTGACCATATGGACAACATTCCTCCAGGCCTTCCTGTCCTCTACCATCTTCTGGAGTCCATTGAAGCTCACGCCTACTGCTTCAGTGACTCCATCTAGCCACCTCATTCTCTGTTGTCCCCTTCTTCTCCTGCCCTCAACCTTTCCCAGCATTAGGCTCTTCTCTAGTGAGTCCTTCCTTCTCATTAGGTGGCCAATTTCTACCCTAGGCAACCCTAAACAGACGTTAAATGTGTGAAGAAAGAGAGGGGATGGTTTTCGGTGTCACCAGCCCTCATTGAGTTGTGTGTTTTGTTTTGTTTTTTAATTTTACTTTTTGCCCTGGAAGTTAAAAGGGTAGGGACGACAGCATCTTTGCAAAGCTAAGTGGGGGCATTGTTAGCAGAAGAAGAATCAGTGGTCCCTCAGAACACAGCAAATGCTATTCTAAGCCACGCAATATGTTTCTGCGTTGAGGGTGCCAAAGGAGCAGGGCCAGACGGTTGAGGAAGAATGCAGGCGTTGGCTCTGGTTGACTGTTGTGAAGGGCAGAATCCATGTAACCTGACTTGATGTCTTCAAACTTTGTCAACTCAGCTCCTCAGGCTGTTCCGAGCGAGGGGTGAGCAATGCACAGGCGCAGAAAAGCGTTTTTTCTCCTCAACTTTTTGTGGCTTCAAAAGACAATTAAAGGAGCACATGGGCCTGATTCAGCTTCTTCTCCTGCCCCCTGCAGCATGCTTATTTTATTTTATCTGAATATATTATTTCTAATGATCTCACATAGACTGGACAGGAACAGCCAAAGGGCCTAATTGTGACCTAGGGACTGTAAAATGCCCAGGCCTGGATTAGATTGTTTACTTGGCTCCCTTGGTGTTATGAGTAGAGGAAGACATCCCTGCCATGACCACTTAGCCCTCATGAAGAAAAGCTGGGGGGGGGGCAGCTTATCTAGTGACATGTTCCTCACCTTCCTTGGTGAGAAACCTAGCATGCTAACTAGGATGAGAAAAAATGCCTTAGAGACAAATATTGTTCCTGAAGGATTCACTTTACTAGCCTGGATCATATTACAACTTATAACCATTCATTTAGTGACCATTCACAGTTACAATGGCACTGGAAGAAATTACTTATGACCATTTTTCACACTTACAAACATTTCAGCATCCCCATAGTTACATGATTAAAATTTGGGCACTAGGCATGTATTTATTATGGTGGCAGTGTCCTGGGGTCATGTGGTCACCCTTTGCGACTTTCTGACAAGAAACTCAATGGGGAAGCCAGATTCACTTAACAACCATGTTACTAACTTAACAACTGCAATGGTTCACTCAACTACAGGGGCAGGAGAGGTGGTAAAATGGGGCAAAATTCACTTAACAACTGTCTTGCTTAGCAATGGAAATTTTGGCTTCAATTATGGTTGTAAGTTGAGAACTACTTGTACAATTGTTAATTATATTGATGGGTTTTGATATGCTTTATCGTTGCATTCTGACAGATTTAGACATTTCTGCTTATAGGCCCTGAGTCTCTGGGTTGAAGCAGCACAAAAATATTAATAACAAATAAGCAAAGCCAAATAGTTGTGGTTTATTTGCCATGTTTCAAATGAGGCACCAGGTCTTATTTTCGGGGGATATCTTACCCGCTTACTTTAGGACCGATGCAGCAAGACCTCCCATGTCCTGACAAGTGTCACGCCACTGGCTGACTTCTTCTGTGGCTGCTTGTGGCCGTTTACGGCTGGACCCCATGTTGCACATTGCACTGGCACCACCACTCGCGGCAGGAGGCCTCACGGTGCATTGCACCAGTGCCACCATTCATGCCATGGCATGTATGAGAGGCAGCACCTGCGTGACATGCCAGGCAGCCTGCTGCCACAAGCAGCAGTACTGACACAATGATCCATGGGGTGTCCTGCCGCGAGCAGTGGCACTGGCATGAAGCGCCATGTGGCATCCCGCTGCGAGGGGCCGCAAGCAACCGCAGAAGTCAGATAGCAGTGCAACAGGTGTTGGGGCATTGGAGGCCTGGCTGCAGCAGTCCTAAGGTAAGTGGGTACAGGGTGCATGGGGCAGCTCCACCTCCCCGCCTCCGCCCTAGCTTGATTTTTATGTGTGCACCTCGCCCCAAAACTAGGGCTTATTTTGGGGTAGGGTTTATATTAGGTGCATGCGTGAAAATCAAACCAGGGTTTATTTTTGGGATAGGTCTTATTTTTGGGAAAACATGATAGGAAACTAATATTAAGCATTCCTCCATACATAACAGTCCTATTGTTCCTCCCTTTTAGAGCTCCTGAGACTAAGGCACTGGAATGAGCCAAAGAAAAGGCACTGTGGTGTGCATAAGTAACAAAGTGCGTGCAAATGTTTTTCATCTTGGAAGCCGCCATGGAAAGTTGGCTATATGCCAGTCCTTCGAGGTAGACCAGAAAGAGGCACTGCAAGAAATTCTAGAATTCCACTTTATAGATATAGATTATAACAACAGAATCTTAAAAGCCTAACATAGCTTCTTTTTCTCTCACTGTTATACCCTAGAGAGTGTCAAAGCAGGGCAATCTTGGGTTTCCTTTGCAAGTTTTCCAGCTTTCTGGGCTAAGCTCATGTTTTTGTAATGATTGCTACATATTTTATTCAAGACCATCTCGGTCTTTTTCTACACCACAATGCTCGAATCCATCTGCCGTGCAGTGTCAAAGACTGACAGATTTCAGCTTTGGCTCTCTCTAAGCTCAGGGACCGTGGAGAGTAAAGGCTAAAATAACACAGGTCAATTGAGGTTCCCCCCCCACTTTCCCCTGGATGAAAAGCCATCAAGGAGAATTAATGGGCCAAATGAGTTCCCCTTAAAACAGTAGTTTAAGCCAATGCAAAGTCTCACCTTCGCTGGGATCCTAGCAGTTTTCCATGGGGATTAAGGCATTTGAAACCCAGGACTCACATTAAAATCTAGATTGAACAATGCCTCGGGGCTTTAAATCATTGTAGGACTATACCTGCACACCATACAGCATTAGGAATACAGTTTTAGTTTGAAAAGTTTTGTGATACGAGTGTGTCTTCTTTGGAAAGAAATCCAAAATTTCCTTGGCGCTACTGTTGGTTCTGGCAGAAATGGTTCTAATTTGTTGCTGCCCAATTCTGTTGGCTTGAAAAATTGTGCCAAAGTATTTAAAGGCTGGAACTTGTCCGATTCTATTATTTCCCATGTGCTGTTGATGATTGCGGTGACTGGGTCTTTCCAAGACTACCATAATTTTGGTTTTAGAGTAATTGATTTTAAGCCCTTCTTCCTTAGAGAATTCTGCTAAGGCTTCCGGACCTAAGTAAGAGAAAGACTAGCCGCATCACCAGCTTACAGTTGTTCTGCCACTTGCTTGGCACGAACTGGTAGTGATTGGAACTCCTTTTGGTATGGCAGCTATTATCTCTAACTTCACTTGGACAGTAGGCAACAGGGGAACCAGAGGACCCCTCCTCAACAGATTGGATTGTCTGAATTAAGGTAGCTAGCTTTATCACCTCTAACTGGACTGATGGTTATTTTCACACAGCATCCTAATTAGGAACAGCAGTCACCAATCAACAGACGTGGGGAACAGCTTCCTCCAGGGTCTGTCTCTTGGGGTAGCATCAAAGGTTGATTTAAAGTCAGCGAAGCTGACATATGAGGGGTGATATTGCTTACACCTGTATTTCTCTATGAGAAATTGTAAGATGACACACTGATTCATTGTAGATTTTTTTTTATTATTTAAGTTTGTTAGCCTAAATAAAACATCAGAAAGGCTCTAGGCAGCTTAGAGGACGTGCAATATGTAAGTTATAAGCCCAACTAAAACAACAGGATTGCTTGGACTAAAATAGCATTCCCAACATACAAAGCCACCACCACCACTTTGACAGAGCCTCTAAAGAGATCCTAACTCTGGGCTCGGTGTGTGTGTGTGTGTGTTTCATTAGAATAAAATGGGACAGAAGAAGGATCCTATAGCCAATCTAATTTCCTAGTGGAAAATAGCGATAAAACTATGACTGATTAAGAAACCAAAGTGCATGTGAGATGAGGAAAGCTCCACTGATAGACTCAGGAATTCTGCTCTTTGATCTGGTAGTTTGCTCCATGGGCTTATCCAGGAACTATGTGCAAATTGAGGTCAGTAGCAAGTTTGCACACTCTCAGAAAAAATGCATAGCTATCCCTTGCTGATGAGCTAGTTCCTGAAGGTTGGGTAAATGATACATTATCAATAAGACTTTAATTCTTGTGGGAAAAAATGTATTTGGCATCTGTGCAAAGTGAGGTAAAGGTAAAGGTAAAGGTTCCCCCGCACATACGTGCTAGTCGTTTCCAAATCTAGGGGCCGGTGCTCATCTCCATTTCAAAGCTGAAGAGCCAGCGCTTGTCCGAGAATGTCTCAGTGGTCATGTGGCCGGCATGACTAGACGCCAAAGGTGCATGGAACGCTGTTACCTTCCCACCGGAGTGGTCCCTATTTTTCTACTTGCATTTTTACGTCCTTTCGAACTGCTAGGTGGGCAGAAGCTGGGACGAGTAACATGCGGTCACTCTGTTTTGTGATTCAGGGTCAGCCTGTGGGTTCGGCAGTTGGGTCGGACGATTCAGAGGAGGAGGAGGGGGGGTGTTGGAGAGGTTGCTGAGGGTGTTGGAGAGCTTGCTGATGAGACCCCTCAGCCAGGCCCCTCCCACTTGGTTAGGACGCAGACCCAGCTGTGTGAGCCTGACAGCGTGGATGAAGATGACCCACAGCTGGCCCTGTTCAAGGACGCCCGATGCAGGAGGCAGTCAATCAGGAGTAAACAGAGGAAGGCAATGGGGCACCTTGGAAGGAGGCAGAGAGAAGCCACGCCCTGAACTGTTTAAAAGGGGAATGTGTGGGAGGGCTGGTTTGCTGAAGGCAACTGTTTGAATAGCTCCTGTTTCATGGTTCGTGTCTTGTTTTTGCTCTGTTTGCTTTTGTGTCCATAAATTTGGCAGGCTTAGTTCCAGCCTCTTGCCTTCTTGTAAAGGGGTTGTTGTCCCTGCCTTATCTTCAGGGCCGGTAGTAGGCTGGTACAGAACACTTTGTTACACGGCACTCGGGATTCGACCCGCCAAACTGCCGACCTTCTGATCAACAAGCTTAGCGTCCTAACCCACTGGGCCACCACGTCCCTTGTTGGGTAAATGATACATTATCAATAAGACTTTAATTCTTGTGGGGAAAAATGTATTTGGCATCTGTGCAAAGTGAACTCACCTAGAAATAAGGAGGAATTTCCTGAGAATCAATCAATGGAATGGCTTGACTTCAGAAGTTGTGAGTGCTCCATCATAAGATAAGATAATCTTTATTGTCATTTTTTACTGTCGGTACAACGGCACACATCAAAAATGAAATTTAGTTGCCTGCTCTCAAAGTGAAACACTGGAGGTTTGTTTGTAAGAAGAGACTGGACAGCCATTTGTGTGAAGTGGTATAGGGTCTCCTACTTGAGCAGGGGCTGGGCTAGAAGATCTCCAAGGTCCCTTCCAACTCTGTTACTCTATAATTCATCTCTCTGCAGCTTTTACCTTCTCCCCTCTCTTGTCTGTGCCTCTGTGTGTGCAAGTGTGGCATCCTGAGGCTATTCCTGGGATAGAACCGTATATAATGGGGCTACTTTGCTCTTTAATGCTAAGCAGATGTTCTTTCTTCCCTCTCCCATTTTTTTTTTGCCTCCGTGTGCTGCACCTGCATGGAGAAGCTTGAGAAACTCGCAGATGCTTTGCTCATTTGTTGTGGCTTGTGGAGCAAAACTGTCTAAGAATTGGTAAGGGCCAAGTAGAGGTTAGGAGGAATGGCGGGTGTGTGTGTGGGGGGTGGGGGGGGAACGACAGGATGATTTATCCCCAAACCCAGCACTGGGGTGGAGGGATAGCTTTATCTCTGCAAAGCTCCACAGCTGGCCAATGGAGCCCACTCTTATTCTTCTGATAAGGCTGCCAGCTGCTTGTGGGATTCTTTTTTTGGAGGACTTCTTTGTGGCTAAGCTGATTTCTGCAAACTTTCTGCACTGGCAAGATAAAACATAATGAAACTCCATATATTTCCTGGCAGGGTTTCCTTCCCAAATAGCCCTCTGTAACCTCTACACTGGAAACAGAGGTCTTAATTTTCCCGTTATCACAAGCAATACCCTGGGGGGGAGCCAGTCTTTCTCTACCCACCACCCTCCTTTGAGAGATGATTCAGAGAGATTTAAACTTTTATTTCTTCCATCTACAGGGCAAGATAGAAAAATAAACATTTTGCCTTTCTGATATTAAATGTGCAGGTTGTGTTGTTGAGAGGTACAGTAAAATACTGATTTTTTTTTTCTGACGAACCACTTCTCTTTCAGTAAGGAATTTCTCAAGGAAGCTGACATCAGCAAAAATTACAGACTTTGCACTGTGAACTTTGGCTTTTGCTCACTGTGGCTTCTTTGAAAACCAATTTTTAAAAAGTTTCATACTAGCATAAAGGAGTAATATGCATGAAGTTCAGCTTGGTTTTATAAGCTCTGGGGTAAGAACATACGACTGAAGGAACTCAGAATTACTATATGTTTTATGACAAGGGGCTCAAATTCACTGCGTCACGTGACATGTCACGTGTCGTGACTTTTTTTCCCCTTGCTGGAGCTGGAGTGGGCGCAGCTTCCGCATGACACATCTGGCCCGTGGGCCAGCAGTTTGACACCCCTGTTTTATGACATTCCTGTTGATTGACAGCTCTCTCTATTATGAGAATACAACCCAAACATGGTGTTGAGATTTTGCAAGTCAGCATTAACTCAATATGTTGCAGAATGGCCACCTAACCTCATTCCTCAGTCTGCCCATGATGAGAATGTGAAAGATGACAGGTTTAGGTTGCAGGGGGATGTTTGGCCAGCTTACCAAGAAGAAAGGGAGAATTGGTCCAGAGTGGAATCACAGATGGAGAATTTTATAGGTACCACATTTTCAAAACGAGTGTGTGTGATCCAGAGAGGTGGAACTATAAGCTGCCTCTTTGGAGATGCTGCAGTAGGGCTGGTCCACTGCCAGGTTACTGCCGAATGACTCTTGCCTTTCTAGCAGGGACTCTTGAATTGCCAGCAGCTCTCCTGCCTGCCATGAGCAAGAGAAAGTCAGTGCTGTGTAATTTAAGGACACCACTTGTCTCGGAGAATGTATGTGTGACATTCAGTCACAAGCCATATGTAGGAGGGCTCTCTTGTTTCCCTCTGCACGGAAGATTGATTATACTGGGGCATGAATGAGCTTTGGCGACAGAGATGTTTGTCTCCAAGTGAGAAATAAGCGAGACTCCAGAATTAAATAAATATAAAAGCCAAGCAGGGGCAGGCAGTCTCAAGGGATCTTTTCACTGCCGACAGCAATCTTTCCCTTGCCCACTGCCAACATTTTGTTGTCTCCTGTGATCACAGCCTTTTTCTGCCATATTCTCTTCTTCATGTGAAGCTGGATGTTGTATAACTGTTTTATGGTGCTCTTTTGCATAAACTAAAAGGCCTGTTGCTATAACTACGATGCTTGTAACTGCAGCCTTAGCCTTGTGCAATTCTTTTTTTAGGCAGTTCTGGCAAGGCAGGTGTAGACAGCTTTCTTCTGTTTAACATTA
Organism: Vipera berus; assembly: GCF_964194415.1. Classification (NCBI taxonomy): domain Eukaryota; kingdom Metazoa; phylum Chordata; class Lepidosauria; order Squamata; family Viperidae; genus Vipera; species Vipera berus. Next base: position 249,995,875 of record NC_138203.1, read on the forward strand.
TTGCAAGGAGAAGATGGTATCCAGATACAACATCTTAATTTACCAATGTACTTCAGAAGAGTACAGGAAAAGGCTCAGATTTAATTGGGTTCGCCTCCTGTTCATCCAGTCTTTTGTATCTAAGCCCTGAAGATGCAAAGCATTATCAATTTTACTACCACATACAGATAGTCCTTACAGGACTTACAACCATTTGTTTAGTGACCGTTCAAAGTTATGACAACGAAAAAAGTGACTTATGACCATTTTCCACACTTACGATCATTGCAACATCTCCACAGGTCATGGAATCAAAATTCGGGCACTTGGCAATTGGCTTGTATTTTTGACTGTTGCACAGGTCATAGGATCACCTCTTGTGACCTTCTGGCAAGCAAAGTCAATGGGGGAGCCAGGTTCATTTCACAGCTGTGTTACTAACAACTGCAGTGATTCACTTAACAACTTGGGCAAGGAAGGTCATAAAATGGGGCAAAACTCACAACAATTGTCTTGCTCAGCGATAGAAATGTTGGGCTCAGTTGTGATCATAAGTCAAGGACTGCCTATACACAGGTTAAAAACCATTAGCCCATAAACAGTGGACTGACTTTAATAATTTCTGCTTTGTGAGATCGACGGAAGAATTGAGTCATCTTTAAAAATGCCTGGTACATCTTGCAAATGTTGAACAAGCTAGCAGTGAAGAGCATGCCCAGGAATAACAAATGGCAAATGGTTTCAGAGAAACAAGAAACTTATTTTTGTTATAAAAATCCAATAGAGGCTCAAAACCTAGATTCAGTCCCATGAGACCAAAACTGACTACCTTTCAAAAACATTTAATTCCATAGAGTTGTTCTGAGATTTGGCCAATATTCTAGGTCAGGGGTCTTCAAATCTGGCCCTTTTATGACTTGTGGACTTCAACTCCCAGAATTCCTCAGCCAGGCATGCTGGCTGAGGAATTCTGGGAGTTGAAGTCCACAAGTCATAAAAGGACCAAGTTTGAAGACCCATGTTCTAGGTACAAAACCTGGCAAATCAAGCCTTGTTGGTCTCTTTGGGTGATCTACCATATGTATTTGCTTGCCTGAATCAATAATGTAAAGCCATGGTGACTGATGGACTCTCATCTGTCCCACCCACTAGAATTCTAGATCTGGTTCACCCACTAATAATGTTCTATGAGAAAGCTATGAGGAAAATCCAAGGACACGGAAAATTATAATTACCCTAGGTCAGCCTTCCAGCATTGTATTGTCTTTTCTGTCTGTGGTTCTCTAGGATTACATAGTTTGCTACCTGAGCCTTTCTCAGTTGAGATGCTGGGGATCACCACACGTCTTTCATAAAAATTCCAAGTCAGACTACCACAAGGCAGATGCTTCTCCTTTGGGATTGACAGAAAAAGCTGAGGAGTTCTACCTGTTATGTATGGGGTTTAAGCAGCAGCTCAGCAAATACCACCAGGTGGCGCTGTACCGTTACCGTATTGGCTGGTTAGCTTTCGGCGGGAGATTCAGATGAACGGATTGGCCAAGAGCATACCTGGCAAGGTATATAAGGGGTACAGGTAACCCCCTTTGTTCAGTACAGTCCTACCCACAATAAAGAGCTGTTGCTGTACTCATCTGCTTGCTGTCTGCCATGTGGTCCAGAACCCACTACACAATAGTGGCGATGAAGGTGGGATGCTGCTTCACTCAGAGCTGAAATCACTAGCTGAAGTCACTAGGAATGGAGGAAAGAGTATCTTTCTCCGATTTCCTTCTACCGAAGCAGCATCCACAGGACCGGGCACAGCATGGCAAAACTCGGTCAGATCCACGAATTCAACGTCAGCTATTCCGAACGCTGGGAATCGCATCTGGGCCAGGTCGAGGGATACCTGCTGGTCAACCGGATCACCAAAGACCGTTTTAAAGCGGTTGCCCTGCTGTGCATCAGCGGGCCTGCCATTTACGATATAGCCATCGGGTTGTGCTCACCGACAGTTATCGGAACCATTTCCTATAGCGATCGCATGGCCAAACTAAACAAGCATTTCATGCCACGGAGGTTTGAAATGTTCTGGCATTTCCAGTTCGTCCAGCGGATCCAGTTACCCAGCGAACCGACAGCCGACTTCATAGCGGCCATGCAACAGGCCACCCATCTCTGTAAGTTTCCCGATTTAGAAGAGAGGCTTCGCAACCGGATCATTTTCGGTCTAAGCGAGCAGCAGCTGCGATAGAAATTGCTCGTGAAGCCTACAATGAGCCTGCAATAGGTTCTGGATGAGGTCCTGGCACACGAGGCGGCCAGCGACTCAGGCCAGACCACTCACTGACTCAGCAGCAGCTCTGGGGGATCCGTCCACCATGAGAGCGCTGCGTACAGCGGAGCAGATGAAGACGAAGCAGCTGAAGTTGACGCAGTACACCGGAGGCCGGACAATCAACAAATCCAACAGCGTGGAGACCAAGGGGCCCATAGGCGACCAACGCCATGGCAAAAATACATCAGAGGGAACAGCGCCAAAACTACCTCTGGAGGCAGAGCGACCAGTCCCAAGTGTGCCGGCTGTGGAGGGAACCATGTGAGGGTGGCCTGCAGATTCCACTTGGCTAAGTGCCAGGTCTGCGGGAAAACAGGCCACATCACAGTGGTCTGTCGGAGTCGTTCCCGGGATGAGGATGCATCGCCGAAAGCTACCGGGAAACCCCTAGTCACCACCTCCAATTCCTTCATGAGTCTGAGAGCCATGTCCCACACTGGGGTCCATCGGTTGCTCACCCCCAAAATTAAATCAGAGGTCCATTTGCAAGGCATGCCTTGCAAGATGGAGCTCGACTCCGGGTCCGCCGTCTCTATAATTTCTCACGAGACATTTAAACTAGTATGTGGCCGGAGCAAGCGGTGGGCACAATTAAGACCGACCAATCTTAAACTAACTGATTTTCAAAATGCACCCATTAAAATTAAGGGGGAGGCCACCCTGTCGGTGGGGTTCAGGGAGTTCCGTGGGCACTTGGATGTCCTAGTAGTCGAGGGCTGGAGGACTAGCCTAGTGGGGCTGGACTGGTTTGGGGCTCTGGGCATAGGGATCTCTGGGATCCCAAGAGCCTCAAATCCATCTGCAAAACGTTTGCAGACATATTCAATGGCAAGTTAGGAAGGTACACCGGGCCACCCATTAAATTCAAACTGAACCCCAACATCATGCCCATTAGAATTAAACACCGGAGAGTTCCCTTCGCTCTCAAACACAAAATTGAGAACAAATTAGATAGGCTAGTGTAGCAAAGGGTGTTAGAGCCAGTAGGAGAGTGGGAGACCCCTATAGCTACCCCACTAAAGGCTAATGGGGAGGTGAGGATCTGTGCTGACTATAAGTGCTTGGTGAACCGGGCCCTTAATCCGCACGCTTACCCGGTTCCGATGGTCAGCCACATCCTCGCCTCTCTCCAAGGCGGTGCCATCTTTGTGAAGCTGGATCTCGCACAGGCGTACCAGCAGCTCCCGGTTACCAGGGAGATGGCAGACGCTCAAACCATAGTAACGCACAGAGGAGCTTTCAGAGTTAACCGTTTGCAGTTCGGTATCTCTGTAGCTCCAGGAATTTTTCAGGAGGTGATGGAGAAGACTCTGAAGGGCATTCCAGGAGTGTGCCCTTACTTTGATGATGTCCTCATTGCTGGAAGCTCTGAGGAGGTATTGGCTGAGAGACTACAGGCTGTTTTAAGTAGATTCTGCTCTGCAGGGCTCAAACTCAAAAAAGACAAATGTAGCATTGGGGTGGCATCCACAGAATTCCTAGGGTTCAGGATTGATGCCAAGGGAATCCACCCTGCAGAATCCAAGATAAGGGCAATCAAAATGGCCCCTACCATGCAAAACAAGGGGGAACTGCAAGCATTCCTGGGGCTCCTGATTTTTTACCATTCATTCCTCCCACACAAGGCAGCCATAGCTGAGCCTCTGCACAGGCTCCTAGACAAGCAAGCTGCATGGAACTGGACCAAGGTCCATGACAAGAGTTTTAAAAACCTAAAGGAACTATTATCTAGTAATTCCTCTGTCACCCACTTCATAGAGTCAAAGCCCATTTGCATCACTTGCGATGCATCTCCCTATGGAGTGGGTGCAGTACTGAGCCACTTAGAGGAGAAAGGGGGAACAGGTGCCCATTTCATACTACTCCCGTACATTGTCAGGGGCAGAAAGGAATTATGCCCAGATTGACAAGGAAGCCCTGGCTATAGTGGCCAGGGTCAAAAAAGTCCATGACTACCTCTATGGCAGGGATTTCACCATATTCACGGATCATAAGCCTTTATTGGGGTTGCTCACAACAGACAAACAAACCCCTCAAATTCTGTCGCCTAGGATGCTCAGATGGTCCATATTCCTATCTGCATACACTTACAAACTGGTTCACAAACTAGGTAAAGATATGGGCCACACAGACGGGTTAAGCAGGTTACCCTTAGCAAATTCAGAAACTGATCCGGCGCCTGCAGCCCAAATACTGACCATCCAGGACCTACCTGAGTGCCCTTTACAGGCAAAAGACATAGCCGCTGAAACAACAGCAGACAGAATCCTGACCAGAGTTCAGTCTTGGGTAGTCAGGGGTGGCAAGAAAAGAGTTCAGGCCCGGAATTCCAGGCTTACTTCAATAGAAGACACGAACTGTCTGCTCACAAGGGATCATCTCTAGGAAAGCAACCCTGATGATTTCAGGACAATCCCTACAGATTGGCTCAGATTGGTCTAATGGTTGGTAGATGAAATCTAATCAGAGCCATATGCTCCCAATTTGGAACCTCACAATTCAGAATAAGCAGTCAGGAAAGCTACACCTGCTGTCAGCCTCTGGTGTTCCCACATTACCGATTGCTCTTGATTGATTAAATGAAACACAATACTTAAATAGATTCTTAGAGACACTCTGCAGATATTAACAGATGCTTCAGTGTCATGTCATTCAGGTGTGCTACCTCCTGATTTCTGTTTTTGTACTGTTTTCCTGAATTTTTGGTACTGCTTTGGGTAACTGCTAGTTTCAGGCAAAACTGGGAAAAGACAGTTTGTTACAATACAATCGTAACTGTCGAGATTAAATTGTCAGGTGTGATGTATTCGTGGGGGGGGGGGAGAAACAACAGCTGTACAATAATACTATATCTGAAATGCATTGTTCAGGTATTGCATTGTTCTGAACGGTTGAGCCAAATGTAAGAAATTTGCTATAGATATGCCAAGCTATTTTACTTATGCTTTCTATTCTGAATTTACTTTCAATACAGTGGTTGTGCAGTGCAATCTTTGCAAACATGCAAAATACATAGTAAAAACAGCTTTCAATTTGCTTTTAGTTTGATTTTTTATTCTCTAGGTCACGGGTGTCAAACTTGCCATGTCAGGTGACGTGTCATGACTTTTTTTTTGCATTGCCAGAGCTTGGGTGTGCACGGCCTCTGTATGATGCAACCGGCCTCTGGGCCAGCAGTTTGACACCCCTGCTCTATGTGATATGCATATATTCTCCTTTGCTTTTATTTTGATCTTTAGCTCTCATTGTTATTAGGAGTTTGAAGGCTGGCCTGGTGTCCTCAGAGTATCAACCATTTCCAGTTGATAAATCTTTGTGTTCAGCTAGTTCGGATCCATGACCAATGGGATAGTTGATGGCTGTGTTTCCAATAGAATGTGCAAGTAATATTATAATGGTTAGAGAACTACAGTGCTGAAGGAACCACTCAGGCCATCAAATCCAATATTGAATCCAGATGAAGCACTGTGTACAGATAGCTGTTCACTTCCACTTGAACATATCTAGTATTTTTCTGGATAATTTGTTCTACTGTCAGACAGCTCCTGCTGTACTTTTAGGATTTTTTCCAACTTTTTCTAACATTCCTTTGGACTCTATTTTCCTGCTGTTATGTATTGGGCTTGTGGTATTACACCACGTGCATTGCTGGAGAGCTAACGGCTCTCCAGCAACCCAGACAAGCCGTCTCCGGTCCTGCAATTGGTCAGCCCCAGGCGGCAAGCACGGGTTCAAACCTATTGGCTGCCACCTTAGAGCTAGGCTATATATTGTGGCTGGGTGTGGCCCAAGCTCAAGTACAGTTCCAGCAAGAATAAAAAAATGAGTTTCTCTGTACTCAGCCTTGTGTCATCATTCCTGCTCACCAGAGCCCATGACTTAACAGTGGCAACGAAGGTGGGATCCTGCTTCGCCATTTAAGGGGCTGAAGTCAATGAGGGGTCGGCAATACATGCTGGAAGGAAGAGGCATTTTCCCCCTCTCTAGGCCGGCTAGTAAGCCACGCTAGCAGTCGCGTGCTCAGCAGACGCATTCCCTGAGCCTAAGAAGCAGGATCCAAGAACGCAGGAATCGAGCAAAGATGCCGAAGGTCGGCAAACTCAGAGAGTTCGATGTAAAGCATCCAGAAGAATGGCCGTCTTACCTCTCACAAGTGGAGAACTATCTACGAGCAAACCAATATATATATATATATATATATTTATCCCATTTATATCCCACCCTTCTCCGAAGACTCAGGGCGGCTTACAATCTAAGCACAAATCAATGTGCTTAGCAAATTGCAGAGGAAGGCCTAAAAGCCACCACGTGGCTGTGCGTGTGTGGACCAGCAACTTTCAACCTAGCAGAGAATCTTTTCGTGCCGACACCCATCGAAGCAGTATCATTTGCAGACCTTAAGAAGAAGCTGACCAGGCATTTTCAGCCCAAGATGTCGGAGATGGCATGGTGTTTTAAATTCAACCAAAGAGTGTAGCTACCTGGAGAGACAGCTTCAGAGTTTATCGCAGGCCTAAAGCAGCCCGCACGCCTTTGCAAGTTCTCGAACTTAGAGGAACGACTAAGAGACCGGCTCGTCTGTGGCCTTCGAGACAGAACCCTCCAGCAGAGACTGTTTGCTAGACCCAATCTCACATTCTCCGAGGCACAGGACGAGGTTATGGCCGACAAAGCTGCCGGGGGTGCAGTGCAGACAGTTCAGCCCACCAAACCTTCAAAGGTTGAAGATTCTGTCCATCTTGAGGTCGCCAAATGTGTCGGAGAATCATCAGAAGATGAAGAACCCAAAATCAACAAGCTCCAAAGGCAACCAAATGCGCAAAACCACGGCAACCACCAACGGAAGAACGATTACAAGGCAGTTCTCTTACCTAGATGTAAGGGGTGCGGAGGCAACCATCTTCGCGCCAATTGCAGATTTCGCTCGGCCATGTGTAGAGCTTGCGGAAGGACCGGCCACATCGTGGTGGTTTTCAGAGCCCGCCAGAGAGACAGGCCACCCAAACACCAGTCAGAGGAACCGACTAGGAGAGGTACTGGGGCTCAGGGTTCAGTGAGTGTGGGGTTCTTCAGAAGCTGGATGTTTGCTGCACCGGGGCTCGTTGCCCCCTCAAGCCTAAACTCAAGCTCTCAGTAGAGCTACAAGGAGTTCCATGTAAGATGGAGTTGGACTCCGGCTCGGCAGTATCAATCATTTCGCAAGACACATTCAACTTTGTGTGTAGGTGCAGTAACAATTGGGCTAAACTAAGACCCTCAGATATCATTCTAACAGATTTTCAGAATGCTCATGTTAAAGTTAAGGGTGAAGCCACATTATTGGTAAAATTTAAAGGGTTTTTGGGGCACCTGGATGTAATAGTAGTAGAGGGCCAAAGAACCAGTCTTATTGGATTTAATTGGTTTGATGCTTTAGGCATTCAAATTACAGTCATTAACCGGACACAAACTGCAGACCCCATGACTGTTTGCAAAGAATTTGCAGATGTTTTTGATTCAACCCTGTGGACTTACACTGGCCCGCCAATTTCTTTTAAGTTAAATCCTAACGTTGTGCCAATTAGGATTAAGCCTTACAGGGTTCCCTTTGCCCTAAAGCACAAAATCAATTCTGAAATCGATAAGCTAGTAGAACAGGGTGTATTACAGCCTGTTGATGGGGGGGAGTGAGAAACTCTTATTGTCACCCCACTGAAGTCCAACGGGGAAGTTCACATTTGCGCTGATTATAAATGCACATTAAATAAGGCCCTTAATCAACATGCTTACCCGGTTCCTGTAGTCAACCATATTTTAGCCTCCTTGCAAGTGGGAACCATTTTTGCTAAACTTCATTTAGTGCAGGCATATCAGCAATTGCCGGTTGACGAGGCCACAGCTGCGGCTCAAACAATAGTAACTCATAGAGGGGCATTCAAAGTCAAACACTTACAGTTTGGAGTCAGTGTTGCACCAGGTATTTTCCAAGGGATTACGGAATGCACACTTCAGGGTGTCTGCCCTTATTTTGATGATGTTTTCATTGCCAGGGAATCCCCAGAAGTGTTGGCCAGTAGGCTCAGGGCTGTTTTGCAGAGGCTCCGCGATGCAGGTCTCAAATTGAAGAAAAACAAATGTAGTATTGGGGTCTCATCAATGGAATTCTTGGGGTTCCGTATCGATGCTAATGGAATTCACCCCGCTGATTCAAAAGTGAAGGCCATCAAAATGGCTCCAAGGCCAAAATCAAAAGGAGAGCTACAAGCATTTTGGGGCCTCCTAAATTTTTATCACACATTCTTACCTCATAAGGCCGCAATAGCAGAGCCCCTCCACAGGCTGCTTGATAAAAAAGCCCCTTGGAAATGGACTAACTTACACGAAAAAAGTTTCCAGGATCTGAAAGCCCTTCTATCTGAAAAGTCCACTGTAACTCATTACATAGAGTCTAAACCTGTATGTCTTGCATGCGATGCATCTCCCTATGGGGTGGGGGCAGTCTTAAGCTACATAGAGAAAAATGGGAAACAGGTTCCTATTGCATTTTACTCTAGGACTTTATCTTCTGCTGAGCGCAATTATGCACAGATTGATAAAGAAGCCTTGGCCATAGTGGCTGGAGTTAAGAAATTTCATGATTATTTATATGGCAGGGATTTCACTGTCTACACTGACCACAAACCTCTCTTGGGGTTGTTCACAACAGACAAACAAACTCCCCACATACTATCTCCAAGAATGTTGAGATGGTCTATATTTTTGTTTGCATACAATTTTAAGTTAATTCATAAACCAGGAAAGGAAATGGGCCATGTGGATGGCCTCAGCAGACTACCACTGCCACTAATGGATCCTGATCCAGCTCCTGCTGCTAAAATATTGTCCATTCAGGACTTACCTGAGTTTCCCCTCCACGGAGGGGATATTGCTGCTGAAACTGCCACAGATAAAATTCTGAGTAGAGTGTTGTCATGGGTATACACGGGCTGGTTGGAAAAAGTCCAGGCTCTGAATTTCAAAGTTATTTTGTCAGGAGACATGAGTTGTCTGCACACAAGGGCTGCATTTTATGGGGCAACAGAGTCATAATTCCCACTTCATTGAGGAGCAGAGTCTTACACTCTTTACATGAAGGCCATCCAGGCATTGTCAGAATGAAGGCCTTAGCGAGAAGCTACCTTTGGTGGCCTGGCCTGGATAAGGCTGTAGAGGATCAAGTTCATGGTTGCTGTACATGCCAGCAATCTAGGCCTGGAATGCCTCAGGCCCCAGTTCACAGGTGGGAGGAAATGCATACCCCCTGGTCTAGGGTTCACATAGACTATGCTGGGCCTTTTCAAGGACAGCTTTTCCTGATAGTAGTGGATAGCCACTCAAAATGCCTGGAAGTAGTTCCAGTTCCTAATATGACTACTGCTAGGACCATCCAGGTGCTGAGAAAACTCTTTGCAACACATGGGTTGCGTGACATTTTAGTTTCTGATAATGGGGCTCAATTCACTGCTGCTGAGTTTCAGGCTTTTCTTAGAGCTAACCTCATCAGACATGCTACGTCTGCACTGTTTCATCCTTCTTCGATTGGACAAGCCGAACACATGGTGAGGACAACAAAGGAGGCACTCAAACATATTATCACAGGTGACTGGCATCACAGATTGGCAGATTTTTTGCTCTGCCAGCATTCTACGCCCTGCACTGCTACAGGTAAAAGTCCTGCTGAGCTACGTTGGGGAAGGCGTTTGATTACTAATCTGGACAGGTTGCATCCAGACAGAGTGGCATCAGAAGCCTCTAGACCAAAACCCCCGAGGGGGCTGCAAATGGGCAATTGGGTTTGAGCCAGAAACTATGGGCCAGGGAATTTATGGGTTCCTGGTCAAGTAACCAAGGCACCCGTACCCCTATCTTATGAAGTGGGGTTGGAGGGAGGGCGGCTGGTCAGAAGACACATCGACCAACTCAGAAAAAGTTTTCCAGAATGGTCACTAAGTGAGGTCTGGTAAGTCCCTCCCGAGGTCCTCAAACTGGTACCCAAGGCAACCCACACCAGAACCACCAGGGTTTTCCCTTTTCAGCAGAAGTTGAATCTGAGGAAGAACCAGGAAGCTCGGAAGTGCAACATGGAACCCCTGACCAGGCAAGCTAGCCGAATCTCAGCAACCGTTGTGCCTACTCTGCAGAACAGACTGACTCTGGGGTGGGCCAACCTGGTGAGGCCAGCCAGAGCATTTCAATCCCCCTGGACAATGGAGCACAAGGGGACATGGGTCTACCCAGCCCACTGGGTAAGCTGGTAGACCACAAAGCGAGGGGAACTCCAAGGCATTCCTCCAGGCCACACAAACCTCCGGCATATCTCTCAGACTATATTGTAAAATAAAGTGATGTATAGTGTTGTGACAATTGTACCACTACCTACAGACATTGGGGCATTTTGAAACTGCCTGTACTGCTTGTAAGCATGTTCATGAGACGTTGTTTAATCTCATTGTAGTCCTTACTGCATTGGCAAGCTGTTTAGCCGTTGTTTAATCTCATTGTAGTCCCTACTACAGTGGCACGTCTGTAAAGGTCACCTAATGTCATTGGAGCCACCTTGAATTTATAAGCATTATTAATTATTATTTTGTTATTATTTTATTATGGATGCTGGGAGTGATTTATAAGTCTTGACTGCTGTTAAGCTTATTAAGGGGTATTATAGCCTGATCTTAGGAGGGAGGGTTGTTATGTATTAGGCTTGTGATATTACACCACATGCGTGGCTGAAGGAGCTAACGGCTCTCCAGCAACCCAGACAGGCCGTCTCTGGTCCTGCAATTGGTCAGCCCCAGGTGGCAAGCACGGGTTCAAACCTATTGACTGCCACCTTAGGGCTAGGCTATATATTGTGGCTGGCTATATATTGTGGCCCAAGCTCAAGTACAGTTCCAGCAAGGATAAAAGAATGAGTTTCTCTGTACTCAGCCTTGTGTCGTCATTCCTGCTCACCAGAGCCCACGACTTAACACCTGCCCTGCATTATAACAAAATAACAGAGTTGGAAGGGACCTTGGAGGTTTTCTAGTCCAACCCCCTGCTCAAGCAGGAGAACGTATACAATTCCAGATGAATGGCTGTCCGATCTCTCCTTAAAAACCAGTGACAGAACACCCACAATTTCTGAAAGCAAGCCTTTCCACTGCTAACTGTCAGGAAATTTCTCCTTAGTTCTAAGTTGGATCCCCTTTGGATAAGTTTCTATCCATTGCTTCTTGTCCTGCCTTCAGGTGCTGTGGAGAATAGGTTGACCCCCTCTTCTTTGTGACAGCCAACAGAGAAACATTTGGATCTTTATCTGTGAATCTCCTTCAGATATTTGAAAAATGCTATTTTATCTCTCTGTTCTCTTCTCTTTCCAAGCGTAGACATTTCCAGCTCCCTCAACTGTTCTTCATAGGATTTCATGCCCCTCAAAGAGGTTTCAGTTTGCTCTTGGATAGCATGATCACTCATTTTTCTTCCTCAAACTGTGAGGAATCTGCTGCAGAGCAGAAAACTATTACTTTCTTAATCCTGGTAATTTTTCACCCCATGTGCAGCCTGTATTGCTGTATTAATGACCCTTTTTTTAACACAAGTGCCATCAGTCTCCTCCTGGTCTTGTTTTAGTGCTTTTTTTAATAGGAAAGAAGGATCCAATAAATACATTTTATAAACATATTTAACACCACTGCCAATTTACGAAGCAAAATAACAGTGAAGGATCTGCTGATTTGTCCTCTGCTAATCTGTTTAAAAATGGCTTATCGTTAATCAGCAGCTTTGTAAATTTGGTAACAAGCTGTGCAGAACTGGGCTGATTTCAGTGATTTGAAAGAAGTTTTAGAAAAAATATCAAAGTCTCCCTTTCCCTCTCCATGTGTGTGAGTGTGTGTGTAGTGCACAAATACATTTGTGAACTAAAATATCTAAAAACATTTTGAAAAATGTATTGAAGAACAAAGGAAATATCATCTCATCAGTGGCAAACAGATGCTGCTGAATTTATAAGATTATCCAAGAAGAAACTTGAGAGCAAGAAGGAAAAAAAAATATGTAGGGTGAGATCCACTCTGGAATATCTTTCTGTTTCTGAACCCCTGCTGTGTTATATTTTCTCTTCATTGATGATCGTTCCTTTAGAGAGCAGAGCATAGTAGCCATTGTGCTGCTCACGCAATCAAATTCCACACTGCAATGCACAGATGGTGGTGTAGTTGTGGGAAAAATAGGGCAAGTTTGAAAAGTCACAAGTCCTTTGTGTTTATAGAAGAAGCCAGTGTAAGAGGCAGAGTTTGCAGAAGAAATTAGTAATCCTGAAGCTATTCCAAATTGTTGTTTGGGTTAAGTCCAGGAACTACCTGCACAGCTGTACAAGAGTGCAAGTTTACAAATATTGTGTAGTTATTCACAGCTGCATTGCTGTGAAGGTACTTAGTACAAAAGGACCTGGGGGACGAGGAGAAAAAAAACAATCACAGATTTTCTGCCTGACGTTACAGCTCCTTAAGGTCAAACAAGAAGGTTGGGAAAAATGTTGCAAAACAGGTTTGATGGCTTTAATTGCGTTCCTGCTGGTAAGACCTGCTGCTAGATTAGAGTGCACGTAACTCAGTAGCACATGGAAATTGTAATCACTGAAAAACAAAAATGTGGGGGAAAGTAGATCGTTGAGAAGAAACAGCATTAGGAGAAGACAGTTGTGTAACATGTTGTGTACCAGGCATCACAAAATTGTGATAAAATGCTTTGGCTCTGCCTTTCGGAGGGGAGCGCTGTTGACTTGTGTGGTTTAAGAGCCTGTAGAGGGCCCAGCTTGAAAGAGGGCAGGGAACGCTCTGGTAAACAGCTGAGGTCTGTCAGAGAAAAGCTCCTTTGCTAGGCAGGGAGCCAGGCATGTGGGCATGCAAGGAAGTGGGAGGCACACTGAAATTCACGCCTTCTTTCCTTTGGATTGATGAAAAGTTTCCTCTGTGAGACAGAAAATCCCAAAGAAAGAATGTGAGAGAAAGCTACAAAGATCAGCTGATTTAGAACTTCCCCAGCTGAATGGGGAAATGCTTGAAGATCCTCCAATAGAAAGAGACAATAGTAGGGTCATACGACTAGGTGCCGGGCTATGGAGGCCCAGCAAAATAGCGTGGATTTTACTAATTATGGATGCTCTTGTTCCAGTACTTACTGTGCCTATACTCCAGGCAGACAAAATACTTTCTCCAGAAATAGTCTGAGCTACAGAATCCTGGAGTTCCCCCTGTGGCCTCCTAAAGCTGCCACCCAATTTCTTTAACACAGAAATTATTTAAATGAAGAGAGAATAGTGAGGTTGGTTACACTGAATTAACTTAAATCCTGTTTAATTTTTCTCCTCAGCCCATTTGTTAGAGGGCTCCACTCAGCAATTATTCAAAGTGTGTCCTTCAGTGGATACACCTCTAATCCATGAGTTAGAGGAGTGTTTTTCAACCTTAGCCATTTTAAGATATATGGGCTTCAATTGCCTGCATACTGGGGGCTGGGGAATTCTGGGACTTGAAGACCACACATCTCAAGCTTGCCAAGGTTAAAAAAAAAACCCACTGAGTTTAGAGCTACAGTGAGTCTCTTATTGATGTGATCAAGCAGGATGAGCCAAGAAAGGGGGATTTTCCCCCCATTTTCCTCAGTGTTCTGACTTTTCTCATTTGAAGTTTGCATGTTTCCTCCTTGTAGTTTTTATAATCTGACTTTCACAGATCACAGCTAAGGACTTACAATCATTCCAACAGGATAGGAGCGTTTGTTATTCTATCTTATTGAAGTTTCTAAAGTCGGTGGTCTTATTTATACATTTAATCGTAATTAGCCTTTAGAGAATCACAACTGTGAGCTTTCCTGATCAAGGACACTTTGGACTAAGGAAACAAAGTGCAACAAAAGATAGCCACAACAGCAAACAGAGGCTTATTACCTCATTTCCTTCATGAGGATTAACCAGCATAGCATTGCTGAAATCGCTGGTATTGCTTTTCGCTATTGAAGGATCAGCTCTTTTCTTTCCAGCAGGATAAACTCTTCTACTCTGCCAAGAACTGAGAGTCTCCCACTAGGTCATTTTTTTTTGGGGGGGGGGTTTGATAATCAGGATGTTGCAAATGAAAACAGTAGATTGTGCTCTGTGTTTTGGCTAGAGACTTAACTATAAATAACTCCTTGAACATACCAAAGCCTTCGCCTTCTGAATAGTCTAAATTTCCTTTTCCTTTACAGAATATTATTCTCATTTTGAGTTCTAAAGAGGGAACTTATAAGGATGTAGAGAGGCTTCATAGCATTTCTTGGCAGAATGTCCCTGCCTGCTAGAATAAGTAGCTATATTCTTCTTCACTCTCCTATATAATTTGGTGCACGAACTTACATTCTTCTTACCTACTGCCATGAGTCTTCAAAGGAAGGCTGCTTCTTTATATCCTCTTCGCAGACCAGTCAGTGATGCTATCCAGGAGAAAGACCAACTTCTGTTCAATCGCCCCTGCAGCTCGATGAGCTATTCTATAGTTTTTCAGTACAGAACAACATGGGAGAGGTTATTGTGGAGTTTTAGCCTTAGGTTTTGTGACTTGGGTTTCAGAACAATGTGTATTTTGTGACCACAGAAAACAAGTGAATAAATATACTCCTAATAATGAACCCTCCTCCATGTCTACTCAAAAACTAAGCCCTATTGAATAAAAGTCACCCCCATTTTGCATTACTGATGTATGGCTATCCTATGCCTATTGATTTAAATTATTCTTATTTTTAACTGCAACAAAACATTGCAGGAGAGTGTGGTCCTATAAGCTGTTATTCAGTATGATCAATTCCCTGCTCCCTATAACAATTCCAATTACTCTCCCAACCAGGTTTTCTATTCTACAACCCAGCCTGGCTTGCTTTGCTAAGAGTATTGGGGGATTTAGTCATTGCCCATTCCCCACCCCCACCCAGTTTATTCCATCACAGAATTATGTGTGTCTACAAGCCTTGGGAATTTCATAAACCTGGTGATATTTCCCTCTAGTGTGTGACTGGTGCTTAAACTGCCTTTAATTGGAAGCTGAGAGGATTATAATTACTGTTATTACCAATTATAGCATTGGCAAATGTTATAACTGAAATACAAGGTTTTCAGTGTCCTTACTCTTTCACAGACATGCATATACACATGAACATACATATACATGCAGGAAAATATAAAATTCACATTATCCAAAGCCCTGAGATTTCTTACCTCTTGGAAGTGGTCTGCCCATGCTACTCTACCTTTAAACTGGAATCAGAAATTTTGCACATTCAGAATTGCTGTCCCTTTAAGTGCCTGCAATAACCCCCTTGTCCTAGCTGGAGCCATTTTTCCATATCTATTAGATGCCCTATTTTGGAATGAGGGTTTTATAACTTTTTATGCCTCTGGAAATGCTAGCTATTGCCATTGATCCTCAAATATCATGTAGCTTGTAAGATATGACAGGGTTACATCAAGAGGTTTCTTTCCTTATACAAAAAGGGACAACTGAGAAAATAGAATAGAATATCTTTATTGTCATTGTATAACTCACAACCAAATTAAGTGCTGTATTCATGCATGCCTGCACATCTGCTTCTGTCTTCTTCTCTAGATATGACACTGTCCCAATGGAGGATGAGTTTGAACATATACCGGACCTTTACCATCTCAACTGTGATTTAAGGCAACCTTCTTACAGGATGATAATGACTTCTTCATTCTTCCCCTCTTGGAGAAAAGGATGTGTCTCATATCACTGGATATGTCAGATTCATTTCCCCCCCCTTCCACATATTAATGGTATCCTTTTTGTTTGATAGTAAATAGATGTTTGCTGAATTTGTGCTTTACCATTTGGCCTCTCCATGGCCCCAAGAATGCATGGCACCCCTTGTTAAGCTCCTCTGCCCCTTAGGTATTGTTTTATTTCCTTCTCTAGAAGATTGATTCCAGCCACTATGCCACACGGCTCATGTTCTTCTGCTACTACTAGAATGACTCAGACTCCAGGTCACATATGAGAAGTTTTCCCTTCATCTCTTATTAGACAGTCATTTCATGGAGACAATGATAGGATCTGGTTTTCTACTGATGTTCTGACTGATGCCATGACTTAGGGATTGATTAGGGATGTTCAAATGATATCCAGTTTAACAAGAATCAGGGACTATATTGTTTTCCCACCTACTGTGCCATTGGGTGTTTGCTTTGTTCATTTTGGAATGTGTCCCTACAAATGTGATCACTTTATTTCCCTTTCTCTCTGCATAGATGTAGAACAGCTTTACCTGGTTTTGTCCTTGTAAAAGCCCTCTGCTCTGGAAAACTTTGCTCCTACAGGTGTGCTTGGGATTTTCCTTCTCTAAAGGGCTGGAAGATAGTTAACATGGTTCTTGTTAAATGGACAGCTGGGTGTTAACTGAAGTCAGATGATTTTGCAACACTAAACTACCAGGAATTATTTGAGCTGCATTTTTTAGAAATATTTGTTTTAAATGAACATCATAAGTCATATTAAAAAACATTCAGTCTTCGTATACCATCATTGGCTCAGCAGCCAATTAGCCTGTTCTTCAAATACAAAATAGCTTGTTTATGAATACCGTATATACTTGAGTATAAGCCGAATTTTTCAGCCCACTTTTTGGGCTGAAAAATTCCACTTCGGCTTATACTCCAGTCAACAAAAAAACTTACCGAGGACTTGTGCGCGGCCGAGGCTTTGGTGCTTCCGGGATCGCCCGCACCTCTCCCAAGCCACCGCCGTCCGAGACCTGCCGAAGTTTGGGGAGGTTTGGGGAGGTGCGCGCGCACCTCCCCAAACTCCGCGCCTTGCCTGCCTGCTTCTTTCCGCAGCGGAAAGAAGCAGGCAGGCAGGGCGCGGAGGAACGGAGACTTGCCGACGTTTGGGGAGGTTTGGGCGCCTCCCCAAACCTCGGCAGGTCTCCGTTCCTCCGCGCAGACCTGCCGACGTTTGGGGAGGTTTGGGCGCCTCCCCAAACCTCGGCAGGTCTCCGTTCCTCCTGCCGACCTTTGGGGAGGTTTGGGCGCCTCCCCAAACCTCCCCAGGTCTCCGTTCCTCCTGCCGACCTTTGGGGAGGTTTGGGCGCCTCCCCAAACGTCCCCAAACCTCGGCAGGTCTCCGTTCCTCCTGCCGACCTTTGGGGAGGTTTGGGCGCCTCCCCAAACCTCCCCAAACCTCGGCAGGTCTCCGTTCCTCCTGCCGACCTTTGGGGAGGTTTGGGCGCCTCCCCAAACGTCCCCAAACCTCGGCAGGTCTCCGTTCCTCCTGCCGACCTTTGGGGAGGTTTGGGCGCCTCCCCAAACCTCCCCAAACCTCGGCAGGTCTCCGTTCCTCCGCGCAGACCTGCCGACCTTTGGGGAGGTTTGGGCGCCTCCCCAAACGTCCCCAAACCTCGGCAGGTCTCCGTTCCTGTTTGGGGAGGTTTGGGCGCCTCCCCAAACCTCCCCAAACCTCGGAAGGTCTCCGTTCCTCCGCGCAGACCTGCCGACCTTTGGGGAGGTTTGGGCGCCTCCCCAAACGTCCCCAAACCTCGGCAGGTCTCCGTTCCTGTTTGGGGAGGTTTGGGTGCCTCCCCAAACCTCGGCAGGTCTCCGTTCCTCCGCGCAGACCTGCCGACCTTTGGGGAGGTTTGGGCGCCTCCCCAAACGTCCCCAAACCTCGGCAGGTCTCCGTTCCTCCGCGCAGACCTGCCGACCTTTGGGGAGGTTTGGGCGCCTCCCCAAACGTCCCCAAACCTCGGCAGGTCTCCGTTCCTGTTTGGGGAGGTTTGGGCGCCTCCCCAAACCTCCCCAAACCTCGGCAGGTCTCCGTTCCTCCGCGCAGACGTGCCGACCTTTGGGGAGGTTTGGGCGCCTCCCCAAACGTCCCCAAACCTCGGCAGGTCTCCGTTCCTGTTTGGGGAGGTTTGGGCGCCTCCCCAAACCTCCCCAAACCTCGGCAGGTCTCCGTTCCTCCGCGCAGACCTGCCGACGTTTGGGGAGGTTTGGGCGCCTCCCCAAACCTCCCCAAACCTCGGCAGGTCTCCGTTCCTGTTTGGGGAGGTTTGGGCGCCTCCCCAAACCTCCCCAGGTCTCCGTTCCTCCGCGCAGACCTGCCGACGTTTGGGGAGGTTTGGGCGCCTCCCCAAACCTCGGCAGGTCTCCGTTCCTGTTTGGGGAGGTTTGGGCGCCTCCCCAAACCTCCCCAAACCTCGGCAGGTCTCCGTTCCTCCGCGCAGACCTGCCGACCTTTGGGGAGGTTTGGGCGCCTCCCCAAACCTCCCCAAACGTCGGCAGGTCTGCGCGGAGGAACGGAGACCTGCCGAGGTTTGGGGACGTTTGGGGAGGCGCCCAAACCTCCCCAAACAGGAACGGAGACCTGCCGAGGTTTGGGGACGTTTGGGGAGGCGCCCAAACCTCCCCAAAGGTCGGCAGGTCTGCGCGGAGGAACGGAGACCTGCCGAGGTTTGGGGAGGCGCCCAAACCTCCCCAAACAGGAACGGAGACCTGCCGAGGTTTGGGGACGTTTGGGGAGGCGCCCAAACCTCCCCAAAGGTCGGCAGGTCTGCGCGGAGGAACGGAGACCTGCCGAGGTTTGGGGAGGTTTGGGGAGGCGCCCAAACCTCCCCAAACAGGAACGGAGACCTGCCGAGGTTTGGGGACGTTTGGGGAGGCGCCCAAACCTCCCCAAAGGTCGGCAGGTCTGCGCGGAGGAACGGAGACCTGCCGAGGTTTGGGGACGTTTGGGGAGGCGCCCAAACCTCCCCAAACAGGAACGGAGACCTGCCGAGGTTTGGGGACGTTTGGGGAGGCGCCCAAACCTCCCCAAAGGTCGGCAGGTCTGCGCGGAGGAACGGAGACCTGCCGAGGTTTGGGGAGGTTTGGGGAGGCGCCCAAACCTCCCCAAACAGGAACGGAGACCTGCCGAGGTTTGGGGACGTTTGGGGAGGCGCCCAAACCTCCCCAAACGTCGGCAGGTCTGCGCGGAGGAACGGAGACCTGCCGAGGTTTGGGGACGTTTGGGGAGGCGCCCAAACCTCCCCAAACAGGAACGGAGACCTGCCGAGGTTTGGGGACGTTTGGGGAGGCGCCCAAACCTCCCCAAAGGTCGGCAGGTCTGCGCGGAGGAACGGAGACCTGCCGAGGTTTGGGGAGGCGCCCAAACCTCCCCAAACAGGAACGGAGACCTGCCGAGGTTTGGGGACGTTTGGGGAGGCGCCCAAACCTCCCCAAAGGTCGGCAGGTCTGCGCGGAGGAACGGAGACCTGCCGAGGTTTGGGGAGGTTTGGGGAGGCGCCCAAACCTCCCCAAACAGGAACGGAGACCTGCCGAGGTTTGGGGACGTTTGGGGAGGCGCCCAAACCTCCCCAAAGGTCGGCAGGTCTGCGCGGAGGAACGGAGACCTGCCGAGGTTTGGGGACGTTTGGGGAGGCGCCCAAACCTCCCCAAACAGGAACGGAGACCTGCCGAGGTTTGGGGACGTTTGGGGAGGCGCCCAAACCTCCCCAAAGGTCGGCAGGTCTGCGCGGAGGAACGGAGACCTGCCGAGGTTTGGGGAGGCGCCCAAACCTCCCCAAAGGTCGGCAGGAGGAACGGAGACCTGCCGAGGTTTGGGGAGGTTTGGGGAGGCGCCCAAACCTCCCCAAAGGTCGGCAGGAGGAACGGAGACCTGCCGAGGTTTGGGGAGGCGCCCAAACCTCCCCAAAGGTCGGCAGGAGGAACGGAGACCTGCCGAGGTTTGGGGAGGCGCCCAAACCTCCCCAAAGGTCGGCAGGAGGAACGGAGACCTGGGGAGGTTTGGGGAGGCGCCCAAACCTCCCCAAAGGTCGGCAGGAGGAACGGAGACCTGCCGACGTTTGGGGAGGTTTGGGGAGGCGCCCAAACCTCCCCAAAGGTCGGCAGGAGGAACGGAGACCTGCCGACGAGCCGCGGCCACACAGGGTATTCCTGTGTATTCAGGCTTGCAAAATGGCGGATCGAGCCTCTGCTGGCGGCAGAGGCTTGCAGAACGGCGGATCGGCTTATACTCGAGTCAATAACTTTTTCCAGTTTTGGGGGGTGAAATTGGGGGTCTCGGCTTATACTCGAGTCGGCTTATACTCAAGTATATACGGTAATTTCTCTCATTTCATGTTAATATGGCCAATCTCTCTCATAATTATAGTGCCATTTTAGGGCAGCTTTTTAGGCTAGGATGTTATTCAGGCTGAAAGGAGGAGGAGGGGGGAGGGGGAGGGGGAGGTGGGAGGGGGAGGGGGAAGAGGGTGACTTTGTTACTCACAAACTGAGGCACATGTAGATTATAACTGATACAATTTCCTTTGGCAAGATTTCATTGGCTTTATGCTTTCTTATGATGCTCTGATACCAGGATTGCATGTACTAATCTATGGAACTGTAATGACTAGACTGTCTTACGTTGAGCAGGTTTCTGAATTAAGAGCTTTTTAAAGTTTTCCAGCTTTTCCTTCTTGTGATTAGAAAAGAGCTGGTTAAAATTGTATTTATTTGTATGTCTCATCAAAGGCACTTGGCTATATGCAAGAAATTCAAACAGGTATCCCCCCATAACCTACTGTAGACAATAGTGGATAGAATTTTGATGCATTATTTAGATACTAGCTCTTCCCTATCATTTCTCCTCTCTTGACCTGCACCAACACTTCCCAGAACTGTCAGGAAGAAAATATGCTGGTTTGGCTCCTTTCTGTAAGGTCGGTCCCAAATGGTGTTAATAGGGAGTGAAGATCCAGGCCACAGCCACTCTTTTGCATTGTGCCACAGGGCTCTCTTCACTCCTTTTTAACATTTATAAGAAGCCACTGGGCAAGATCATCCACCATCATGGGTTGAGGTATCCTCAGTATGCTGACAATACTCAACTGTATATTTCCACTGCTGGTGATCCAAGTGATGCTGCCACTGCCCTCTCACGGTGGAAGCTGTGGGGGCCTGGATGGGGGACAATAGTCTCTGGCTGAATCCTGACAACATTGAATGACTTTGGGTGAATGGAGCTTCAAGATACAGGACTTTAACACCGTTAATTCTGGATGAGGTGGCACTACCCCACACCAGACAGACCTGGTCCGCCATTTGGAGGTTTGCCTGGACTAGCAATTCCTATTTGAAGAGCAGGCAGCAGTCATGGCTAGGGGTGCATTTGTACAACTTTGGGTTGTGCACCAGTTGTGACCTTTTATGGATCAGGAGTCCCTGCGCTTAGTCATTCAAGCCCCGGTCATCTCACACCTGGACTACTGGAATGCACTCTGCATGGAGTTATCCTTGAAGAGCATTCAGAAGCTACACCCGGTGCAGAGTGCGGTGGCATGGGCAGTTTTGGGAGCCCCTATATTACACCCTGTTCCAAGAGCTAAACTGGCTGCCGGTTTGCTTCTGGGTGCAATTCAAGGTGTGACAGTCCTACATGGTATTGATCCAGGCTACTTGAGGAACCATCTCACCCCAATGGGACTGGCTTGTCCCACAAAGGCCAGCAGAGGACAAATGCTGCAGACCTTTTCAATCAGGGAATTTCAGCTGGTAAGGTCCAGGAGAAGAGCCTTCTTTGCTGTGGTTCCTGCTCTTTGGAACATCTTGCTCCCTGATGTAAGATTGGCTCTCACCCTCCTGACCTTCCATAAAGGCCTGAGGATTGGCTCTGCCAGCTAACCTGGCCCCCCAATGGGGGAGAATCACACTGGAGATGGTTGGTTGTAATTTGCATTTAGAAATATGTCTCTGTATGGTTTTATTGCTTTTACTGTTGTAAGCCACCCAGAGACATCTCAAACAGGTTTAATAAATAAAATAATAATAAAAAAATATGTTCTATTTTTATAGAGATTTTACAATGTTGTTTCTGATTATACTACAGTATTCTATAGTATTTATTAGTAAACAGTTGCTCCCTACCAATGTAAAATATAAGATAAATTTGTATTTTTCTATTTTTAGTTTGTTTTTTCCTCCTCTTTCTCTGGTTTTCATTTTTTTTAAGTTTAAGGATTGTTTTATTTAATTTTATTATTTAGTGAATCTTGATATTTTGCTTATATTTTGTGTTTTTAAGACAAAGTTTAACTTTTAAAATGGTGCAGAGTACAGGAAAGATCACCTGGTGTCCTACTTTCCCTCTCTTTCTGCTGTGCTAAATGATTGAAACTGGAATAAACAACATTCTCTGCCTATGGGAACATCCATGCTAATCGTCCGTATATTGTTTCCAAAAGCTATTGGAAAGTCTGTGTTTTGTTAATAGATATTTAGACGATCCAAATTCTTGCCTGTCTTTCATGATGGTAAATTCATGTCTTTCTGTTTTTTTGTCTGTCAACTTTTTTTTGTTTTTGCTGATGTTGAATGAATAAACATCAAGCTCTGTTTTTTGCCAGCTGAACTTGAGCTGCCTGTGTTTGCTCTGAGCTGGATATAGGAACTGGGGGGTGTCTGCTGGGTGCAGAGTAGACTGGAAATGACCCCCAAGGATTTTCCAGTACAGGGCCCCGCTAGTCTTCCTTATTAATTTATTTGTGGTGTTTGTTATATTGGCTGACGTAAGTATTAGAGATCATATGTCAATTTTTATACGGTCCTGCTAATTTGTGGAAATGAGCAAGACCGAGCGAGTCTGCCCTTTAAAGAAGAAGAAAAGCTCAGCTGAGAACCATTCTGTTACTAACTTAATTAAATTAACGTCCCTAATGTTTAATTAATATACCTTGACTATCGTCCTCAGTGTTCACTAACACCATTGTGCTGGGATTGCCTGGGTTAGCTTTATTCTACATGGCTGTGTTCTAAGTAACAAATCTAAAATGGCAAATGGATACACTTAAAAGTTTATAGGAATCTCAGATGGAGTTTGGGTGGGTCTGTCAAAATAGTATTTCTACTTCATTTAGACTTTTTGGGGGGAACAGCTTGCAAATCTAGAATATTTGGAATCTGAAGCTTGAGTGCTGCAGAAGAAAGAGGCTTGTTTTTACCCTGAACCAAAAAGGGTTCTGTACATTTTGGGTTGTTCAGGTTAGAACATTATGAGAATCAGACTGTTTCAAATGGGGACTTTTCTTCTGCACACACCAAACCTTTATACAGAATTACTTTGGCAAATTTGGCTTTGAAAAACAAATTACCCTAGCTATCAGCTGACCTGTACCAGGCAGCTGTTAGACAAGCTAGTGTTGAACACGGAGGATGTTCAGTACATCTTCAAAAGGACCCCCCACTAAAAGCTCAGAGGCGCTGGGGAAAGCAACACAGAGCAAGGCAGAATAAATTGTCACTCTTACTTCATTTGGCCTCCCGACCAAGTCCTGGACAGCTTTTACTTGGACTTCTTTTGACCATAGAACAGATCCCTGTTCAAAAGGAGCCTCAAAGCTCACCAGGGTTGAGGTAGCCCATTAAAGGGCACAGCCAGCTCTCTCTCTCTCTTGCTTTAACACACAATCCTCTTCAGTGCAAGTAGCTGTTGGCCAGGCTCCTGTTGAATACACCCATGCCAAATATTTGCACAACGTTGTTTTAGTTATCTTGGGAGATTACTTTCTTTCCATCCTGATCCCAAGCTAAAAAGCTGTTTGTTGGGTGGATCCTTGCTGCCTGGGTGACATTTGGTGGGAAGGCAGCAAAACAAAGCCAAGAAAACTATTAACCCTTTTTATAAAAAAAAATTCATTGTACTCCATAAGTGAAATTACAGAAGCAAGATAGGAATCACCACCACAGCAGCAAACTTTACAATAACAAAGTTTTCCTCAAGGGTTTGTGGAAAGACTTTAATTCAGCAGAGGGGAAAGGCCCTGTGTCTGCACTTGGAGTAACTTGGGGGAAAAGAACTGACTGCAGTTGTATTGGATTGGAAGAGCTGTGGCAGTGCTCTTCCAATCTAGAAGGAACAAGAACAGCGATAGCCTCTGACAACAATGCCTCACCCCAAATATCTTCAATTGGTTAGGGCAGGGGGAGGCAACCTTGGCTCTTTTATAACTTGTGGACTTCAATACCCAGAATTCCTGAGCCAGCCATGCTAACTCAGGAATTATGTGAAATGAATGTGAAAATACAAAAGCAAATAGTAGGGGGCAACAGTAGAAAAAGGGAAAACAAAAAAGGTGTGAAGACATGGGGGGGGGGAGAAACAAAAGGCATTGACTTCCGACTTTCTCTGTTGAAGTAAAACCTGACATTAAAATCAAATCTCAACTTTTTACATTTCTATAGTAGTATGCACTAGCCAATTCTATATCAGCAAATCAGTCAAATCGGTAAAACCCAAAATCATATCGGTTTTTTTCCACCTCAAGCACAAAGTCCAGAAGCGGTTCCCAAGTAGAAACAAAAGTACTTATGTTCTTTTCTTTTATTAGCACAGTCAATTTGGCCATCTCTGCTAATTCCATCAGTTTTTGTAACCAAATGATTCAATTTATTTTAACTTAATTTCATTTTGTCTCTTCAGTGTAGGTACCACTTGACTCCCAAATGACCCTGAGCAATTCACAATATACCAAAGAGTATGCAACATGATACATCTGAAAAAGAGATGGATAGATGGATGGATGGATGGATGGATTCAGGCAGGCAGACAGGCAGGCAGTGAGGCAGGGATGTTTTTAGGAATGCCATCAGGGAGGGAACTGGCTAGATTATAGAGGGAACTTTATTTATTTAACAGCCTTGGTGGAGCAGTAGGCTAATGCCTCCTTAAGTAACACCAGCTGCCTGCAATTAGTGCAGGTTCGCATCCCACCAGGCTCAAGGTTGACTCAGCCTTCCATCCTTCCGAGGTAGGTAAAATGAGGACCCAGATTGTTGGGGGCAATTAAGCTGACTTTGTAATAATGCCGCTTGGGAGGGGTGTGAAAGCCCTAATAAGCAGGCATATACATAGAATGAAGGCTACTGTTAAGCTTGTAAGCCGCCCTGAGTCTTCGGAGAAGGGCGGGATATAAATGGAATTAAAATAAAAATAAAAAATAAAAATTGCAGAAGGCGGGTACTGCAACAGAGAAAGTGCCTTTTGGGATATAGAAAGATGATTATCTGAAGAATCCTGAAGTACGCCAATCCTCTTGACTCATATCAACCATAGGATAAGCACCATGGGAAATTGTCAATACTTCAAATAACCAGGCCATATGCCATGTAGGACTTTAAAGGACATAACCAAGAACTGAAGAAACTTCTTGGATGAGAAGCAAAATATTTTCAAGGAAAAAAAATACCCCAAGAAAGTTCAGTTGCCTTTTGGAAAAGCACCTTTGGGACAACCATGACCTGGACGATTGAGATTCTCTATAGATAGATATAACCAACACTTTGGATTGTACTCAGGAACAAACCAGTAGCCAATCAGCTCATAGAGCAGAGGTATCATGTGTACATACTGAGCTTTATTGATCACTATTCATACTGGTGCATTCTGTATCAGTAAAGCTTCTGAATAGTCTTCAAGGGCATTTCCCTGTAGAGCACATTGCAGTACAGGTAGTCCTTGAATTATGACCACAATTCAGCCCAAAATTTCTGTTGCAAAGGATGACATTTGCTAAGTGAGTTTTGCCCCATTTTACAACCTTTCTTGCCACAGTTGTTAAGTGAATCACTGCAGTTATTAAATTAGTAATATGTTTCTTAAGTACATCTGGCTTCCCCATTGACTTTGCTTATCAGAAGGTCGCAAAAGGTAATCACATGACCACGGGGCAAGGCATAAATACATGTCACTTGCCAAAAGTGTGAATTTGGGTCACATGACTATGAGGATACTGCAATGATTGTGTGAAAAGCAGTAATAAGTCACATTTTTCAGTGGCATCGTAATTTTGAACGGTCATTAAATGAACTGTTGTAAGACAAGGACTATCTGTAGTTGATCGGTGACCAGGGTATGAGTGACTGTTAAAAGTCACTCAATCCAGCAAAGTACACAAGTGTTACCCTAAATGCAGCTGTGCAAAAGCTTCTCAGCCATAGCTGCCACCTGCTTACTGATCAGGGGCTGGGAGTCCAAGAAGACCTCCAATTAGAAGGATGACTGGAGAAGTGTGATCCAACCAGGTTCAAGGTCTTGGTTATGATCTTTAAGTCCTTACATGGCATGGGTCCAGGTTACCTCAGGGACCACCTGCTGCCGGCGTCAACTTCCCTCCGCCCAGTACGTGCCCACAGAGAGGGCCTCCTCAGGGTGCCTCCGGTCAGGGAATGCCGACTGGTGGCCCCCAGGGGGAGGGCCTTCTCTGTGGGCGCTCCGGCATTATGGAACCAACTGCCGGTGGAGCTCCAGATGACATCAGACCTCCGAACCTTCCGTCGCGGCCTGAAGACCCACTTATTTGAATTAGCTGGTCTGGCCTGATGGGGGATTATGGGTTTTTAAATTGCTGTTTTTAGTATTGTATTATTGTTTTTTAACTGGGCACTGGTTTAATTTCCTTTTAACTTTTGTATCGTTATTTATATATGCCCTGTGAACCGCCCTGAGTCCCTAGGGAGAAGGGCGGTATACAAATCAAATAAAACTAAAACTAAACTAAACTAAACTAAACTAAACTAAAAACTGGAATTTCCCCAGATTCATTTACTTCAGCATGTAAATATCAGTCATGCTATATGTGAATATCTTTCAGCTAAAGCAGGTCTGAATGAGAAAATGTCTTAAAGTTTACAGTCAGTATAGCTGTAGAGCAAAACACTGATGAGAGTTCGTGCCACTGGAGTTCTTGTTTGTCTGAAAGCCTTGGAGTGACCAGCATCTCCACCTACAACCAAGCTGACCCAGGTGCTCAAATGAAACAATGACAAGTGAATGCTAGGACATTGTAATGATCCAGGAGAGCTATCAAATTCCCATTGGAAAAGGCCTTGGGCATGCTTAGTCATAGGTCAGCCTGAGGCTCTCCTGCTTAAGGACGCTCCCATTGCCTCTTCTAAGGCTGCTTCTATACATAGGAGATATATATAATTGGAACCAAAAGCTCATGTGCTCATAATCTATAAGCCACATTTCTCTAAGACCCCTTCTTGGAATTCTTCATGCTATCCACACACTACTCTAGGAACCTGCTCTTTGGGAAATTAGTTGGAAGACTGGAAATGATCATTTGATGGAGCTCCACTCCACTGCATCCAATTATCTCATCACTTTAACATTTTCTGAAACTGTACTGTACAAGTGGAATCCCTTTTCAACAACCCAACAGTCACGTTATTCTTTTCTTTTGTTCTCTGGTTTTGCATGGTGAGAAGCCTGCCCTACATTTGCATTACGAGAGGAAATAGTAAAGAAGATTGATAGTTCTACGTGACACTCAATATTTCTGGAATTCCCAAAATATTTGATTCTTTTTTGATGTGTTAGAGAATTACTGAACCCTTCTTCAAAATTCCGTTAAGCTGACTGAACAAGGGCAGATCATCATATCTTGACAGAAAGTTCAGCAGCATTTAGTTTAGAGTCTCACACAGGACAATCCATATAAAGCAAGAGAAATCTTTCAGGTATCTTCTCCACACATTCTGAGCATGTGTCCTACAAACAGTTTACTTCAGCAAAGAATTTGTCACGTATCAAATCTCTGTGTGCTAGTCATAATTTTTCAAAAACAAGAAGCTGTTTGCCATAGGTTTAAGAAAGATGGTGTGAAGTGAGTTCAGGCTTTTCAGCACTTTCGCAACAGATGTTTTTCTGTTGAATTTCAATGAATGGATTCAATTTCATGTGATGCATGGAATATGCACCAATGTATTGGAATACACACAAGTGAATTTGTATGCTGGAAGTACATCTCACTAACCATGTTTGAAGTTACATTTTGACCACAGTGGTGGCTTGAGTCTCGATCCAAGGATAAACCTCAACAGCAGCAACATCTTCAGCTAAATATCCATAGCCACTATGCCTCACTGGAAGATAGCCCCATTCTACACTCAGCATAAATCTATAGCATTCCTTGGACAGTTAAATATGGAAGTCTTGGTAATTTTTAAAAATAATATTCTCAGTGCCAACACCCATTGTTTCTGATGCATGTTTAAGATAAGTGTTTAAAATGTGTGTTAAACTATTCTCTTATGTAACAAATTCAAAGTTTGCAAATACGATATGTTTCTTTTCTTCTTCATCATGCTGGAATTTACTGAACTGTGCATTGCAGTTACTAATCCTGATGCAAGCTATTGCACAAATGATAGTTTGGGATGACCTGGTCTTCAGTATAGTAGACAATGCTGATTTCTAAAGCTGGTTGCACCTGAAAAAAAGAGTCCCAATGAATATCCCATCCCTTCAGGAAGCAAGTAGTGCCCTCTGTGAAAGACTGCTGGAGGAAGGAAAGAAGGGTCAAATCTGTTGTGAATAGCAGGGCCTGGCCCAGGCATTTCAACTTAGACATTCCTTTCTTTTCAGGTTTCCTTTATTAAGCAATCATACTGGAAATCTCAAATAGGTGTATTTTTAACCTCAATTAATTTTGATGGCAAAGTCCTATTCTTTGAGTTGAAATGCTGACAATGATTATTGGGAATGGTTTCCCTGACACATGATTGCTTCCATCTGTAGCAGCTCTGCAGTAAACTCTGCAATTTTCTTTCAACATTTTTAGAACAGTGCCCACACAATGTGGTGCAAGTACAGAGTTAACAATTGCTGTTGCCCTAGTTCAAGTACTTGACAATTTTCAGGCTGTCTAAGTCTCAGGGGATGTCTTATTCATCAAGACAGATGTGCAGTCCACTGTCTTGAGACTATTCTGAAGTGAAGTGTTAAAGCATTCTCTGCTGCAGTAACAGCACCCATTGAATTTGCTTTCTGGTTCCCCAAAATAATCTATTAATTGCGCTCCTGCCTCCCTCCTTGAATTGCTTTTTTCTGCTGATCCAGACCTATCGGAGGTTAGAAATTAATTGCATATTTATCTGCCAAGGAGATAAAGATATAATATATTCTGTATGCCATGTACTCAGAGCTCCATTCTGCTTTACCATTTTGAAAACACAAAACCAGTGTTTTCACATTGGTAATTAGTACTTTCACTCCACTTTTTAATTTTCTGGTCTGGGGACAAATCATCAAACCTTTATTCTATCTCTTTGAAGATATGATACCAAAGAATCTTAAACTGGTGAATGAGATGTTTCTCCTTTTTGCAGTGTTGGGGATGTGAATCCACCCTAGTAGGAAAACCAAAAGGCTTAAGTTGGGTGAATCTTGCCAATAGCATCCATGGCCACAGAGAAATGGCCTAACTGGAAAAGATACCTTGGTGTTTTCTGAAAGGAAACTGCAGGATATTCAGGAGCAGCAAAAGGAAAGAAGAAGTAGGTGGGCCCACTGATAGAAGAATGAAGATTGTACTGAAAAGTTGTGTAAAATCCTCTTCTCATTTGTAGAAAATCAAAACGAGTCTGGGAGTGCATTTTATTGAAAGCATAAGCTTGTGAAACAGGGATGAGGCAGTGGGCAGTGATAAGGTGGCATCACTGAAGAAGGAGTTGTTTAGGCATTTCCAGATTTTGGAAGAAAAAAAAAAGGTTATGGCCGTGAGATATTTATTTATTTATTCCTTCACTTAATTTATATCCTGTCTTTCTGTTCAAGGTAACCAAAAGTAAAATGCACAATACCAAGAGACCGAAATTAATAGCAAGGCTGGAGCTTTCTTGATTTTTCAAGCCTCAACAGGTGCTTCTACAGGGATTGGCTGTTTGTTATTATTTACCGCTGAAAAACAACAGGAAGGAGCTGCTGGAATTTAGGAAAAACATTTCTGGAGGCTGTGAATGCTGCAGGAAAGAGGTGAGTGAGAAACCAGATAATCATTGGGAGGAAAAAATAATAATTTGCATTGTGACTTAATGAAAAATAGCAAGAAAGCTGATCCTTCAGAGCTCAGCTGAGTAAGAAAGTAAGATGATACACGTTGGAAACGTGCACCCTGCTACCGTACTGCCAGGTTGCTTCCTGTTCTGTAGAACATTAACAGCCATGCCCCTAAGGCAAATTAGCCCTGGCACCGTCCTTGCTGAATGCACATACACGCACACAAATACAGACACACACAAGGATTTTTAAAAATGCAACTCAAGATGCTGAGAGGGCTTTGTTGTGTGTTTCCATCTTTTGTAAGGTTGACAAAACACTGACAGTCACAGTTTTGTGAACATTTGGCCAGCTGAATCCTGCCCCATGGAACTCAATGAGCAGCCCCTCCCGAGATGGGGGAGGAGCCAGAATGGGGTTCTTTGTTTTCCCCTTGCATTGATGAGAGCACAGGTCAAGGGGAAAGGCCACAGTTCAGAGGGCAATAGGACAACTTGGAGCTACATTGTCTACTCATTTCAGAAACAGAATGTGCCAGCTGATCGTGAGGCAGTGAAATGGCTCTGGCTGCTCTCTTTTGTTCCTTGAGGCACCAAGGAATTGACTCTTGCTTTTGGCTGGATTGCTTATATTTCTTTCGGAATATACACAAAACTAGTAGCTCTGCAATCAGTTGTCCAAAGAGGAAAGGGTGACAATCCTTACACCAGGATCGATAAACATAAATTTTGTGTTGTTATTGTTTATGGATCTGGAGAGTTTCGATGCTTTTTAGGCTTTTCATTAAGAAAAAAAAAACACATCTCAGTGATGAACAAGCAAAGAAAGATCTAAAGTGCTGAAACTATCTTTAAAGCAGGTGGTTTTGTTAATTTAAAACTTGTTTGTGGCAGTTTATTGACATTACAGCTTTCTGCAAGAAACAATGATTTAAAATGACTTAGTTCAGTTTGCAAAACCACTAGTTTTCTTTGGCAGGATCTGGACAGGCCAGCTTGCTAAAGATTAGAAGATCTAGATCTGTTGATCTGAAAGTCCCATGTTCCATGCTAGAAGAAAGCCAGACTATCTGGGAACTATGTCATGTATCATTACAAGCAAGACCCTTATGGGTTACAAGATATTTTCCCTATACATCAAGATTTGTTTTAACCCTGGCTTGTTGAACAAGCCAGAAGCAAACCTGAATTAGTCTTAATTTTTTTTACGGCTTGTTCAGCAGATTCTTGATCTGTTTTCTCTGTTTATCTTCATCCAGATAAAAAGGCTGATGCATAAAAACAAAGCAATAAGCCATGATTCTTCATTTAGACCTGACAGCATGTCATTGTTAAAATCAACCAACATTCACAAAAGAACAAGAAACATTGGTTTCAGATTGTGGCATGCTGCCAAAAATTAGCTCTGAGGTCATCCTTGGGATAGATGAATCAGCTAATGAACAAACTATATTAAAAGTTAGCATTATATGTGAATCAGGCGAAATATACATTGCAATACAGATACAAAAATGAAAAGTAGTATCAGTATTTAACAGTAAAGTTAGTTGTTTGTAAGCTATCAACAATATAAATAATAGAAGACACCTTGCTAGACTCAAGGTCTGGATTCACACATTATGCTAAGCTATAATACTGCTTAATTTTGATTTAGCAATTGTTTCTTCATTACTAAACCATGTATATGATTTAGTACAATAACACAAATGGACCAGTGTGGAAAATGGAGCTGCGCTTCTAACTTTGGGGAACCATGGTATTTTCCAGCAAGACAAAGAATATTAATAAATTCATATTGTTTTAAGTTTTTAATGGAAAATTCCAGAGGATGATAGGAGCTGGGGTATAAAACTGAATAATAGTAATAATAATAAACAATATATTGCATGAAATGTTAATGAAGCAAATATAGTTTCCTCTGCTTGATTTCTTTGAACAGTTGAATCTAGGGGGGAGGGACAGAAGGAGGAGAAGAAACCACATGTTTCCAAACTCTTGCAGTCCCTATTTCTATTAGCTTCCTTCTTCAAAGTGAGTGTGGACTTGCTTTTCATCTCCTAAATGACTGGCAAGGCAGGCATAAATGACTTAATGAGTCTCTCGTCTTAAGTGAAAGCAAAAGCCAATTCAAAGCTAAATTGAGCTGCAAGTTGGTTTAAGCATAATGGGCAAAACCTTTATGAGCCTTCCTTTGGATGTGGCTTATTGAAAGGAAAAGACATTGACAATGTGTGGCTCCCATTCATTAAAATAAGATTACTCGGTAGGAATTCCTGAGGTCTGTCAGTCTAATATAAATTACAGCCTTGATTTAATTTTGCATTGGAAATGCAATATGGTACGCATATCAAAAAAAGTACTTGTAAAGGAAGTTTTGATATCCTTGCCCCCCCTCTTCTTTCTTTCTTTCTTTCTTTCTTTCTTTCTTTCTTTCTTTCTTTCTTTCTTTCTTTCTTTCTTTCTTTCTTTCTTTCTTTCTTTCTTTCTTTCCCACCTTTATAATTTTTGCAAATAAGGTGGCAAACATACCCAACACGTTTTCCTCCCCCTATTTTCCCCACAACAACTCTGTGAGGTGGGTTGAGCTAAAAGAGAATAACTGGTCAAAAATCACCCAGCTGACTTTCATGGCTAAGGCAGGACTAGAACTCATGGTCTCCCACTTTCTAGCCTGGCACCTTCTTTCCAGCTCTTGTCCAGTTTACATCTGAATTCCCTTAGTTAAAGGCTATGAAGCTGGCAAAAATGCACCAAGTGATTTATTTTCACATTACATCTGCATGCTGAAAAAAAGCTGCTTCCAATGACTGAGTGGCTTTTTTTTACAGGATGCTCAGCTATAGTGGCTTTTATTGTTTATATTTGATATTTTTGTTGGTCTTGCTCTTTACCTGGCTGATTTGGGTTTCTTATTAATGTAATGCTTCTGGAATTAGGTGCAATAATTTTGCAGAACTAATTTGACATTGAGAGAAGTAATATGACTGGGCTGGATGTGAAAAGTAAAACTGCCAGAAGTTGGAAATGAAACAGCCAGACACTTTTGAATGATCTTACAGCTTTTTCAATTCTATAAGTATCAGTAATGAGCAGTACAGTGGCCTATAGATGAAGATGCTTGCCTCACACTTGGGAGGTTGAGAGTTCAATCCCAGGCAGCGACAGATATTTCTCTATCAGGGTGGAAAGAGAAAATATCTGTTGCAAACTCCATGTAGGCATCAGGAAGGGCATCAGACCAGTAAATGCTCAGCTCCATTCAGTTGCCCCAACTCCACCCCGATAAAAAGGGATTACAGGGTCGTAAAAAGAAAAAGAGGTATCAGTAATGGACCATGCTGGGTTTCAAAGGTAGCTGGAGAAAAAGTCTGAGGACCTAATTTGATTGAGCCTTTAGTTGCCTCTTGGACTGAAAGGTTGATGTTGGTCTTCAACTGGATTGTATCTGTGCAGTCTGTCTCTGCTTCTAGATCCAAAAAATTTCAGAGCAGTTCCAGGACAAAGAACCAAAGAAATTCCTAGAGTGCTGCTAGAGATAGACTAGCACAGACATGTCAAACTCATGATGTCATGTGACATTGTGCAATGTATCAGAGCTTTTTCGCCATTGCCGGCAATGGGGTGGGCGTGGTTTCCGAATGATGCATCTGGCCTGCGGACCGGCAGTTTGACACCCCCGGACTAGCAGAAATCCAGCTGGATTTGGATAAGAATCTTCATTAACAGTGGCAATAACAGTAGCCAAATATAATTATTTTTCTGCTCTTATGACTCATGGACTTCAACTATGCTGCTATGCTGACTCAGGAATTCTGGGAGCTGAAGTCCATGAGTCATAAAAGAGCCAAGGTTGCCTACCCCTGTCTTAGTGCCTCCTCAGATTGTTGCCAGCAACCCTGTTTAGAGTGACCTAGTCTCTCTTAGGAACAGAAAGGTCAGATAATATCCTATTGAGGTGACTGAAGCATGGTCTGTCATGCTCACTTGGGAGATTCCCTTGGTACATGTCTCAGCTCCTGCTCAGCCAAGTGATGCCATCAAGGTTCTGTCTCTGTAGCTGGAAACTGTGAAGATCTGGATGGTAAGGAACAGGCTCAAGTTCAACCTTAGCAAAATTTTGTGGAGGTAAGTTTGGCCAATCAGCTCCTGAAGATTTTTATTTTTACTTCTGGAGGGACTATATTTCCCCAATCAGAACTGATGAGACGTTCTTCCTGAACCTCCTGGACCTTACTTGAGGAGGTAATGGCAATGGTGTCTAGGAACTCTTTCGCTCAAATACATCATGTGTGCCAGTTGTAGTCATTGGATTGGGAGGCCTTATTCACAATCACCCATGTGATTTGGTGAGCTCTTATTATTGCAATGCACTTTATGAAGTTGCAGCTGCCACTGAAGACCTCTTGGAAAGTAAACCTGCTCCAGAATGCACCAGTGTGGGTATTTAGGAGCACACTTTTGTATGCCCATGTAATATCCCTACTGTACAAGCTGCTCTAGTTCCTGATAGACGTACAGGTACAATTCAAGGTACTGATTGTCAGCTACAGAACTCTTGAAGGCACATCTGTTTTGATTGCTTTTGTCAATGCAACAAGTACGAAAAGGGCAGGCACAACAAGATGTTTTTATTAAACAGTGAAATCTGGTAGGACTCAGGCAGTATGCTTGCACTATCATTGCAGCTGCCTATGGAACAGCATCCCCCCCTCTCCTACCCCAAGATCCAGATGGTTCTGATCTTGCTGGTCATTAGAAAGCCCTGAAGACTGATGATGTTACTTATTTTGGTAATGAAATGCCTGCAAGAAAACAACCAAGCTTGGAGTGTACCAGGAACTCTGTGACTTGCCCTTTTGATTGACCATAGGTCCAGAAAGTTACCTGGGGCTTCAGTCTACAGTAATATCTTTTGTATGAATGTTGACCCCTGTTTTATTGATACTTTTATATATTTTGGGGGGGTTATTTCCTCTCCTTTTGGGAACTTTATTGTTTTCATTTCTTTGATTATTGGTAATGTGGTCAGACACCCAGATTTGCTTGGCAAGCCATTTATATAACTGCTAAATATACAGATAGTCCTCGACTTAATGACCACAACTGAGCCCAAAATTTATGTTGCTAAGTGAGACGTTTATTGAGTTCTGCCCCATTTTACAACCTCCCTTGCCACAGTTGTTAAGTGAATCACTGCAGTTGTTAAGTTAGTAACATGGTGGTTAAGTGAACCTAGTTCCCTATTGTCTTTGCTTGTCAGAAGGTTGCAAAAGCTTATCACATGCACTGCAACTGTCATAAATATGAGTCAGTTGCCGAGCGTCTAAATTTTGATCATGTGACCATGGGGATGTGGCACTGTCGTAAGTGTGAAAAATGGTCATAAGTCACATTTTTCACTGCAGTTGTAACTTTGAACAGTCACTAAATGAACTGTCCCCTTCATGGATTACTGCCTTGTTGTGGCGAAGGGGCTTGCGTAATTCAATGAAGCTATGAGCTATGCCGTGCAGGGCCACCCAAGACGGACAGGTCATAGCCGAGAGTTCTGACAAAACGTGATCCACTGGAGAAGGAAATGGCAACCCACTCCAGTATCTTTGCCATGAAAACCCTATGGACAGTACCAAAAGGCAAAACGATATGACGCTGGAAGATGAGCCCCTCAGGTCGGAAGGCGTCCAATATGCTACTGGGGAAGAGCAGAAGGCTAGTACTAGTAGCGCCAGAAAGAATGAAGCGACTGGGCCAAAGCCGAAAGGACGCTCAGCTGTGGATGTGTCTGGTGGTGAAAGGAAAGTCCGATGGTATCAGCGAACTAAAATGGACAGGAATGGGTGAATTTAATTCAGATGACCATCAGGTATACTACTGCGGGCAAGAATCCCTCAGAAGAAATGGAGTAGCCTTCATAGTCAATAAAAGAGTAGGAAAAGCAATACTGGGATACAATCCTCAAAATGACAGAATGATCTCAGTTCGAATCCAAGGCAAACCATTCAATATCACAGTAGTCCAAGTCTATGCCCCAACCACCAGTGCTGAAGAGGATGAAATTGACCGGTTCTATGAAGCCCTACAGCACCTTATAGAACTAACACCAAAAAATGATGTCCTTATCATCATGGGGGATTGGAATGCTAGAGTAGGAAGCCAAAAGATAACTGGAATAACAGGCAAGTTTGGCCTTGGAGTACAAAATGAAGCAGGGCACAGGCTGATAGAATTTTGTCAAGAGAATACGATGGTCATAGCAAACACTCTTTTCCAACAACCCAAGAGACGGCTCTACACATGGACATCACCAGATGGTCAACACAGAAATCAGATTGACTATATGCTCTGCAGCCAAAGATGGAGAAGCTCTATACAGTCAGTAAAAACAAGACCAGGAGCTGACTGTGGCTCAGACCATGAGCTTCTCCTTGCAAAGTTTAAGCTTAAACTGAAGAAAGTAGGGAAAAACACTAGGCCAGTCAGGTATGAATTAAATCATATCCCTGTTGAATATACAGTAGAGGTGACAAATAGATTTAAGGAATTAGATCTGATAGACAGAGTGCCTGAAGAACTATGGACAGAGGTTCGTGACATTGTACAAGAGGTAGCAACCAAAACCATCCCAAAGAAAAAGAAATGCAAGAAAGCAAAATGGCTGTCTGAGGAAGCTTTGCAAATAGCTGAGGAAATGAGGGAAGCAAAAGGCAAGGGAGAAAAACATAGATATGCCCAATTGAATGCAGAATTCCAGAGAATAGCTAGAAGAGATAAGAATGCCTTCTTAAATGAACAGTGCAAAGAAATAGAAGAAAACAATAGAATAGGGAGGACCAGAGATCTTTTCAAGAAAATTGGAGAGATGAAGGGAACGTTTAATGCAAAAATGGGCATGATAAAGGACCAAAATGGCAGGGACCTAACAGAGGCAGAAGAGATTAAGAAGAGGTGGCAAAATTACACAGAAGAACTATACAAGAATAAGCTTAATGTCCCAGATAATCACAATGAGGTGGTCACTGACCTCGAGCCAGACATCCTAGAATGTGAAGTGAAGTGGGCCTTAGAAAAGCTGAGCAACAACAAAGCTAGTGGAGGTGACAATATTCCAGCTGAGCTATTCAAAATCTTAAAAGACAGTGCAGTAAAACTGCTACACTCAATTTGCCAGCAAATTTGGAAAACTCAACAGTGGCCACAGGATTGGAAAAGATCAGTTTACATTCCAATTCCAAAGAAAGGCAGTGCCAAAGAATGTTCAAACTATCGCACCATTGTACTCATTTCTCATGCTAGTAAAGTCATGCTTAAAATCCTACAAGCTAGACTTCAGCAGTATGTGGATCGAGAACTACCAGAAGTACAGGCAGGATTTCGAAGAGGCAGAGGAACTAGAGATCAAATTGCCAACATACACTGGATCATGGAGAAAGCTAGGGAGTTCCAGAAAAACATCTACTTCTGCTTCATTGACTATGCTAAAGCCTTTGATTGTGTGGATCATAACAAACTGTGGCAAGTTCTTAAAGAGATGGGAGTACCAGACCATCTTATTTGTCTCTTGAGAAACCTATATGCGGGTCAAGAAGCAACAGTGAGAACTGGACACGGAACCACTGATTGGTTCAAAATTGGGAAAGGAGTCCGGCAAGGCTGTATACTGTCGCCCTGCCTATTTAACTTATATGCAGAGCACATCATGAGAAAGGCAGGGCTAGATGAATCAAAAGTTGGAATTAAGATTGCCGGAAGAAATATCAACAACCTAAGATACGCAGATGATACCACTCTAATGGCAGAAAGTGAAGAAGAACTAAAGAGCCTCTTGTTGCGGGTGAAGAAGGAGAGTGCAAAACTTGGGTTGAAACTTAACATTAAGAAAACCAAGATCATGGCATCCGGCCGTCTCAATTCCTGGCAAATAGATGGGGAAGAAATGGAGGTAGTGACAGATTTTATTTTCCTGGGCTCCAAGATCACCACAGACGGGGACTGCAGCCAAGAAATTAAAAGACGCTTGCTTCTGGGAAGGAAGGCCATGGCAAATCTAGACAGCACACTAAAAAGCAGAGACATCACCCTGTCAACAAAAGTGCGTATAGTCAAGGCTATGGTCTTCCCAGTTGCAATGTATGGCAGTGAAAGTTGGACCATAAGAAAGGCTGAGCGCCAAAGAATTGAGGCCTTTGAACTATGGTGCTGGAGAAGACTCCTGCGAGTCCCTTGGACTGCAAGGCGATCAAACCGGTCAGTCCTAGAGGAGATCAACCCTGACTGCTCTTTAGAAGGCCAGATCCTGAAGCCAAAACTCAAATACTTTGGCCACCTAATGAGAAGGAAGGACTCACTGGAGAAGAGCCTAATGCTGGGAAAGATCGAGGGCAATAGAAGAAGGGGACGACAGAGAATGAGGTGGCTGGATGGAGTCACTGAAGCAGTGGGCGTGATCTTAAATGGACTCCAGAAGATGGTGGAGGACAGGAAGGCCTGGAGGAATGTTGTCCATAGGGTCACGATGGGTCAGACACGACTTCGCAGCTAACAACAACAACAACAACAAATGAACTGTTGTAAGTTGAGAATTACCTGTAGTTGGAATTAAATTATAAATAAATAAATGCTGAATGAAGGTCTGTTAAACAGAGTCCATTATATTTAACTCAGCTGGCTACAACTTAATATTGACATGATCTTTGCTCAACTATATGTACAATGGTTCTTGAGTAAATACTGTTTTTCAGCATTTCAAATAGTCCTATCAGCTGAACATTTGGAGATAGGATTTGTTAGTGGTGAGGTCTGGCACTTATTTTGATTGTGTGGGATCAAGACATAAATTATGGTTTACCAACAACAAGCAGAATCTATACATGCTGAAAATATTTTTCACCACAGAGAATCCATTATGACTAAGCCTGACGGGAGGTAAATCTTCCTGGTCACAGAACAAGATTACAGCACCAGCAGTCTAGCTTATGTGTGAAAGCATGTGCTTCAATTGTGTAGTTTTTGTGAACTATGGCCATGCTGAAATGTACAATTGGGTGCAAAGCACCGTGAGGATTCTGTGCTAATCCCAAATGAAGCAATATTATCAGCAGAAGAGGCATTTATACTGTCATATACAAATACATAAGAGCATTACTGAGGTCACGTTTTAGGAGTAAAATGTGAAAAAGACTATACACATTGCCTTTGCCTGCCTGATTGCAAACGCTTGTTTATGTTAGGATATTAATTAAATGGATAAACCATGGGGGTTGTAAAAGTTATAGATGGGTGCATTCCAACCCACCCTATTTTAATTTGAACAGGTGCGTATAGTCCCGTAAAAGTAATTTTCTGAAAGTAATGTTTGCAATGGGACTCCAGCTTAAGCATCTCTTTATTACCTGTTTGCAGAGAATAAGGCAGGGGCAAGTCCCATCTCTGCAGCTGAGAGCGCCACTGTAATAAATGAAAATAATCTCTCAGCTGTTTGAGGAACGTGCCTGGTATCATCAATAAGCTGTGCAGAGCTAAATGTTTTGTTTGTTATTGTTTTTGTTGTTGTTTGGAAGTCTGGCCAGGGTTCAATAGAGAATAGCTAAGCCTACAGAGATTTATCATATCTATTTTACTATTATTTTTATTTATTTATTTGATTAATGTGAATTAATAAAATATTAACTGTTAAAAAGGGAGGGGGAAATGCACAGCTGAAAAGCAGTGCAGTATTATGTTATTGTTTATTAAGCAAATTTATAAGGCTGTCTGATTCATACATAGGTGTCTCGAGAAGCTAACATAAAAAAATCACAACACAAAAACCTCACCCCCACCCGCATCCCTCCATGGGAGCAGCAACACAATCAAATAAACTCCATCTCCATTCATTGTCCCTAGACCTGTTGACAAAACTAAACCTTTAAGGTATTTTGGAAAAAGCAATAGAGTGGAGGCCATCCAAACTTTGGGGTAAAAGTTGTTCCATACAGAAGGGGCCACCACTGTGACTGC
Source organism: Vipera berus (assembly GCF_964194415.1). NCBI lineage: Eukaryota > Metazoa > Chordata > Lepidosauria > Squamata > Viperidae > Vipera > Vipera berus. Next base: position 250,036,029 of record NC_138203.1, read on the forward strand.
CCTTTTTTGTGATCCTACCCAGATGTACATCCCTGATCAATGGGACCCATAACATGCCCTGCCTTCCCGTCCTGGTGGGCAGGCTGGATCCAGGGGACAGACACTCCTTCTGGCTCCAAAATTATGTCATCAGATTCAATCAAAGCAAACCTGGGAAGCTTCATAGAACATAAAAATATTACTCAGTATTTTACTCTCTGCACAAGAAGATTCCCTTGACTACACAGGAATTCTTTGTCCAAGCTGAAGTTTTATTGATTATGTAATCTATAAAACAATAAATATTGCACCCATTCTCAGCTATTGCCCAATGACAGCTGGCATATATTTATTTCATTTATTAAATTTTTATTCCACTCAGCTTCCCTATTTTGCATTTCACTGATAGAATCATATCCTTCCTTTCATATAGGAACTCAAGGTAATATGTATGGCTCAGTGGGTTAGGACGCTGAGCTTGTCGATCAGAAGGTCGGCAGTTTGGCGGGTCGAATCCCGAGTGCCACATAACAGAGTGAGCGCCTGTTACTCGTCCCAGCTTCTGCCAACCTAGCAGTTTGAAAGCACATAAAAATGCAAGTAGAAAAATAGGGACCACTACGGTGGGAAGGTAACAGCATTCCATGCGCCTTTGGCGTCTAGTCATGCCGGCCACATGACCACGGAGATGTCCTCGGACAAGCACTGGCTCTTCGGCTTTGAAACGGAGATGAGCACCGGCCCCTAGAGTCGGAAACGACTAGCACGCATGTGTGGGGGAACCTTTACCTTTTTATATAACATTATTCTTAATTCCCCCCCTCACACAACAATCTCATGAGCTGAATTCAGCTGAGAAACTGCTCCCAATTCACACAGGGACCTGTCACAGTTGAAGGTAGATTTGACTAGTAACCAAAGAGAAAATAATTCCCCCAAACTGATATGGTGCAATGGTTAAAGTGTTGGAATGGCCCCAAGGAGATCTGGCTCCTGGCTATGTCCATTTCTGAGCTTAAAGTTTTTTGTTGGCTTTTCCCACAAAATCAAATTGGGTCCCATTTTGTTCTGTTTTTCGATTGTTATTCTGCTGTGTTCAAACAGAATCCTAAACCTGTTTGCCTAATTTCTTTCCAACACAGTGTTGGTTTGGAGGGAATAAAAAGGGAACTGCTGCTGAAATTGTCACCAGCCCTTCAGCTTAAGTATTTTTATACTTAATATAATTATAACAGCCATGAGGGTACAGTGGTTAGAATGCAGCATTGCAGGCTAATTCTGTAGACTGCTGACTGCCAGAGTTTGGCAGATCGATTCTCCCCAGCTCAAGGTTGACTTAGTCTTCCCTTCTTCCAAGATCAGTAAAAGGAAGACCCAGATTGTTGGGGGCAATAGGCTGACTCTGTAAATCGCTTAGAGAGGGCTGTAAAGCACTGTGAAGTGGTATATAAGTATAGATGATATTGCTATTCCTATTGCTATACTCTACCAGGTAACATGCTCATATAGCTTTTAACAGATTGCAACAACATAATATATTCTGCCAAGCTCCACAAACTCTTCAGCCCTCAAGATGAGCTATCAACAATTGTGCCTGTGTTCTCACTTGCAGATTCATGATATTTGCATAGGAGATTTAGCGAGAAAATTCTTATATTTACGTACTGTACTGTATAAAGCACACTGGCTGAGGAATTCTGGGAGCTGAAGTCCACAAGTCATAAAAGGGCCAAGTTTGAAGACCCCTGGTATAGAGAGATCTTTCAGATGGAGGGAAGTTGAGAGTTGTTTCACTCCTAGTTAATGTTAACTTTGCAACAGCATGAACCTCACCAGCTTCAGTTCCTTCATCCATCTTCTCCCCTCCACTCAGAGTGTGATCATTTTCAATGAGTCACACGTTTGGCCACAGAATTAAAGTTAAGCTCCTGGTGCATGTTCTATGAAAGAAGATTGGCAGAATAAGAACTCTGTAGGTGTTTTCTCAGAAGTTGTCTCCCCTGCAAGTCAGTGGGGATAGATTGTCCTCTTAAAAAGGTAATGGAAGGACAAGAAGGAAGCCAAGCAAGAAAATACAGCTCTGTTTCGCCTGCTGCCGAAGGAATTGCTCAGCAGAGTCAAAGAAGACACATGCTAGCTGAGTGGAACACTGCTGCAGATGTCTCTTCTGCTAGAGTCGTTACCATGGCAAAATTTGCTTGTTGACTGAACACCAAATGGTGAAAGAAATCATATAAAACTGCCTGTGTGGCATGTTCCCAGAGAAGCTTGCTCCAGCCTTGAAGACACAGCTGTCAACTGTTTAGCAGTGTCTCACATCAACTGCAACTTTGCCTATCAAGTTAAATTTAGCAGGTAAATCCATTCACAGGCAAATACTATTGAAGCCTTGATTGCATTTTTTTTAAAAAGACCCCTAGAAACATTTGTTCTAGCTGTTTAGATATTATGAATCATGTATTCTATCCCAGCCCTTTTCAAACTTGATGTTTTCTACATGTAATCCCATCGTAGCTTTTCGAGCAATACTATCATGAGATTATGGGAGTGAGATTTAAAGTAAAAGCAATTGGTGACATTTATTCTAGAATACTTTATTGCCACTGCAAAACCTGGATGGCAACCATGAGAGAATTTGGGGGTGAGGGACTGCCCCTTGCCTTTGTGAAACTGGAATATTTTTCATCCTATTAAAAATACTTAATGTGAGAATCTAAAATGACCACAAGTTATTCTAACAGAATTTCAGAGTTGGAAGGGACCTTGGAAGTTTTCTAGTCCAATCCCCTGCTCAAGCAGGAAATCCTATAACATTTCATACAAATGGCTGTCCAATCTCTTCTTAAAAGCCTCCAGTGTTGGAACACCCGCAACCTTTGGAGGCAAGTTGTTCCACTGATTAATTGTTCTAACTGTCAGGAAATTTCTCTTTAGTTCTGGGTTGCTTCTGTCCTTAATTAGTTTCCATCCATTGCTTCTTGTCCTGCCTTCAGGTGCTTTGGAGAATAGCTTGAGTCCCTCTTCTTTGTGGCAGCTCCTGAGATATTGGGACATTGTAGTCATGTCACCCATAGTCCTTCTCTTCATTAAACTAGACACACCCAATTCCTGCAACCTTTCTTCATATGTTTTAACCTCCAATCCCCTAATCATCTTTGTTGCTCTTCTCTGCACTCTTCCTAGAGTCTCAACATCTTTTTTTATTTTGTGACAACCAAAACAAAAATGTATTGGAAGATTCAATCCACATAATAATGTTCTAAATGTAGGAACATGGGCTTAGTTTTTAAGGGATTTTGAGGAGAAATGCTGCTATTAAGTAGCCTTTTGACTTTTCAGACCACATCAGGGATCTAAATTATAGATGCATAATAGCATTTGACTCCTGGACTGTGGCTTGCAGCAAAGGGAGCACTGGAAAATGGATATATACAGAGTAAGTGTCAAACTTACTCAAACCTAGATTGTTTTTTTTCTTCACTTTCACTTGCTTTACCTCATCATAAAATCATAAGAGTGAATTATTGAAAGGACATTAGTTCAAGTGAAGTATGGGGTCTCCTTGAAAAGCTGTTGGAAAGTACTGTATAGGTGACTTCTGGACTCCAGCTTGTATCTTTGGGATCAAGCTTCATATCACAAGATCTGGTGCTTCAGGTTTCAGCGCTGCTTCATATCACCTTTTAAAAATATGATGGATGCTTGAAACTGGCTGTATTCTTTGGATCTGCTTATCTCATGACCATCTTGATGTTAATAGCCATCTCCACATGGAGAGTTGTCTTTCTGTACAATACCACACAGTTTAATGGTAGGAGCTGGTCATATTTGCCAGGCTGATGTTTGTTGGAATTTGAAATAGTCTGTCAAAAGAAAAATCTTCATCAGGGACCAGTCCAAGCTGGGAATAAACAAAATGGAGACTGCTTTAGAAAGAAGGATGTATTTTATTGAAGAGGAAAGCCAGATAGAAAGATGGCTCTGGTAAAGCTGATCACATGTAGCTGGGAGTGGTGGGTTTTTATACCTTCTTGAGCTTTTGTTGGGAATTCTTCCTCTTTGAGGCTTTGTATTTCCTGTGTCATGTACTTGAGTCTGAGTGTGCCCTTTTGATATTGGTGGATTGATCCTATTATTTTTCCTGTCCTTAGAATTTAATTTCCCCAAAATATTTCTCTCTTTGGATTCTTCCCACAAGTCCTTACAAGACCCTAAAATCTTAACACTCCACACTTGCAGCTCCCACTCAATCCAACAGGCAATAGCCTTCATGACTACTCTTTAAATTATACAGATTTAGAAGGGACCTGTGAGAAAATATTTGGTGTAGTCTTGCAGTTCCCAAAGCTAAGCTTATATAAAAGGACCTAGTTTTCTTAGGCATATATTAGGACTATGTACATTTCCCTCATGGAAAGTAGCTAATTCTTATAAATCTCACATGTTTTGTATTTGGGGAGAAAAGTGCAATGTTTCTTTGCCTTCACCTGCAAATAGATGCCATGAAGAAGAGGACTTAATTTCATATTTTGCTTGGGAAAAAATTCACTATGTGATAACGCAGTCAAAATTTCTGGAACATGTTGGTGTTTTATCCATTTTGGTAGATTTGATTGTATTAGTCCCTTAGATATGAGAGAAATAAATTTTATTTTTAAATGTACATTCTAAATGGCATCTTTTAACTAACAGAAGCATTTCAAAAACATTTGTTGTTAGTTGCGAAGTCGTGTCCGATCCATTGCGACCCCATGGACAACGTTCCTTCAGTGACTCCATCCAGCCACCTCATTCTCTGTCGTCCCCTTCTTCTCTTGCCCTCAACCTTTCCCAGCATTAGACTCTTCTCCAGTGAGTCCTTCCTTCTCATTAGGTGGCCAAAGTATTTGAATTTCAACATCATGATCTGGCCTTCTAAAGAGCAGTCAGGGTTGATCTCCTCTAGGACTGACCAGTTTGATCGCCTTGCAGTCCAAGGGACTCACAGGAGTCTTCTCCAGCACCATAGTTCAAAGGCCTCAATTCTTTGGTGCTCAGCCTTTCTTATGGTCCAACTTTCACAGCCATACATTGCAACTGGGAAGACCATAGCCTTGACTATATGCACTTTTGTTGGCAGGGTGATGTCTCTGCTTTTTAGTGTGCTGTCTAGATTTGCCATGGCCTTCCTTCCCAGAAGCAAGCGTCTTTTAATTTCTTGGCTGCAGTCCCCGTCTGTGGTGATCTTGGAGCCCAGGAAAATAAAATCTGTCACTACCTCCATTTCTTCCCCATCTATTTGCCAGGAATTGAGACGGCCGGATGCCATGATCTTGGTTTTCTTAATGTTTAGTTTCAATTCAAAAACATAGTAATAGATAATCTTATAAAGAGCATTATAGCTCTTTTCTTTGTGAAGTTGACATGGCTGCTTTGAAAGCTGGTTGTCGATCATGGTAATTTTATAGCAGTGACTTGAAAACAATTAGTTTTGGGGAGTAAAGGAATGGCAAAGATTTTTACTACAAAAATTTATTTATATCACATTCTTAAAGTAATAAAGAAATCTATATTGTTAATCTATTAATATTAAAGCAGGCACATCCCCGTGCATGTACATACCAGGATCGACAACCAGTTTTCAAAGCAGCCATGTCAACTTCACAAAGAAAAGAGCTATAATGCTTCATTATATAGTGCTAGTTGATAGGCCCCTTAAGCTGGAAAGCACTCAACATGCTACCAAGGAAGAGCTGAAGATCCTTTGGAGTTTATGATGTGGCTAGATTAAAGCCTTCAGGACATATAATTGCTGATATTGTAGGAGAAAGAATACTGTATGCAAAAGTGTAAAGATAGAATTATAATGTCAATGTAGAAAATAAACATGAACATATAAAAGTTCAACATAGTGAAAAATGAAATGAATCAAGTATACATTGAAATCTTAGGCAGCAGTAACTGAAATGGACTGGAACTGGACATTTTCAGTCAAATAGCCTAACAAAGACAGGACTTGGATATAATGCAATCAATGATGAAGGAATATCCATCAGAAAGAAGCTAACATTTGAAAAGTGATGCTAAGTATTCGTTACTTTTTTTTTGACAAATATTTCCTTTTATCAAGATTTTGGCATAAAAACAAAAGTCTATTTTCATCAAACTCTATTGTTCCTTTCCCTCACCCTCCTCCCCTTTCCTCTGAGATAACTCTTTAATATCATGGTCATGCAAATTTAGGCTCCAAACACCGGTGTAGAAGAGGAGGTTACTAAATTTTCATGATCCAGTTTGATCTAAAATGAACAAAACATAGGTATTGGCATGTCTGTTGACTCTTGTACCTCTGGAAGTTTGTAATGCATTTTTTTAAGGATAGTAAATTGCCATCATTTTATAAGATTCATTTTAAAATGAAGTAAAAGATCCTCAATTCTGAACACCTTATAGACCTATTTCATTAATCCATGTGGATTTTAATTACCATACTGGCTAGATGCTTGCAGAAGGTCTTACCAGATATTATTCATCCTTCCCAGTTCAGTTTATCAAAAATCATCATTACAGTTATTAATTGATATAATGGATATAGCCAAGGATAAAATGTAATAGTATTTTTAAATGAAGAAATAGCCTTTGGTTTGATTTTTGATTACATTTTTAAAGTAAGCGAAGAGTAAATATGGCTTTCTGTGGAATTTGTGTAGTGGATTGGGATTTATTATCTGCAACCTTGAGCCAGATTTAGAAAAAAATCAAATGATGTCATACTGTTTTTAGTTTCAATGTGGTACTGCTTTGCCTTTGCTATATAATTTGATCCTTGAAACTTTGGTGAGCTATGATAAAGCAATCCTTGGATATTATGGCTATTAAATTGGCAGAGTGTGAGTATGAATTGTTTCTGTATGATGATGATAGTTTGGCAATTTTCAATCAATACTCTACCTCTACAGAGGCTGTGCAATATTTTGTAAAGCATTCTGGTTGTGAGATAAATTGGGACAAGTCTTCTTTACTTCACTTGGGCCCTAATTTATTAATACAGCTATATAAAGAAATGGACGCATTGATTTAACTTGATTATATTAACAAGAAAACAATAAAAGCATGTAACAACAAACCAATAATCATTTAAGATAATAAATACAATCAGGTTTCATTTTTAAAAGTAATTGAACAAGCAGTCAAGAAGACAATCTGCTCCTGAGATCGATTGTTATTCTGTAACCAGATAACTGTATAACAAGCCTGTCCTTCAATAGCAGTTCTTTAGTCCTCTGAGGAGTTCTAAATGTCAAAGCACCAGAAGACTTGCCTGGAGCTATGCTATTGAAAGACCAGGAGTGAGTCTGACAGGACACAAGTGTGAACCAAAATGCAGCCCTATGCCATGGTGGTAAGGATGGAAAAGCAGAATTAGTTCATCCTCTTATAACATCCTCTTATAACATGGAAAAGCAGAATTAGTTCATCCTCTTATAACATCTGTGGAGTGCTCTCTAACAGCTCTTTCTAAAGCAGGGGTCCCCTACCCCCGATCCGTGGACTTTGGTGAGCATGCCAGCAACTGGGCTGCACAAACAAACAAAGCCCCACCCACAAGATGCAGGCAGCACACAAAACCATGCCCCTTCTGGTCCATGGAAAAATCTCTCTCCACAAAACCGGTCACTGGTGCCCAAAAGGTTGGGGACCTCTGCTCTAAAGGATCCTTTTAGATAAGAGCAGGTTGGAAAAGCTGTTGTGATATGGATTGTTTTGTGGACAAAATCGTTCATGCTTGCTTAGAATTGTAAGCTATACCCAGACAGAGATTGAATATGTCTTATGATATTACCTGAGAAGAATTTGAACCTATTGATTCTGAGGAAGTGAACACAATCACTCAGCTCTATCTTTGTCTTTGATGCTTTGTCCCAGCTGGCCAGCATATGTGATCCAGGATGGGACAGGAATTATAACAAAAACAAAAAACCTGAGCACTTCATTGCAGGCAAGGAAGTTGCCAGTAACTTTGAAGCGGGCATTTGAGTGCTCACTCCATAAGGGGTTGAGCTTGACCCACTCTATTTGACAACTTTCATACATTCCCAAACTTCTCCTTTTTAGGGAAGGTTGTTGAGAAGATGGCAAGTACAAAATCTTTGGAAGAAGTGGATTATCTGGACTCTTTAAATCAAACCCAGGCATTGGAAAATAAATTGGAACTGGACTGATGGTCTATGGTGGGGCTTAGATAACGAGATCACCATATTAAATCACTGAAACTCTCCACAGCTTTTAATGCAGTTGACTACAGGGTTGGAAATTGGGGACATCATTGCACAATGGTCCCAATCCTTCCCGAATCAATTCTCAAGACATGAAGCCCTTGGACACACCAATATGGAGTATCACAAGGCTTAAGTCTCTTCCTTCTTTTATTTAAAATCTTTATGAGGGTCCTTATTTGAAGGACTGTCTTTTCCAAGTTATATCTACCTGACCCATCAGAGCAGGGAGGCAGGATATGTTATTGGTGCCTTTTTTTAAGGTACATCTGACGGGATGAAAAAGAAGGGCCTTCCCCATAGTAGCTTCCTTCCTATGAAACGTCATCCCGGAGGAAATAAGATTGACTCTTTTTTGAAAAGCCCCGAAGACATGGTTTTGTCAAGGGGCTTGGAGATACCAGGGTGATACAGAGCTCTAAAGTGGTTAGTTTGGTTATTGTTGGCAGGAGGAGGAGGACGGTGGGGGTTTTATTGTGTTTTATATTGGGGTTTTATTTCTGGAAGCCACCTGCAGTCACTGTGAGTTGGGCAGCCATATAATTTTTAAAGGAAACAAATAAATCATGAAGCTAATCAATCAATCAATCAATCAATCAGAATAAAGCTGGAAGAAAGCTTGGAGATCTTCTAGTCCAACCACCTGCTCAAGCAGGAGACCCTATACCATTTCAGTCAGGTGGCTATGCAGCCTTCTCTTAAAAACTTCCACTGATGAAGCACCTACAACTTCTGAAGGCAAGCTGTCCCACTAATTATTTGTCCTCGCTGTTAGGAAGTTTCTCCTTAATTCCAGGTTGCTTCTCTCCCTGATTAGTTTCCATCCATTGTTTCTTATCTTGCCCACTGGTGCTTTGGAAAATAGGTTGAACCCCCCCCTCTTCTTTGGGGCAGAGGACAAATGGCTCAGGAGTCATTCAACAGTTTGGGATAGGGTACCATCAATATGGTGATGCTACCTAGTTATACATTTACCGAGAGCTGTTACCCTGCAAAATGCAAAAGGAAAGAGTTTTTTGGTCAGAAGAAAGTTTAAAAAGCAGCAACTCAGCTGCCAAACCTCAATGATTTCATAGGAAACGGTTCCTGAACTGCTGCACAGATTCCATGTAGAGGTATCTTTACAAAGCTGTTATGCCCTTCTCAAGGACAGACATCTGCCGGAATGTGGGGCAGGAAATAGAATTGCTGATAAGCTGAAAGTTGGATAAAAAACAATGGGTTAGTATGAATGAAAATTCATAGTGTAGCATCTCCCAAAGTCAGCTGCTCTGGGTGGTTTTTCCTGGGATTCACATGTACCCTATAATTTGATGTAAACACCCCAGTTCTTAAACACCATGGAAAACAGACAGACTCTGCAGGTTTTATATATATACACATACACACACACACATACACACACACACACACACACACACACACACACACACATAGGCTTGTCTTTACTCTTCCTGAGATCTTTTAGATCCCAAACTCTTTTTAGTACAGAGCAGATTAAATTATGTTCCTAACTTCTTAGACTCTTTGGATCCAATCAAAATTTAAATCAAAGTGTTTGTCTGCAAGATGAAATGGAAAAAAGGAACATTTGCATCTCCTCACACAGAAAACCTTCCACTTGTGGATGACCTAGGGCAGGGGTAGGCAACCTTGGCTCTTTTATGACTGGTGGACTTCAACTCCCAGAATTCCTGAGCCAGCCTGGCTCAGGAATTCTGGGAGTTGAAGTCTACAAGTCATAAAAGAGCCAAGGTTGCCTACTCCTGACCTAGGGAGACAAAGAAGGCTACTAAGACATTACTCTGAGTAATATCTGAGATGTACATCTGCAATGTACATTCTTGGATACTTTTTGCATGTTCTATTTTAAGGTTGGTCTTGGACTGCTTGTGACCAACTCTTTCCTCATCTAGAGCTTTCAAATTCATATGGCATATTTTTGTTTGTTGGCATTTTCAGACAAGAGAATTCTGGTCGCCTTCTGCCCTTCCTCTAGTTGTCACACTGGATCTTATTGTTTCTGGCATTCTTTCTGTCTGTTTTTTGGCACCAGCCTGAGTGGCAGGTGTATTGCCACCTGGGTCACACTGGCACTGCTGGAAACAAAGACGACTTCCAACTCTAAAATTAAATAAATAAAGGCAGCTGCTTAGCAACTCCCGCTTGCATTCCTCCCCCCTTTTTCTCGTCAAGCAAAGAAGCAGACATTCGTCATGCAGTAAAGGGGATGACAAAGAAAGGAAATAAATACAAGCTGCCTCTAGCAAATAATTCTTCTTCTCTGGGTGTGAGCCAGAAAGGGGAAAGGACCAGGAAGTGAAGAAGCTGGAGGACATTAAAGTTGTGAGACATTCTCATGAAACCCTCCTGACCCAAGTAGGGTTTTCTTTTCTCTAATCACCGTTTGTATTCAAGTGATGGGCACATACAAGTTACAAACTGGAATTCAGGGTTGACTTCCTATTTTTTTAAAAAAACAAGAATTAATTTTGTATTTCATTCAAACACTCCCCTTGTAAGCTATAAAATAAGCCTTATACATTTCAGTAGAGGTTAATGCTCTAATCAGAGCATTTGGGAATTACTGTCTGATTTTAATTTCCAGTTTATGATCCAGTTTATGCACTCGAAAGCATTTTTATTTAAGTAACCAAAGGGATCCAGTAGCGGGAAAGGTGTTCCCTACACTTTGTTTCTTTAGTAAAGCTTATAAAATTAGGCAGGTGTTTTATTGTTTGAAAATAAATTTTAAAAACCCTTGTGAAATATGAGCAATATAAAATGTAACTGTAACTTCAGCCTGAGGTGATCCATTTGGGATTGACTTAAAATAGCTTGCAAGCTTTTGTTTTTAACGTTACTTTAATCCACAAAATATAACAATTTACCAAGCATAAAATTAAGTAAATCATAAGGCCTTTCTCTCCAAATATTTTGTTTTCCAACTGTGTGATCATTAAATTGCTTCCTTGGTTCTCCAGGATTCCTATAACAGTAACTTAACAGTAAGTTAAGAGTTTTCATCTTGAAGCCAGAGGTCTGCAATACTGTATCAATGTCAGTTTAGGAAAAGAATAACCTGGAATACAAAGCTCTCCTTACAATTATTTAGGAATTTAATAAAACCTATTCAAATTGACCAACGCTTATGTATTTATTTATTGTCTAAAACTCTGGATTGCCAATCCAGAGTTAAAATAGTGTAGAAACTACAGTAAAACTATAAACCAATATTTATTTATTTAAAACATTTATATAGCTTATACCACTTTCCAGCCAAAATCCACCAATATTTTCACCTTACGTTTTCCTTGAAGAGTGATTCTGCCCTTACTGGGGATCATTGTGGGGTTATGTGAATAATGTGTGGGAAAGCTCAGAAGGTTAAGGCTGTGATTATTTCCTAAGTCAATACTCCTGCCAAAATATCGCTGCAAGAATTTTTGTGCATGAAAGTATACAATGAAGAATTAGTTCTGTCTGGGGATCCCCACTTGATTTGAGGGGAGGAGAAGAGAAAGACCAGAAATGACATTTCAAAATAAGGTGGACATCAAAGGAAGCTAAAGGGAACACCTTGTGTCACCTCCTGTCACAAAAAACTTTATTAGTAATCATGCTGGATCTGAAGCCAACATATCAATTATCTCATCATATTCAGGGAAGCCTACCCAAAAAATAAGCTGCTTTTAGACAGGAGTCTAAGGGACGCGGTGGCTCAGTGGGTTAGGATGCTGAGCTTGTTGATCAGAAGGTCGGCAGTTTGGAGGGTAAAATCGCTCGGATCCGGACCGGCCTGGACTCTGACTGGGCAGAGTCTGATGTGGAGGAATCAGGCGGTCTTGAGCACGTTATCTGGACTGAGTTCAACCCTGTTTCCCCTGATGATGTGGACAGGATCATGGGGAGACTGAGCACCACCACCTGTTTGTTGGATCCGTGCCCCTCCTGGCTAGCTTATGCGGCTCGGGAGGGAACACGAGGCTGGTTCCATGCAGTAATAACTGCTTCTTTGAAGGAGGGTGTCTTCCCTGCCGCCTTGAAGGAGGCGGTGGTGAGACCCCTTCTCAAGAAGCCTGCTTTGGACCCAGCTGCTTTAAACAACTATCGTCCAGTCTCCAACCCTCGCTTTCTGGCGAAGGTTGTTGAGAGTGTGGTGGCGCATCAGCTCCCTCTGTTCCTGGAGGAAACTGATTATCTGGACCCGTACCAATCGGGCTTCAGGCCCGGACACAGCACGGAGACGACATTGGTCGCGCTGGTGAATGATCTCTGGAGGGCAAGGGACAGGGGTTGCTCCTCTGTCCTGGTCCTATTAGATCTCTCAGCGGCTTTCGATACCATCGACCATGGTATCCTGCTGCGGCGTCTCAGGGGGTTGGGAGTGGGAGGCACCGTTCTACGGTGGTTCTCCTCCTACCTTCAGGGCCGCTCGCAGTCGGTGTTGACAGGAGGGCAGAGATCCGCCCCGAGGCCTCTCATTTGTGGAGTTCCTCAGGGGTCGGTTCTCTCGCCTCTCCTGTTCAACATCTATATGAAGCCGCTGGGCGAGATCATTCGTGGTTTCGGGGTGGGGTATCACCAGTACGCTGATGATACCCAACTCTTTCTTTCCACCCCGAACCAACCCAGTGATGCCCTCTCCGTGATGTCCCGGTGCCTGGAGGCGGTTCAGGTCTGGATGGGGAGAAACAGGCTTCGTCTCAATCCCGCCAAGACTGAGTGGCTGTGCATATCGGCATCTCGGGTTAACCAAGTTATTCCACCTCTTACGATGGGGGGTAAGGTGTTACCCCCCGTTGATAGGGCTCGCAACTTGGGCGTCCTCCTGGATTCATGGCTCAATTTTGAAGATCACATAGGAGCCGTGACCAGGGGGGCTTTTGCACAGGTTCGCCTGGTGCGCCAGTTGCGTCCCTATCTGGACCGAGACGCCCTACGCACAGTTACCCATGCGCTTGTGACCTCCCGTTTGGACTACTGTAACGCTCTCTACATGGGGCTGCCCTTGAAGACCACTCGGAGGCTTCAACTGGTGCAGAATGCGGCCGCGCGAGTTGTAATGGGGGTTTCCCGATACTCCCATGTAACACCTCTACTCCGCGAGCTGCATTGGCTTCCAGTTGCCCTCCGGGTGAAATTCAAGGTGCTGGTTATTACCTATAAAGCCCTACATGGCCTGGGTCCGGGGTACTTGAGGGAACACCTGCTGCCGGCCTCAAACGCCCTTCGCCCAGTGCGCTCCCACAGGGAGGGTCTGCTCAGGGTTCCGCCGGTAAGAGATTGCCGGCGGGTGACACCAAGGGATAGGGCCTTCTCAGTGGGAGCGCCTGCCCTCTGGAACCAGCTGCCGGTGGAGCTGAGGACTGCCCCCGACCTCCGATCATTCCGCCGGGGCCTGAAGACCTGGCTCTTTGAGCTCTCGGGCCCAGGCTGAGGAGAAAATTATTTTAATTGGGGTTTTTAATAGCACAGGGTTGATTTAATATTTTTTAACTTGGCTTTTAACTTTTGTATGTTTGATTTTTAACTCCCTGTAAACCGCCCTGAGTCCTCAGGGAAAGGGCGGTATATAAATGCAATAAAATAAATAAAATAAATAAATAAATAAAATCCCGAGTGCCGCGTAACAGAGTGAGTGCCTGTTACTCGTCCCAGCTTCTGCCAACCTAGCAGATTGAAAGCACGTAAAAATGCAAGTAGAAAAATAGGGACCACTACAGTGGGAAGGTAACAGCATTCCATGCGCCTTTGGCGTCTAGTCATGCCGGCCACATGACCACGGAGACGTCCTTGGACAAGCGCTGGCTCTTCGGCTTTGAAACAGAGATGAGCACCAGCCCCTAGAGTTGGAAACGACTAGCACACATGTGTGGGGGAACCTTTACCTTTACCTAGACAGGAGTCTATATACAGCTTGCATTTCACTTTTTTACCTTAAGAAAACCTATTTTATAATTGAAATCATTCTTTTCTACAAGATTTTTGACCTTACGCTTGGCCTCAGAAGTATACCTCTGGAACACGAGGGGGTGGGGGTGGGGAAACAGAAGAGGAGATCCTGCTGCTTCCTTGTCTGCTCTTTCTCATTTTCCATCCTCATTCTTCTGCCAGGATTTCTCTTCCTCAATGGAGACGGGCCTTGAGAGAGGCTACCCTGCTTACCAGCAAAACGCAAACACTCCTGCTGCACAGATGGGGAAGGGATTATTTCCCGTCACAGCAAAGAGTGCTGAGAGTTCACCCTTTTCCCCTTCTACCTCTCTTGTCTGTTCAGCCTAAAAAGTCTGCAGTGGCTAAATATGGTCGTGCAGGGAGGTTAAAAAGACAAAGAACCAAGAGGCAGAGTTTCCCGATAAGCCCTATTCTCACAGGGGACATGGCCTCTGAGAGACCCTCTGCAGAGAGGACCTCTCTCTCAAAGCTTGGATGGGATGGGATGGCTAAAGATGTGCTGCTGTGGGCTATCAAGAGAAGATAGCAATGACTTTTGGATTAAATTATATTGCACATATCTAGCATTTAATACTTCAGCAAGAGACTGGTTCTCTCTCTCTTTTCTCTCTCTCTCTCTCCCTCCCTCCTTTCCTCCCTCCCTCTCTTTGAAATAAATCTGCTGGTTTGGTGGGGTTTCTATGGACACAAGGCTTTTTAGGAAAAATTGTTACACTCAAGTAATTATGTTTTCTTTCACATTACCCATTAGCTGTAATGTGGCAGTTGCATCCATCATAATAGTTTTTTTTAAAAAAAAATGATGAATGACTTTTCCTTTCTTGAATGCCCTGCTCAAAATTTCTAGCTTCTGGATTTGGGATTTTAAAAAAAAAAGCTTATGGTATTTGAGACCTCAGAAATGTATGAAAAATAATGAAAGTAGTTCAAAACCAAATTTAATCCACTTGGTTTTCACCGAGGACTGGAGGAAAGTAACTTAGCAAACAAGTTAAGATTTTTTTTGTATAAGGTACTCAGTAACTTTTTATAAAATAAAAATTAAAAATACAGGAGTATGACAAGCAAACCAATTTGAATTTGGCTTAGATTCACAGTATTGAATGCAAATTCAAGATTCTATGAGATTGTCAGATTGCTACTGTTTCTCATTTGCCACTTTTTGTGCATCAAAGTTGACGGATATTTCTTTGGATGCATTTTCCCTTAGAAACTTATGCCCCCAAAAACAGAAAATAAAATGCTAATGAGAATGAATGCACTGATAAAGCATTCCCATTCTGTGAAATCAGGATAACATAGCATTCACTGTGTTGGAAGTTGCAGCAGTAAAATTACAGAAGAACTTAAATAACTTGCCCAAACTGTTCCTAGAGTTGATTTTTTTTAGGCCAATTGTGGGGAAACCACAGGCATTTGGAATCTCTTTCATTTTTATTAGAATGTAGAACAAGAAGCAATGTGTGGGAGCTCATCAGAGAGAGCTTCAACCTGGCAATAAGGAGGACTCTCCTGACACTGAGAACAATTAACCAATGGAACGACGTACCTCCAGAAGTTTTGGGTGCTCCATCAGTGGAGGTTTTCAAGAAAAGATTGGACAAAGATTTGTCCAGAATGTTATAAGGACCCTGCCTCTGGCAGGGGGTTGAACTAGGAGAACTTCAAGGTCTCTTCCATCCCTATAGTACTGTGATTATAATTCTCAAACTGTGGTCTGCAGGTAGTCCCCTGCAGACTTTCTGCATTCACTGATAATCACTGGCCAGACTACACCCAGTTCATCTCTTCAGCTTCACCTTCCCACAATGACTGCCAGTCAGCAGGAATGCAAACATAAATTAATGGATGAAAACTGCTTTGCTGAAGTGTCCAAGTGACATTTCCCTTATACTTTATATAGCATTTGTGGATAAGTTTGAGATGTTTAGGTTCAAAAACACATTGACAAAATTGGGTCTGGCTTATCTGCAGATAGGTTCATCTGTGAGTATATAAGGTAATCCCT
The DNA here is from genome assembly GCF_964194415.1 of Vipera berus. NCBI lineage: Eukaryota > Metazoa > Chordata > Lepidosauria > Squamata > Viperidae > Vipera > Vipera berus. Next base: position 250,052,229 of record NC_138203.1, read on the forward strand.
TTTTAAAGCACCTGTATATAATCACAAATAAGTCCATCCACTGATAAGCCAACTCTCCAATTTTGAACTGAATTACTATGAAAAATAAGCAGATAAGCCAACTGGGAAAATTAAAAATACAAGTTGCCTAATGAAAACTTGAATTGATTTATCCTTGGGTGACATGTGTTTCATGGTATTTTAGTTAAAAATTGAGGATTGAGGATTTATCTATGAGTATGTATGGTGTTTCTTAATTGGGCTTTATATGCTACTTCAAGACTCTGAATAGCACATAATAATCATATATAAAGTAATATAATACAAGTAGCAACACAAATATTACAATTCAGAAAATTGCAAGTAGAAAACAGGACTTTTGCTACTTGGAGGTTCATGTGTGTTGTAGTAAATATGAGTGGGAACTCATGCAGCCCTCCCCCTAAATAAAAAAAATAACAGAATAACAGAGTTAGAAGGGACCTTGGAGGGCTTCTAATCCAAACCCCTGCTCAGACAGGAAACTCTATACCAGACATGTCAAACTTGCAACGTCACGTGACGTCGCGCAACGTATTGGAGCTTTTTTGCCGTTGCTGGTAACGGGGTGGGTGTGGCTTCCAGATGATACATCCGGCCCGTGGGCCGGGAGTTTGACACCCCTGCTCTATACCATTTCAGACAAATGGTCTCTTCTTAAAAACTTCCAGTGCTGGAGCATTCACAACTTCTGAAGTCAGTTTGTTCCACTGATTAATTGTTCTAACTGTCAGGAAGTTTCTCCTTAGTTCTAGGTTGCTTCTCTCCTTAATTAGTTTCCATCCATTGCTTCTTGTTCTGCCCTCAGGTGCTTTGGAGAATAGTTTGACTCCCTCTTCTTTGTGGCAGCCCCTGAGATATTGGAACACTGTTATCATGTCACCCTTCGTCCTTCTCTTCATTAAACTAGACATACCCAATTACAACAACTGTTCCTTATATGTTTTAGCCTCCAGTCCCCTAATCATCTTTGTTGCTCTTCTCTGTACTCTTTCTAAAGTCTCAACATCATTTTTACATTGTGGTGACCAAAACTGAATGCAGTATTCCAGGTGTGGTTTTACTAAGGCATTGTAAAGTGGTATTAACACTTCACGTGATTTTGATTCTGTCCTTCTGTTAATGCAGACTAGGACTGTGTTAATCTAAAAATAAGTACGTGTAGAAATCTAAAAATAAGATTTCCATGGGCTGGAAATATATTTAACTCTATAGTGCTCAGGCATTGAAGATTATTCTAAATCAAGTCTTGATCAAAGTCGTGGACTAATTCAAACACTAAATAAATAAATATTTTAATTTTGGATTTAAAATTTTGATACATATTTTAATTTTAAAAACCATTAAAGGGGTGGTGATAGAAAGGAATGTGTAAGTACAAGTATAATCATATCTGGTTTGCTGAAAGTATGAAATCCAGTGTTATTTTCTGCTATAATGTGTATCCAAATCATAACCAAGTACAGACTCTTTTCACACAGAGAGACATGCACATAAAGACTACTGCCTACTCCACCCCTGCTTACTTTATTGCAACTGTTTGTATTTAGATTAGGTAATAGTTTTTATATTCAGTAGGGAAAAATAGATATGTTTACATATAAAAATCCTGCATCTACATTAGGACTGCATTTTTCCCAGATTGAGCAAAATATCACAGTGCGGAAATATGGAATAGCTGGAAATCTGAAGAACTGTCACTCAAGAAATTTAGATCCCACCAGACTGGGAAAGGTTTGTAAATGCTGGATTTTTCAATAAAAATAGCACTGAGTGGTGGTGGGGGGCAGACATGGAAGTTCATTAAATGCAAAATCCATGTCCACACATTCAGTTATGGTAGTTAATGGAAGATTTATTTATTTATTATTTATTTATTTATTTATTTATTTATTTATTTATTTATTTATTTATTTATTTATTTATTTATTATTCAGATGGGTTGCTGCATTTCATTATTCCCTTTTCGGTTAAAGAAATCACGAAGTGGCATTATCAGCTCTCTGTGACACTTTTATTGGGCAAAATATTTTATAGCCCCTACTTGCAGAATATTATGCAGCTGCAAGATGAATTTAACAAGATTTATAAGCTATAGCAATACTGTGTTGCGATAATGGCAGTCTGAGAAGGAGGAGAGATGAAATAATAAAGAGAAGGAAATCTGAGCAAGGAGACCAGGAAAAAAAACCACACACCACCAAATTTTTTTCTCAGCAATGTCACACAGACAAATAGGAGAATCAGGCTTACAAAGCTCCCGTTGAGAGTAGAGGTGAAAGAATTTGGCTCATCATCTTTCTAGCCAGGATATCTAAAATATGGTTTTACAGAGAGCAGCTGTGATTTCATTTAATGAGAGCGCCTCCCAGCAAAATGATTTAATGAATGGATAGCTTATATGTGTAATCTTTTCTTAGGTGTCAACCATGATTATCCTTGGTGTGCCATTACAGCACAGCTCCACACTGTCAGTCAACCCAAACCCAGAGTACCACGCATTTGTTGCTGCCAAGTCCATTACATGACATAGGGTGAAGCACTTTAGAAGGGGCAGCTGACTCCTGTAGCTTCTTGGGTGAGCAAATTAGTGAGAACCTATTCCACATGAGGGGTATGTGAATAAGGGTCCATGTAGTGTGTCTCTTTGCCAGCTGAGCTCCTCACCAATACCTTATGTGACTCTGTCAATTTTCTGCTCTAGAGAGATGCAACAGTGTTATTAAGCAATAATGACTAATGAAGAAAAAGAACTGCCAGCATGCTAAAAATTAGGTTTCAAGGCCAGTAGGGAACCAGCATAATTTTCCACCATGTACTTGGGGGGTTGTGGAAGGTTTTGGTGGTAATCAGATTGATAAATGCTGCCTATTGGATCAAACACATTTGCTTCAAAATCAGTATCTGATCTATTAAAATGCAGTTGCATTATTAATAATTGCCATTTAAAAGGAAGAAACAAATACTGTTCACTTTGTTCCTGTCTTACCTTTTGTCTTAGTCATAAAATATGCCTTGTTATTTCCAATTAACTATGACTTGCATCATAATCATGGGACCATGCTGGCTGGACAACATCTCTAGAGGCATCTGGTGAGGAAGTCTGCCTTAGGATCTCTCCAGGCTCCAAGACAAATCTGCCAGATGGGGCATCCTGAATGCTGGCAACTTGGTCATCACCCACAGGCTACAGCAAGCAACGGCAGGAGAAATGGAACAGAGAATTACAAGGTCATTATTCTTGTCACTGTTGTAGCAGGCTTGACCTCACTAAGTTGCTCTCTCACTTCTTCTCAGTCACCCAAAGTGTCCTATTCAACTCCCTTCCTTCAGAAGAGCCAACAGACATTCAGGCACCTGAAAGACACTCTCTCTCTCTCTCTCTCTCTCTCTCTCTCTCTCTCTCTCTCTCTCTCTCTCTCTCTCTCTCTCTCTCTCTCTCTCTCTCTCTCTCTCTCTCTCCCCCTCCCTCCCTCCCTCCCTCCCTCCCTCTCTCTCTCTCTCTCTCTCTCTCTCTCTCTCTCTTTCTCTCTCTCTCTCCCCTCTTTCCTGCTTCACTCTATTTCCATCCCAGGCCTTGTGCTGCAAAAGCCTAGTCTGATTCAGCTAAGGAGCATATACTGTATAATGTGCAGAGGTCCCTTCAAAGGGTTCTGCTTGTTCTCTAATTTCTGGTTTAGAGCTATTCTTCATTTCCACCTCTTTTTTGGCTATTGTTATTGTATATGTATGGAATACAATACTGTCATTGTATATGTGTGGAAGAGCATTGTAAATCCGATACTAGAAAGAGGATTGGATGATGTTCATACCTGTATAGGTCAAGTAACTTTGGTGTAGATTGTGTAGTCTTAGCAATAGCAATGGCATTTAGACTTATATACCGCTCCATAGTGCTTTACAGCCCTCTCTAAGCAGTTTACAGAATTAGCATATTGCCCCCAACAATATGGGTCCTGATTTTACTGACCTTGGAAGGATGGAAGGCTGAGCCAACCACGAGTCCATTAGGATCGAATTCCAGATTGTGGACATAGTTAACCTACAATTCTGCAATCTAACCACTATGCCATCAAGGCTCTTCCAGTCTGATATCAGTCTTACATCAGTCTGAGTCTTACATCAACTTGATCTCTCCAAGGCAGGGAGAGGGTATCAAGTTGGGGTTCTGCAAAAGGGATGGAGAGAGTAAGGAAAGAAGGAAATGTCCATCAGCAAAACAGAGACGTTGAGCCACAAACATCTCCAACTCTGGAGGACTAACCTAGTTGAAAGGGATGGACTTAGTGAGAAAAGGCAGGCAGGCAGGCTAGCCAATCTTGGCTCTCATTTAGCTTGTCACATTTAGCTCTAGGTCTATAATGAGACTGAGATGTGTGCAAAGGAGACACAGTCATGACTAGCAGCCCACTCAGTCCCTGTGCCCAGGCAATTATGTGTGAATCTTGTGTAAGTATACCTGAATGCAGAATAGATTTTTGGACATCAGGAGCTTTTGATGGGGACTTTTGTCCACAAAGTCTGCATTAAACCTTATAGTCAATGAAATGCACAATATCGTCCTCACACTTTGTGCTTTTACCACATGGCAGAGTTGGTAAGAAGCCCGCCCAATCTGTAGGTATGGAATTTACTGTTTTTTAACAGGCCCACCGCTCCCAGTCAATCTTTCCCTAAGCTTTTATATGATAACAAATCACCCGATTTGTTCTTCCAAGAGAGCCGTTTTAATGAAAATGATAAAAAGCCATTCCTGTAAAAGATTCTCTTAAAACAGCGAAGGAGTCACTCTCCATATGACAAAGGCGACCCCTCTTCTTTTCTATTGAGGAAGCCTGTGGAAGGTGGAGGGGGGCGGGGTTGCCTCATCCTATCTCATGGCATTCTCAGTCAGCCTGACTCCAAGGTGGCCCACCCTCTCCCAAATGGGTGCAATGTGTGTGTTTAGATCAGTTTTATAGAAACTCTTTCTTTCTTTCTTGCCTTCCAGCTGGAATCAATTCAGAACTGCAGTTGGGGAAGGCCTTGAATGAAACTGGAGCTCCAGAAGCTGAGGAAAGGCACTCTCCAAAGATCTCCCGCTTGGTCCTGCACCAGCTGGAACAGCTCTCCTTCCCACACTCTGCATTTTGCAGTGTTTGTCAGCTGTGCCCAGTTTCTGTCAACAGGCAGAATTAGCGTGCTGGTGTTTGTATCATCATTTGCCACAAACTGGCTGCAGTCCAAGGCAGAACTCGGCATGATTAGAGCCACTGAAACCTGTGGATTTTTAGCTAACTGCAGGGTGGTGGCCATTAATGACTATTGCACGTATGTGAGAGAATGATGTGCCCCAAAAGCACACACTACCTATACCATGTTTTCCCGAAAATAAGACCGGGTCTTATTTTTATTTTATTTATTTATTTTGCCTCCAAAAGAGGCACCATGTCTTATTTTCAGGAGATGCTTTTCCCCCTGTCTCACCTCACAGCGATGGCACCAACAGCCATGCCCAGCCCGCACGTCAATCAGGAGCTCAGTTCTCAGCTGCAGAGGCATTTCCTGAAGGCCTCTGATGGTGAAATGGAGGCCAGGGGGCTGCTGCGTGCGTCAACTCCATTCTCAGCTGCAGAGGCATTTCCTGAAGGCAAAATGGAGGCCGGGGGTGAAGCGTGCAAACAGCAGCGAGCGGCCACAGAAGAAGAGGAACAGCGAGGTGAGGTGACAGGACATGGGAGGCCTGGCTGCAACAGTAAGCAGGTGTGGAACGTGTGGAGCAACTCCACCCCCCCCACCTCCACCCTAGCTTGATTTTTAGGCATGCGCCTCACCCTAAACTAGGGCTTATTTTGAGGATAGGACTTATATTAGGCCCACCCCCAAAAATCAAGCTAGGGCTTATTTTTGTGATGCTCTTATTTTAGGGGAAACATGATAAGTGACTAGTTACCAAGATCTTCCACAAATTTGCTGATGGGTTGACTGATTTTTGAATCTGTAACATGCCTTTCTGCTTATATGTCCAGCCTTCAATCCAGCTCTTTTTTCCTTCTAGAATAGAAGGGCAGAGGTTTTTAACCACTTGACAGAGCCCAGCTTCCAAGGGTTCTCTTATCGTAACAATAGATTAAACTTCCACATACCACTTTCTTTGGTCTAAATTAGGTTCTTAACCCTAACATTATTTTATTTATATTTTATACTGCTCCAAATGCTGGGCATAATGCTCCTATTTACTCCACAACAACAACCTTGTGAGGTGGTTGGGCTAAGAGAGAAGGACTGGCCCAAAGTCACCAGGTTGACTTTTATGCCTAGGGAAGCTCATGATGTGCAATCACTAGTCCAGCACTCTAACCACTAGACTAAACTAACCTTCTCCTTTGGCCTGTTTTAAGCAAAATAGAAATGAAAATACTTTGGAGTTGCTTCCCAGATGCTAAAACTTAACTGACCCATATGAATATTCCTGAAGCACAAACAGATAATCTTGCATGTGAGAAGTTCTCTCTTAAATCATTGTAGAGGTAGTCCCCACCGCCAAACTGGAGCATGCCTATTACTGTTGTAAGTTGTGATGGTAATAAGGCAGATAATCACATGACCAACCTGATTTTACTATCTTTTTTGCAGTAATCATTAAGTGGATCATTGTTATTGAATCAGCATTTGTTAAGCCAATGCCACAATCGTTAAGCAACCTCATAGTTGCTGAACACCAAAACTAAACTCCAGTCTGGGGCAAGAATATCATACATTGTGTGACCACAGGACACCACAAATGACCCTAAATGGGGGTGGTGGTGTTTGCTGAGCACCCAAAATGCAGTCATGTGAATGTTGAAACGTACCTTTTAGGGGATCCATCATAGCATCAAAAGATTGAGTAACCAGTTGTAAGATATAGGACTACATGCATCTAAATAGCTAAATATAGAAAATAATTTATTTCCCCTAGGGGGAAGAATGAGTAAGGAATGAGAAAAGCATTGTGGAGAAAATGGCACTGGTTTTCAATAGAATATGACACCCTATTGACTAAGATATTAATAGAAAAATTCACATTCCTCACCACAGATATGGTTAGAATCAGGCTAGAAACTGGGGGACTATGAATTCTAGTCTCACCTTAAGCACAAAACCAGCAGGGTCACTTTGGACCAGTCACTTTCAGTCCTAGCAAGAAGCAGACAAAAGCAAAGCACTTCTGAAATCTTGCCAAGAAAACTACAAGGAGTTGTCAAGACAATTGCTAGAAACAGTGGCATAGCGTGGGTTGTCAGCACCCGGGGCAAGGCAAGTAATTTGCGCCCCCTAACCCGTGGATTTTAGCACTCGAGTCTCTTCCACTAGCTGAGGAATTCTGGGAGTTGAAGTCCATGAGTCATAAAAGAGCCAAGGTTGCCTACCCTTGAGTTAGGTTCAAGGCAAAAAAGGGTCTCTGTAGAAGAGGGAAAATGCTAGTTTAAAACTGAAACAAGGCAACTTTAAGGTGCCTCAGCTGTGATTTAGGATGAGACAAAGAGAGGACATGGCGTTGAAAATGGTTAATGGGGCATGTTTGTTCCACTCTTAGTGGATGTCAAGATAAACCCCACGAGAGAATGACCTTACAACAGATGTGAATAGGCTTGGACTACGTTTGTAGATTGAGTGCATACATCACATGGAGTGATGATGGGCTTCATCAAGATTTATGATCCCACAATTGGCTAGTTTTCTCCATCTTGTCCTAAACCCTGGATACCAACCACGGTTTATGGCTTAGTATGTGGTGTGGGGTGACCCAACATGTTAGGCAACAAACAATGACTTCCAACTTACAATGCCTCAGCTTCCCAAGGTTATTCCAAAGCCGGAAAAGCCAACCAACCCACCCTGCAGCTTTGCCTGCTTAGGCTGAACCCCAGGAGTTCATACTTGCTGTGGCGCCTGACCTATTTTCTGCCCAGACGCTGCTTATCCAAGCCAAGCCGCCTCCTTCTCTTTGGCACCTCGCCCCAAAGATTCGCCAGACTGGCTGGAAACTCTCGCTGCTGGCGACGTGTGTCGGGGGGGCGTCCTGATCGCCTCCTGCAGGGGGAACCGAGTGGCCACAGAGAGTCAATACGGCAGGAGGAGGAGGAGAAGGAGGAGGAAGAGGAGCAGCAAGCAGCCGCAGGTGCGGCGGCTGCAGTTGTTACCTTTACCTCCGGGAAAGGAGGAGACGGGGGCGGGAGCTGGGTCGGGGGGGGCGGGCTTGCAGGTTGAGAGCCAAGCGGAGGAGAGCCGCGGTGGGAGAAAGAGAGGGAGGCGAGACGCCGCCAAGCCTCCCCACCCCCACCCGAGAAAGGAGGCGATCCGCAGCCGCGAGAGGACGGGATCCCGCTCTAGCTGGGCGCAGCGAATGCGGTTGCTTTCTATGCTCCGCCCACTCGCTCGCTCCTCCGACCCTCGGTGAAGCAGAATCGTCCCACTCCGGCGAGCTTAATGGGCGCCCCCCCAGATGTTGCACCCGGTGCGGCCGGCCCCCCCCTGCACCCCCCACGCTACGCCACTGGCTAGAAATCAACACCGACTTGAAGGAATGTAAAGATACCCCAGAACTTTGAACCTGATATCTGGATGATACCACCCCAGTATAAATAAAAATAAACTGGCCATAAAATGAAGGAGATTAAGGTAAGTGTCTTGGCTATTTCTTGGAGGACAGGCTTCCCTACAGGGATTGAAAAGTTGAATATATTTTTCAGATATTTGCAATGTTAAATGATCTATTTAAATCCATGTCAGGAATATATATATATATATATATAAATTCTCTCAGTTATCTGTTCCAGAATACCTGTGAAGAATTAGAGTGAACTATTATGTAAATGCTAGATTAGGAAAGGAAACTGGTGCTGAACTCACTTCAGCAATTTTAGCCACCTCTCCTGTGGTTATATGGGGTTCACATAGACAAGTATGTAATTATTTTGCAAACCTCAATGGGGAAATGTTAGTGATGATTATGGGAAAGCTGCACCTTGCTAAACTAACTGCAGATAGATGGCTATACGTCTGCTTGATTTGTGTTAAAACCTGTACTACAGAGACATTTGTACTAGCTTATCACATTATTAGTACATAAAAATTCAGGGCCCACAGGACAATTTTATACATGAACCTGCTGCTTTTAGATATCAACCATACTACAATAGGCAGATTGTCTGAAGATGATCTCAACCTTATAAATTAGATTTAATGAGCAAAGACCCAAAGAGACAGGTCTCATAAAGTTTTAAAGATTCTCTGTGTATCCAGTAATGGGTGAACCAATGAGTTAGCTAAAATGGACATATAAAAAACAAATTCTTTAAAAATATATAACAATCACTCAGTTCAGCTTGCTCTGAATAAATTGCATTTCTCTGAAACATCAGGTCCACAGCTGAGAGTACTTTAGTTGTCACTGGATACTCGGATGGCAGCCATGGCAAAGGAGACCATTTTTATAATTATGGCTGTTATATGACTCCTCCTGAGCCAGATGGATTGGCAACAACTGTGCACAATACAATGAACTACAAACCAGCCAACTCCATTTTCAGTTAGTGTGTTGTCCAAACCAAGTCTATGTGGTTAGTTTATAGTTCACTGTTGTGATAACTCCTAAATCGGACTAATTCCATGAATCTTGGTTTAATTAACCATGGATAAGCATGTGCAAACACGCAGATTTGAATTTTCCACAATATGATGATTGCCTTCCAAAATCATACTCCCAGCATGCTCCCTCAGCTACGCTCTAAATTCCTTGGAGGTTGCAATCCCAAAGATTTCATAGATACTAAACAGTGAAAAGTTAAATTCTTACAGTATATGCTCCATATGCAAAGAATCATTCCAACCATACTTACAGTACTTTTGATTTGACTAGTGCTTTTTCTCATTTTCAGCAAACCATGAAAATATTCTTTGGCCAGTTATTAAAGCTGGAGATTTTCTGAATCATTGTGGAATTGCTACAGCAATTATACTGTGGACTAATTGGCTTAACCATTTTTTGTCTTGTTTTCTTTTGCTTTATTCGCTGGAACCGCTTCTGTGTTTTTGCAGCAGTGTTACTGCATGCAGAACAGTTGGTACCTGCAGCTTTCCTTTCCTTGTGGCTTTCTAGCAAGAAAAGCTTCACCACTCCAAACTACCAGGATTCCCATTAGAAGAATTTTAGCATGATCTGTAGCCTTCTGTATGTATGCATGTACGTCATTTTAATGGCCATCCTCTCAGCACTCTGGGCACTTGACAACAGTAAAAACAACAAAAATACAAATAGTTAAAATTCCAAAAGAAAAATAATGCAAAGAATCCACATCAAAAGTCCTAAAAGCTGTTGGGTCAGAACCTAACCTCACACATATTAACACATGTTCCCAATGTTCAACAGAGGAGCCTGGTCTTCAGGGATTTTTAAAAGTCATCAGGCTGAAAGTCTCCCAGGACATGGGAGATGAGAAACTCCTCAACAATATGAATTCCTGAGGAGGGAGTGAGGATTGAGGAACCAGCTATCTCCAATTATTTCTGCCTGCCCAAGAGGAGGATACTCCAGATCCTGTCTATTAAACAGTACCAATGCAGCAGAATCCACTGCCCTGTGGGCAGGAATGGGACAACTTGCCACAGCCAACTCGTTGCGGCCAACTTGCCACAGCCAACTCACCATGGCCAACTTGCTGCATGACCAACTCGCTGCGGGACAACTCACCACAGCCAACTCGCCACAGTACGACTTGTCGCTGGACAAAAGTTACACTAATAGCAAAGAAATGGTGGAATAGAGTCATTAAAGAAAGGATGCAAAAGGAGGAACAGAATGAAATATAATTGACAAAAATTAAAATGACTTTTTAATTTATTTTAAATAATTAAATAAAATTGTTAAATTGTTCCTCAGTGACTTGTCCCATGGCAAGTTGGCTGTGGCAAGTTGGCCGCAATGAGTTGGCTGTGGCAAGTTGTTCCATTCCCACCCACAGGGCAGTGGATTCTGCTACACTGGTACTGTTTAATAGACAGGATCTGGAGTATCCTGTTCTTGGGCAGGCAGGAATAACTGGAGATAGCTGGTTCCTCTATTCTCACTCCCTCCTCAGGAATTCAGATGGTTGAGGAGTTTCTCTTTTGAGACAAATGTGTTTTATTTAATTTTATTTTGTAAAATATTTGTCTCTTTAATTCTATCCCTTAGGCCTAGGCAAATAGTTAGAAAGGGCACTGGGACTTTTAGGCTGTTAAAGACTAGAAGAGAAACAGGGTATCTTTCTCATTACCTCTGAGCTTCCACCTGTCTTTGTCAAACAACAATTTCTGTTAATTGGGTAGTTAATCTAATTATCTAATTAAGCAGAATTGCTATTAGCAATTAGACTGAGCACTGCATCAGAGCAGGGAGGGTTCCTTCCCTTTTGGGCCTTGACAAGAGAAACCAGAGAGCAATATAATCCCCTTCCTCCTCATTACTTTTTGGATCTGTAACTGAAAAACACCTGGAAGAGCATTTGTACCCCAGCATAACTGAATGTTAAAAGCAAACAGAAAATAACAAAACCTTTAGCGGTAAAGCTATCAGCTTTTGGTATCATAGGAATACGATTTTAATTCAGCAGGTTTCTGTGTATCCATTTTTGCTAAAGTTTTCCCATACATTAACAAAAATGTGTTGTTAATTTGTTCTAGCTCTTATAAAATACCTTCACAATTCCTTGTGATGTCACAAGGTTTGCATTTCTTGACTCAGAAACAAGTATTGCTTTGAATATCATGTGTGCATTTACAATCTGGAAAATCTGTCCCTTGTTTATGTTTTTAATCTGAGCTAGTTATTGTCAGTCTTTCTCCTTTAATATTCTTATACCCTTCTTGCCAATATCTCACATTCTTTCTATTTCCTAAATCTATACTAACATCTGTTACTGATGATCAATACTTGGAAATCAACAACTGGTGATCAGTTGGATGTCTCCAAGTACTAAAATGTATGGAAAATAGTATCTACATTTCTCCATCCTAATCTACATGGTAGTGACAGATTTTATTTTCCTGGGCTCCAAGATCACTTATCTAACCACCCCATGTGTACCCATGAAAGCACTCTACTAAGTGTTCTATCTGTAGCTGTTTCTGCAGCAATGTCCCCAGCATGGAGGGGAAATTCTGGTAGGTCCTGAATGGACAGAATGGGGACTGTAGCCAAGAAATTAAAAGATGCTTGCTCCTGGGGAGGAAAGCCATGGCAAATCTAGACAGCACACTAAAAAGCAGAGACATCACCCTGTCAACAAAAGTGCGTATAGTCAAGGCTATGGTCTTCCCAGTTGCAATGTATGGCAGTGAAAGCTGGACCGTAAGAAAGGCTGAGCGCCAAAGAATTGAGGCCTTTGAACTATGGTGCTGGAGAAGACTCCTGCAAGTCCCTTGGACTGCAAGGCAATCAAACCGGTCAGTCCTACAGGAGATCAACCCTGACTGCTCTTTAGAAGGCCAGATCCTGAAGTTGAAACTCAAATACTTTGGCCACCTAATGAGAAGGAAGGACTCAGCAGAGAAGAGCCTAATGCTGGGAAAGATTGAGGGCAAGAGAAGAAGGGGACGACAGAGAATGAGGTGGCTGGATGGAGTCTCTGAAGCAGTAGGCGTGAGCTTAAATGGACTCCAGAAGATGGTAGAGGACAGGAAGGCCTGGAGGAATATTGTCCATGGGGTCGCAATGGGTCAGACACGACTTCACAACTAACAACAACAACAAAATCTACATGGGCATCATTCATCTGTATGGACTTCAAGTTCTTGAATTCCTAGGTGGCTGGCCATTTTGAACAAGACACCTTAGTTTTCTTGACAGCATGTAGCATGGTAGAAAGCAAAGGACTTTTTGTTTATTATTATACATATACTTTATTGTAATCAATTCCTCTGATACTTAAATGCTGTAACTCAGAAGACAGCATATTAATTTTGGGGGATTCTACACAAGTACAGAAAAAGGGGAAAGAGTGGAGTCCCCAAAACAAACCAATGATGTCTGTTTTCAGTATCCACAACATACTGGTTTGGGGGAAGGGAAAGGAGAAGAGAACAAAACAAATGAATGGGATGACATTTCCTCTTAGGGAAGGAAGCTACTTGGCTAGCTAGTTGGAACCCTAAACACTAATCAAGAGTGCTGACAATTATAGACCTGTCTTTCAATTTGAGCAGTTGTTATGACAATGTTTTGTGACCTATGTGAGTTAGGTGACTGCCTTAACAACTCATTAATTTTACAGAAAAGACCAATAACCTGATCTTTATACTTCTGAGTCAATCCGTAACAATCAGATCCAAATTAAAGCTAAAGCAGTTTCTTTGTAACAACCCCTTTATTTTGCACAAAACACTGTCAAATGATGACTGTGTTTTTTTAAGAGATATTTTTATTGTTAGAATAATGAAATACAAAGGAAAACAGAGATAATTAGATATATTGGGTAATAATTCTTGAAAAACAGAAAAAAATAACTACTAAGCATAAATAAAACATAAATAAAAGCAATATAGAAACACTTTCTAGTTACACGTTCTCCCCTTCCCTTCCCTTCTTTCCCCTGCTATCAACCTTAACAAGGTATTTATACTTTACATTAAACATTAAAAATTATTGCTAGTATCCATTTAAATTCTTTCATCTATTATTTTTATATGTTTCATAAATTTCTTCCTGAAAACCATATTCCAAATGTTTAAATTTGTCCTGCTGTGTAATGTGTTGTGTAGTGAGTTCTTCATGCAGGAAAGTAGACGAAGCTAGTGAGTTCAACAAAGCTCATGGTTTATTGCTTGCAGGATCTGAACTGAGAATTGGGCTGCAGCTTGCAGCAATTTATAGCCTGGCCCCTAGGCGGCAGCCAATAGGTTTAAAGCAACCCATTGCCGCCTAGGGGCAGCCAATAGCAGCACTGGAGACCTGGAGTCTGGGTTGCTGGAGAGCCGTTAGCTGCTCCAGCTTACCATGTGGTGTTACAATTGAGCCCAATACATAACACCCCTCCCCTCTTAGATCAGACAAACATCATAGCAATAATTGGCAAATAGTACAAGTTACAAGACTTAACATCATAGCAACTTTTGTAAAACAGTACAAGTTACTTTAGAGCAACAGTTAGCCAGAATGAATAGACTTCCATTATAGTACACAAGACAGTTAACATCATAGCTCCAATACTGTTTCAGTACAGTCCAGCTTACCACGTGGTGTTACAATTGAGCCCAATACATAACATAATGTACAGTATATATGGGAGCCATTCTTGCTTGATTTTGTTTAGAGTTCTGTTGTGCATATACGGTATTGTAGAAAATTCTGATTTTTCCCCCCACTTATGTTTTCTGGAATAATACCTAATAAGAATAATTGTAGTTTTATGGAATGGAACACAACCCTTCACCCAAAGTCCTGCTGTAGGTGTTATTTAGTTTGATAATGAAATGTTCAAGAACTAAACGGCAAGTTCAGAGAACAAATCACTGCCAAAAGTTGTAGTTTTAGTTCAAATTTTAGATTTAGGATATGATCTATTTTTTTCTAGTTTCTATGATGGGGGGTTGTACATCCACCACATACAGTGAAATCTCTCTTTATTACAGCAAAAAACTAGTATTTATTGTTATATGATTTGTATATTTTGGTAATTATTGATGAAGTTATGTATAAATCACTACATGAGATGGGCACCTATATAAATGTGATAAATAAATATCAATCTGTGTAACATTTAACATCAATTGTCCTTGGTATAGAATCATAGAATATCAGATTTGGAAGGGACCTTAGAAGTTTTCTAGTCCAACCCCCTTCTTGAAAAAGAGGCCCTATACCATTCTGGACAAATGGTTTTCCAATCTCTTCTTGAAAGACTCCAGTAATGAAGCACCCACAATTTCTGGAGGCAAGCCTTTCCATTGATTATTTTTTCTCATTGTCAGGAATTTTCTCCTCAATTCTAGGTTGGATCTCTCTTTGTTAACCTTCCATCCATTACTTCTTGTCTTGCCGTCCGGTGCTTTGGCTGTCTTTTCTGTCACAGCCCCTCCAATATTGGAAGACTGCTATCATGTCACCCCCTACTCCTTCTATTCCCTCAATCATTCATTGTACAGTTTAGCCTCCAGACCCCTTTTCATCTTTGTTGCTTTGCACTTTTTTGTATCTTTTTTTGTGTTATGGTGACCAGAACTGGATGCAGTAGTCCAAATGTGGTCTTACTGAGACATTATAAAGCGGTACTATCATTTCATATGATCTTGATACTATCTCTCTGTTGATGCAGTGCAGGACCACACTGGCTTATTTTGGGCAGCTGTCTCATACTTAAGTGGTTGTCCACTAGGACACCTAGATCCCTCTCACTGCTGCTGTTATTGAACCAGGTACTAATACCTGAGCATTTGTTTTTTCTTGTCAAAGTGTAAGACCTTACTTTTCTTACCACTGAATTGCATTTTATTGGATAGGGCCCAATATCTTTTGAATCTTGAGCCCATCTTTTAAAGTGTTGGCTATTCCACCCCCACCCCCAGCATAGTGTTGTCTGCAAATTTAATGAAATCCCCTGCTACAGTATGCCCTCATATAAGTCATTTATGAGGATGTTGAAGACTATTGGGCCTAAGATAAAACCTTGAGGCACCTGACTTCATGCTTCCCTTCATTTAGATATAGTTTCATTGAGGACTACCCATTGACTGTGGTTGTTCAGCCAATTATGAATCCATCTGGTGATGATATTGGGCCAGTGGGAAGCATTTTTTTTTTAGCCGGTGAACCATTTTTAGAATGCTGCTTCTAGTTCTGGTCACCACAATACAAAAAAGTTTTTTCTTCATATCTAAGAATTTGGAAATACAACAGCCAGGGTAAATTCTACCCATTGTTTGTAATAATAACTTGCCACTAAAATTAAAACAAAAAGTATTACAGATAAAATGAAAATGATAACAATTAAAATTATATTTAAAAACATTTGTTTTTAAGATTTTGAAATGACACCAGGTTCTTTTATCATATGTAGAATACAGTTGGTCAAAATAATTTGGTGTATGAGTAGGTTTCAGGATCAATAAACAGATCACAAAGATATTAATAAAAATATGTAAATACAAGATCAACCCAGAATTTATGAACAAATAGAACTTAAGATTGAAAAGAAAGTAAAATACGTGGGTATAACTATGACAAATACAAGTTGTAAGTGATTTCAAAATAACTATGTTAAGACATGGAATGAAATTATAAAAAAAAGATATGTCAAGATAGGACAAATTACAATTGTCACTGTTGGGTAGAATTTCTGTGATTAAGATGAATGTTTTACCTAGAATGTTATTTTTGTTTCAGACAATGCCTGTTTTGACAACTGATGTATCATTTAAACAATGGCAAAAGGATATATCTAAATTTGTATGGCAGGGGAAAAATATGAATTAAATATAAGGTACTGTAAGATGAAAAGGGAAGAGGAGGATTGGGTCTACCAGATTTGAAATTATATTTTGCTGCCTGCTGTTTAATTTGATGAAAGAATGCGTATTGTTGAGAAACAGAAGGTTACTGGAGTTAAAAGGACATGATCTGAGATTTGGGTGGCATAGATAGTTATGGTTGGCCAAAGCTATGTGTAAAGTAGATTTCAAAAATCATCATGTCAGGTAGCCATTCTTAGTGTACAGAATAAATTACAAACAGGTTTTGACTAAAAACATGTTTGTGGATTTCAGCACAATAAGCGTTTTATAAACGAGAAATGATTAATGGCTAACTTACCATGATGCATTACATTTTTCTCAAGGAGATTATAAAATAAAATCAAGAGGAGATTTGACATAGGAAGATATCCCCATCAATGGTTTTCTTATGTACAATTATAAGAAACATTTAAAGTGGAAAAAAGATTTTATGGTATTGAACAATGTAAGACAATTTGTAACAGAATTATATACTAAAGATAAATGTTTTATTGCTAAATCAGAAAAACTTCTGTTGAAATAAGAACAACTGAAAGCCTGTATGATAAAATGGGCTAAAATTTTTAGTTACAATATACAAATGGAACAATGAAAAATATGTGACTGAAATAACTTACATTTACATTATGTTCTAACTTTAAAGATAATTTTTATAACATGATGCATTGCTGTTATTTGTCACCAGATAAATTGTATAAACTATATAAAAATGCTTTTTATCTTTACTGGAAATGTGAACATGAAAGGGCATTTTATTATGTTTGGTGGACATTTAAAAACCTCCAAAAAGTTTTACAATACATACTTTAATTTAGAAGATTTTTAATATTAAACTGCTACTGAAACCAAAAACTTTTCTTTTGGGACTAAGCGACAAATAACTAGAAAAAAGGCATGGAACTTTGTTTTTATATATGACAACTGCAGTGAAGCTACTAAATGCTCAAATGTGGAAAGATTTAATACTACTGTACCAAGAATAGTTGGTGAAAATGATGGAACTTGCAGAGATGACTAAATAAACTTCCTTAATCAATGAAAAGGCAATATCTACATTTATATTTCACTGGAAATCCATTATACACATTTTTATGAAATTAAAACTAATGCATTCATGAGTTATGTTTTGATGATTAGAAAAATATAGGTAATAGAAAAAGTGAGGGTTTTTAAAAAAAAACTTAGAGCAAGGGATAGTTTTGTAATCATACTTATATTTGCTGAAATTGGAAACTTCTTTCTCACTGGACTTTCTCTTTCTTTGTTTTATTTTGTGTTAGTTTTTATATTTCCTTTAAAACTCCTAATGAAATCTATTTTAAAAAACAGAATAGAACTCCCTATTTTACAATCTTATAATTCCTACTAAAAAGAAGTAAGGCAAAAAGGTAAAGGTAAAGGTTCCCCTGCACATGCGTGCTAGTCGTTTCCGACTCTAGGGGCCGGTGCTCATCTCCGTTTCAAAGCCAAAGAGCCAGCGCTTGTCCGAGAACATCTCCATGGTCATGTGGCCGGCATAACTAGATGCCAAAGGCACATGGAACGCTGTTACCTTCCCACCATAGTGGTCCCTATTTTTCTACTTGCATTTTTTACGCACTTTCGAACTGCTAGGTTGGCAGAAGCTGGGACGAGTAACAGGCGCTCACTCTGGGATTCGACCCGCCAAACTGTTGACCATCTGATTGATAAGCTCAGCATCCTAACCCACTGAGCCACCGCATTCCCCCAAAAGAAGTAGAAACTATTTATTTATATTTTATTTATATCCCACCTTTATTTTTATAAATAATTCAAGCTGGTGAACATATCCAATACTCCTTCCCCCTCCTATTTTTCCCACAACAACAGTGGATTCATCTGAGAGAAAATAACTGGCTGAAAATCACCCAACCGGTTTTCACGCCTAAGACAATACTAGAACTCATACTCTCCAAATTTTAGCTCAATGCCCTAACCATTAGACAAATTATGAAATCTGAGCATTCTAATTCATCAGTCATTTTCTTATCATCTGTGCTTTTTTTGTAAAAGAAAAAGGTGCCGGAACTCACACATGTCATATAACCCGCCTTGCCTACCCTACAAGGTTCCATCCAAAAAAGGTGCCGGAACTCCGTTCTGAGCATTCTATGAGAAAAAAAGCCCTGCTTATCATAGATGATAGGAATATTTCCGAAACTGAAGAGTTGAGATCAGCTTTACACTAGATTGATATATTTGCAAATATAGAAAGATGCATATAAATGTATGTATAGACAATCTCCCCCTTATTGGGGAAATAAGGGTTGAATACAGGCAAGTTCTTCTCTGCAGCATTGAGAATTATTATTATTATTTATTATTATTAATTTAATTTGTATACCGCCCTTCTCCCGAAGGACTCAGGGCGGTGAACAGGGCAATGCATATTAAAAAACGAGATACAAAAATTAAAAGTGATTAAACAACAACAATTAGGGTGGGAAGTTTGAACAACTGGTCATTCAAGGTATTGCCAGGTTGCTCACCACAATCCCCAAGAAATAGATGAAACCCTCCCTCCTCGCAACTCAATATACAACAGTTTTGATTACCCCACTGAAAATGTAGATGAGAAGTTGATGCTTTCTCCTGAGAAGTAAGTCAGAACCCTAATGAGAAAACTGGACTCCCTCCTACTTCATGTCCCAGCTCAATTTCCTACACAAAATCCAAACATTAGAAAATTATGGGAATTGCAGTCCCAATGCATCTAAAAATCAACCAGTTTGGGCAGCTTACTGTGGAATTATAGCCGTTTATATTTTAAAACACTTTTCTGAGAAAGGTTTGTTGAGGTTATATGCTGCACACAGTTTCTGTTTGATCAATTATCTCTTTTGCATTCATGGTTATGACAACCTAGTTTTTATCACAGGAATGTCTAAAGTAGCCCTGTGACTCTTAACTGTGCCAGAAAGTTTTGTTTTGTTTACTCTAACATGCTGTTCCTTGTTTTCCAAGCACAGCATAATCTGTAAATTTTAAGTACGGTATGTAGTTTTGCTTATAGTAGATATAACCTCACTGCTGTCTTGATTACTAGGGCTTTCTTTGAAAATGGAAGATAACTGGGCTTATCCATCTCCAGAATAAAAGCTGTAGTAATTCTGTTGTTCTAGGGCAAAATAAATCATGCTAGAAAAAAAATTATATCCAAATAGGATTTGAAGTTAAGAAGATACTGCAGAAATGGGCTCAGTTAAGGCAATGTGCAATATGAAACTAATTTTTGCTTTCTTTTGTTTTGCTTGGTAATATTTTTTCTACCATTTTTTAGTTTTGTCTACATCTTATATTAAGGGGTTTCTTAGCAATCATGAATATTGCTGTTTAGCTGAAAGCTGGAAACAGTCTGCAGGCTTATCATTTGTAGAAATTAAAATTATGTTAGAAATGCTGTAATTGGACCTGAAGATGATAAGATAGATAAGATAAGATAAGATAAGATAAGATAAGATGATAAGATAAGATAAGATAAGATAAGATAAGATAAGATAAGATAAGATAAGATAAGATAAGATAAGATAAGATGATAAGATAAGATAAGATAAGATAAGATAAAGATAAGATAAGATAAGATAAGATAAGATAAGATAAGATAAGATAAGATAAGATAAGATAAGATAAGATAAGATAAGATAAGATAAGATAAGATAGGATAATCTTTTTTTTATTAAAGAGTGTTACAAAAAATTTTTTTACAATACATCCCCAAAACC
Organism: Vipera berus; assembly: GCF_964194415.1. Classification (NCBI taxonomy): domain Eukaryota; kingdom Metazoa; phylum Chordata; class Lepidosauria; order Squamata; family Viperidae; genus Vipera; species Vipera berus. Next base: position 250,072,499 of record NC_138203.1, read on the forward strand.
CACCCACCCCAAACCACCCCCTTCCCCCCCACTTCCCAGAGCTAAATACAGGGTTATAGTTATAATAATCATATTCTAACTAAAAATTATCCATAATATAAAATTAACTAAATTCATAATGTGCTTTAACTCCCCTTTAACATAGATACATGCAAAGTACTAACACTAAAATTAATAACAATATCCCTCTAAAATCTACTCATAAGCTAAATGGAACTTTTTAGTCCCATATTTATTCTGAATATAATCTATCCATCTCCTCCAAACTGAAATATATCTTTCTTGTGAATGATCCTTCAAATAAGCAGAAATCTTAGACATTTCTGCAAGATTCGAAACTTTAAACACCCATTCTTCTATAGTAGGCAAACTATCCTTCTTCCAGTATTGTCCCACCAGTAACCGAAGATAAGATAATCTTTATAGTCATTTTTTACTGTGGGCACAATGGCACATATCAAAAATGAAATTTAGTTGCCCGCTCTCAAAGTGAAACACATACATGAAACACACCTAAAACATACTATATACAACATATGTATAGACCCACACCGCTACGTATACATAACAATAAAATATTAAATACTGTCCATCTTGAATATATAATGGAAGGAGGAAGCCTGAGAGTTCACAAGGTTAATGCTGAATAGAATGAAACTATTGCTAAATCTGGATGTTCTGCTACAGATACCACGAAGCCTCCTCCCAGAAGGTAACAAGGAAAACAGGTTGTGAAGAGGAGTTTTTGTATGCTATGGTTTCTCGAATCAGCTGCAGCAATAAGTGCAGTGGTGGGATTCAAATATGTGAACAACTGTTTCTCTATGTGGATGCCGCTTCCGGAAGTACATTCTGGGCCTGGGCAACAAAAGATTAGCTACCGGTTCTGCCGAAGTGGTGCAAACTTGTTGAATTCCACCACTGAATAAGTGGCTAATAATCCTATCAGGAATAGCAAGAAAGCACATTGAGAAGGAAAGATGATAATTTCATAAATTAAAATTTGAAACAAGTCCTACATAACTTTTCTTGTAAGGTCACTGGCCCTTGGCAAAACTTGAGAAATCATAAAAATCCAATCATGAAAACTCAAGCAGAGGCTTTTTAAAGGTACAGCACTTTATTTTCGATCAAAATAAGTCCTGGGTGGGAACACAATCTGAACACTGGCAGCAGTTGCGTTCAGAAGTGCCACACCTTAGAAAGTTAGTAATATTGCTTTATAAACTTTGTTAGCCAATGACAATCAGACAACAGAATTATTACAATATAAGGAAGACATCAATCATTCCTGTACACTCCCTTATTCCCTCCTTCAGTACATCACATCCATGTACATGTTTCCCAAATTTGTCCCTGACGCAAATGCTGATTACAAAAGCAAGATAGCAATAGTTAGGCAAGGCTACACAATTTGTTTCTTTTTCTAGTTCCAGTTACAGAACCCTATATTCTAAACCAGGGCTCCCCAGCCTGTGGGCTGCAGGCAACTAGCAGTCTGTGGGCTATTTCCAACCAGGCCATGTGAGTGGCTAGCTGGTGCGCACACATGCACACATGTACACAACCTCATTCATGCAAGTGCCACAGGCTCTTGTGGCCGCACTCTTATTAGCATCATAGCCGTTCACGGCCCCACTCACACAAGCACTGAGGGGGCTTGGGGACCCTTTGCATCACCATTGTGGGGGCTTGGGGCCTCACTCATGTGAGCGTCATGGGTGCTCGGCCCCACTCGCATGAGGAACAGGTGTTCATGCAGACACACACCTGCCCCTCCCACAAAATCATCCCCTCTTTCCCCCTCCCCTCCTCTGGGTTCCCAACCCAGAAAGGCTGGGGAACTCTTATTCTAAAACAATGTGTGTCATGTGACACATTAAGCCATAAAGTTGTTATTTGAGTTTGTCTTAATGTGAACATTATCACTGTAATTAAGGGTAAAGACTTTATGCAACTCCTCTCAATTCTGGGTTATTTTATAAACCATAGCTTTTACTGCAGTACGCAATTCTAAATCAGGATATTTTAACCAAAGAATAGGGTTTTGCTCTTTCTCTCTCTCTTTTTTTTTTGCTTGTTTTGCTTTTGTTTATTTGTTTGTTTTGTCTTCAAGTTAGCTCCTGGAGACTGCTTGGACAAAACTCCCTGCAGTTTTCTTGGCAAGATTTTCAAAAGTGGTTTGCCCTTACTTCCTTCTCAGGGCTGAAAGAAAGTGACTGGCCCAAGATCATCCAGCAGGCTTTGAACCTAATACAGGACTGGAAATCACAGTCTCCCACATTTCCAGCCAGATGCCTTAATCGCTACACCAAATAGCTCTATAGGAATATAGATTTATGAAGGTACCATACTGCTTTCACCCTAATAGAATTTTCAGGGATTTATTTACAAAAAAATGTAAAATGAGATTTTCCATTAGGGTTGTGGTGAGATGGCGATGCAGAAGGTTGCATGTAGATGAACTCCATCTGATCATTTTAAATTTTATTTTTTAAATATTGGATAGGAGCTTTTAAAATTGAATTTTAATTGAAGCACACAGCGTCAGTAGCAGCTGTGGTTTGTCTGTGACAAGCCAAGTTTCCTGCAGAAGTATGGTATGTCTACAACAAAGAATGTAAACTGAAGGTGGAAGTCCAAATGTTATATCTTCCAAATAACACAAAAGAAGTTTAAAAAACAAAAAAGACTAAATAGCAGCCCTCCAAAGAATACCCCTAATTCTTAAAAATCAAACAAAATATGTTTCATATATTAATGTGCTTCAGTGTTAGGTACCGTCAAACTCCCTGCCATATATATCTTATGTCTTTCTGATCATTGTAATTTAAATAAATAAATGGAAAGCTAACTTCCTATGAAGCAAATCAATAGCTTTAAGCATAATCTCTACTTTGAAGAATGCCTCTTGATCATTCCTTGTGTTGTGTAATGAGTTCTTCACGCAGGAAAGGAGACGAGGCAAGCGAGTTCAATAAAGCTCATGGTTTATTGCTTGAAGGATCTGAACTGAGAATTGGGCTGCAGCAATTTATAGCCTGGCCCCTAGGCGGCAGCCAATAGGTTTAAAGCAACCCATTGCTGCCTAGGGATAGCCAATAGCAGCACTGGAGACCTGGAGTCTGTGTAGCTGGAGAGCCGTTAGCTGCTCCAGCTTACCACGTGGTGTTACAATTGAGCCCAATACATAACACCTTGAACATAAAATGGTGGCAACTGCAGCTCAGAAAAGTGAATGCAAAGCAGAGGAGTGGGTAGAAAATTTATCAGTATGTCTTCTTGGTAAGAAATGTGATTGGTCATGCCTAGTACAGCAGCCATTTTATGAAAGTTGTGCAAAAGCCTACACTGTGGGGTCCTTGGTGTTTTCTTAACTTGGCTGTTTGCTTGCAGACCTTTCGTTACCCAGCTAGGTAACATCATCAGTGCAAGTGTTATGTATTGGGCTCAGTTGTAACACCACGTAGTAAGCTGGAGCAGCTAACGGCTTTCCAGCAACCCAGACTCCAGGTCTCCAGTGCTGCTATTGGCTGTCCCTAGGTGGCAATGGGTTGCTTTAAACCTATTGGCTGCTGCCTAGGGGCCAGACTATAAATTGCTGCAAGCTGCAGTCCAATTCTCAGTTCAGATCCTGCAAGCAATAAACCATGAGCTTTGTTGAACTCGCTTGCCTCGTCTCCTTTCCTGCTCGAAGAACTCACTACACAACAGCAAGCATACTAATCCTACAGTTCAGGGGTCTTCAAACTTGGCCCTTTTATGACTTGTGGACTTCAACTCCCAGAATTCCTCAGCCAGGCACGCTGGCTGAGGAATTCTGGGAGTTGAAGTCCACAAGTCATAAAAGGGCCAAGTTTGAAGACCCCTGCTACAGTTCAACCCTGAGCTACAGATATATTCCTCTATCGAAAACCTATGGTATAATATGATTTCAAAATTCCAGATACACCCACTGGTCTTGAAAGGTTGAAGATATTTGTCTTAAATTTACTGTTAGTCCTTAAATGCTTTGGAATGTGATTTGTTTGCTTTTGAAAGAATGTTAGAATTATATGCCTTTCCAATACAAATCTATTTCTGATATGTATTATATACTGACCACATATTGTTTGTTATACTTGGAGCCCACTGCAGCTGCAGTTATCAAAGAAGGGGTAAAATGCAGATGGAACAAATTTGACTGTCAGAAAAGTTGGGAAAAGACAAAACTGAAAAAAAATAGGTTTATTCCTTCAAGAAATCTTGCTAATGTCTACAAGCTAAAATCAAGTATTTGTTTATTTGTTTGTAAGATTGATTATTGATTATTGAAAGCAGGAGTGAGGGTATGGGTTCTAATTTTAACATTATATGGTGACACCCAGTGGTTTTCTACCATTCTTCCTCCACTTTCTTCATGTTAGGATTTTTCTCCATAATATGTGTCAGTTCCAAGAACTAATGTGCCTACAAAAGGACATATTCAGATAGGAAGGTTGTTTATAGCATTAATTCCATGCACTGGTAATATATGACTACTCAGTTATCCAGTAGCTATGCTAACATTTTTACAGCCTTATTTATAAAAGGAAGTGAAGAATCTAAATGTTTTCCTTCTCATTGACTATTGTTCTTTTCCACTGGAGCAGAAAAACAGAAATCCATGACGGTACAATTGTGATTAGTGCCACCTTGTATACTGCTGGGACGTCCTACCCATTTCTACCCCTTTACATCTCCCTGAGTAACTATGAAAGGATGAAAACATAGAGAGCCACTGAATGCCTAGAGCAGAGGTGTCAAACTGCCAGCCCGCGGGCCGGACACGTAATCCAGAAGCCGTGCCCACCCCATTGCCAGCAATGACAAAACCATCCTAATATGTTGCACGATATCACGTGACGTCGCGAGTTTGACATGTCTGGCCTAGAGAGTCTCTATTTTGTCCCCTCTAGGATGTTGTTTCTATTGACTGAGTGTCTACTTAAATTAAATCTAGTTTATTAAACGTTTATGGCTGGGTCCACTGACCTACTTTTTATATTCACCCAAAATACTATGACTTCCCCAATTTCCAGTTGTATGTCATGTGGAAAGGCCTAAAGGAGGCAAAAAAAAATGCCAGACCTACAAGAACAGAGCAATTTATTTATCATTAAAACAAGGTATACAGTGAAGGAGGGAAAAAAAGCAAACAAACAATTCTTTTTCCTGTGTACATTTATTTTAATATTAAAATTAGACTTTATTGATATCTTTGTTTTATAGGATAAACACTAATGAGCAACAAATCAGTTTGCATATACACAGTGACCTTGTTGGCTACAGATTATAGAATAAGGTAAGAAGACATTAATTTCACATCTTGTGTTAAATTTTGATAGGGTTTGCTTGACAAACTTGTTATGTGATTCCAGCCAATTATTACTTATTCAACCAAGTATGTTTAAAACAATTTATGGTTTAGCACAAGCTATAGGATTAAATAGGTCTTTCACTACCAGCATCTCTACCCCAAAATATTACCATCTCTTGACTCTCCCAGGAACGACTGTCTGTCCAATTGCTGCCTGAATGAGTTATGGCCCACACAAAAATGCTGAAGCTGAACAGCCAATCCTATCACACCAGAACTTTCACTTGACGTGTGGAGTATTATATTGCAAATAAAGCCAATGTTTAGAACAGTTAGAACAGAAAAGCCCTCTGCTTGTTTCCTTTTCAGCACAAGCCTCGCTAACATGTTTCTGTGTGCCTCTTGGTTCAGCTGGCTAAGTGGAACAACAACAACAACAACAACAACAACAACAACAACAATAATAATAATAAATGAAATGAAACCCTATACAAATGGCTGTCCAGTCTCTTCTTAAAAACTGTCCAGTCTCTTCTTAAAAACTTCCAGTGCTGGAGCATTCACAACTTCTGAAGGCAAGTTGTCTCACTAATTAATTGTTCTAACCGTCAGGAAATTTCTCCTTGGTTCTAAGTTGCTCCTCTCTTTGATTAGTTTCCATCCATTGCTTCTTGTCCTGCCTTCAGGTGCTTTGGAGAATAGCTTGGCTCCCTCTTGTTTGTGGCAACCCCTGAGATACTGGAAGACTGCTATCGTGTCACCCCTAGTCCTTCTCCTCACCAAACTAGACATACCCAATTCCAGCAACCATTCCTTATATGTTTTAGCCTCCAGTCTCCTTTGTTGCTCTTCTCTGTACTCTTTCTAGAGTCTACATCATGGTGACCAAAACTGGATGCAGTATCTCCATTTTACTCTGGATTCCCAGTGCACTGGGTTCTTTTGCACCTAAAATCATATTTTAAACAGGTTTTGTTTTCCTTTTGCATTTTTGCTTCTAGATATCATTGCCTCAGAAGTCCTTCTCAGACCCATTTATCATTTTCCATTACCCTGTTGCAGCAATCTATAAGCTGCCTTGGTGTCGATTCACACTGAGAGCCTGACTGTCCTACAAATTGTTCAGGGCTCAAAGGCCACTGTAGTTTTTCTTGGTTGCTGGCATCACAATGGATGGGGGAGGAGTCAGAGCTCTTTGTTGTTTCTATGGATTATAATCAATAAGGCCCATTAGTGAGACAACTACATACATCACTAAACTTTGACCTATGCTCCCTAGAGCAGTCTCAAGGTGCTCATTCAAACACAGGCGACATTCAGGCTGCAATATTGCAAACTCAATAGGAAAGAGACCACAGATTTGCATTAGAGTGCCTTTACCATCTGCACACTCCTTCAGTCTCAATAGTGGACCTTAGCTCTGGTTTGTATGTTCCATAATTTAATATTATGAATCCTTGCAATGGAAATACTGATTGGACCACACATCTAATTATTATCTACTTACAGTATTAAAAGAGAGCAATTAGCTTCCTGACTTAAGTCAACATCTATCTAGGCCAATAATCTGTACTGAAGAATGGTAGCCTCTGTGCATGGAAAAACTGAAATGGCAGGGATGGCTTTCATCTTGTCTTAAAGCTACAGGATCCATGTTGCTAAAATCAGGATAGCTGTAGAGAAAAGTAAATACCTAGAGAATGACTCTTGCTGCTATGTAGTAGTTGTCCTAAGTTTGGCAACCCATATAGTTTGACAGTGAGGCATGCTATATCTGGACACAGAATTATTCTGGCTAATAAACCCTGAAAGATCTTTTCTCCATGAGCTTGTAACATAATCTTACCTTTTATTTTGGAATGGTATTTAACAATTGCATAAAACTGCCAGATGGATGTTTGGGCTTGGTCAATGTGTAGAACTGATTTAACAATGTAGAAGATACTTAAGTTTGCTTTCTCCATCCTGGTGCTTTCGAAGTAGCAGCAGTCAGTATGTTCCCTGGGAGGCTATAGTTACAATATCTGATTGGGGAAGTCTGACAAATATTAATGAGTATCATACATTTTTAGTAGCAACATTTTATTTCACTTAAATACAGGCTACAATGTGTATCCATAATTGTTTTTAGGTTAAATACTACTGTAAATGACTTTGATGAAGCATTGGTAATGTTTCATACTTAAAACATATACATAATATTACTCTGTTGGCAAAACTAAATTAATGAATATGGATGGATGTAGACACACAAACACACTTCTAATGATTTAAATCTACCAAACAAAAGCAATAACACATTAAAAAGATAATGTAGTTTATGGAAACAATGATTTAAAGTTACGTTAAAAATTTATATGAGTGTCATAGATACTGAGATATTGACATGTTTTAAAATCTTTTATAACTCAACTGTTATTATTTGTAATGGTTTCCATTTTTGAAGATAGGAACAAAACCTGGGATTCTTAAAAAAAGCTGTCAGAAAAAAATTATGTGAAGCAGTTAGAAAATGTTTTACATTCAATAAAATGCCCTCCCTAAATAGATGGTTGAGCAATATGTAAATAGATGTCTGGGACATATTACTGGGCTACTAGACTGTATAAAAGAGGAACACACAAGCAATAAGGAAGTCATGAACTGTTCTGCAATTCCATAAATAATAACTTATATTTCTTACTATTTCTGCAATAATGGTCAGTCAATTTTTCATTATGAAAACTTACATATTTTCTAAAACTGTCATCTTGACAGTTTCATATGAAAATTTACATAAAGGTAGTTGAGAAGATGGTAGCAAATCAGCTGCAGAGGATCATAGATAAAACAAATTATCTGAATCATTCCATTCAGGATTCAGACTTGTTTATGGCACAGAGATAATGACCTCCATCAGGGATGAGTAACAGAATACCAGAGTTGGAAGGGACCTTGGAAGTCTTCTAGTCCAACCCCCTGCTCAGGCAGAAAACCCTATACCATTTCAGACAAATGGTTGTCCAATCTCTTCTTAAAAATTTCCAGTGATGGAGCAGCCACAAGTCCTGGAGGCAAGTCGTTGCACTGATTAATTGTTCTAACTTTCAGGAAATTTTTCCTTTTTTCTAAGTTGGTTCTCTCCTTGATTAGCTTCCATCCATTGCTTCTTGTCCTGCTTTCAGAGGCTTTGGAGAATAGGTTGACCCCATCTTCTTTGTGGCAGTTCCTTAGAAGTTGGAAGACTACTACCATGTCACCCCTAGTCCTTCTTTTCATTAAACTAGACATATGCAATTCCTGCAACTGCTCTTCATATGTTTTAGCCTCTAGTCCCCTAATCATCCATGTTGCTTTTTTCTGCACTCTGTCTAGAATCTCAACATCTTTTTTATATCATGGCGATCAAAAGTGCTCATTATCACTTTTAAAGCCCTTTATAGTACAGCACCAGTATATATCAGGTGAAGTCTTGATAAACTCAGATCTGCCCATCCAGCCTAGCCATTTGGAGAGGACCTGTTGTGGGCTTTCTCCTCATGAGGTCCATGAGTTGAAGGGCAAGCAACACTCTTCTCCCAGAGAAAAGATGGCCTCAACTTTACAACTATTTTTTACAATAGGTGAAGGTGGGCTTTTGGCCCTTAGATTATTTATATGAGTTTTTAGTGCATGAGGCAGGGGATTTTGTTGTACCCAGCCCAGAATCCATTAGCACTGGGATGTGCTATAAACATTGAATGAATGAATGAATGAACAAATGCATACTGTTTTCTATGGAAAGGTTTGGTTTAATTTCTGAAAAAAACTCTTCTCTTGAGGGACAGTGATTTCCAGAAATAAAAGATGCAACTCAAAGAGCCATAGAATTCATAGATATCTATGTACAGAAGAGATATCACCAAGAGACTGTGTTTTCATGACATGTTTACTCATAATTTATTGAATTATTACAACTGCTTGGGTTTGCACAACCTATAGTATAGTAATCATGCCCTAGATCTGGGAGAGGTCACTTTGATTCACCTTGATGAAATGCATGGCCTCTTCCTGCTGTTTGGAGTGCCAGAGGATGTTCTAGAAGAGTCTGCAGAGGAGATCAAAGCAGGACAAAGCAAGGTGGCATGGGTACCTCATTTCACTCTTGGTGGAAAGGAGGTCCTATTGCTTTATAAAAAGGTGCATAATATGTGGTACAACTGGTGGTGTTTACACAAAAGTAATTCCTACTGTATTTTATAGCACTTATTCTCAAATTGGTATGCATAGGATTCAATCTTAAATTTCATTTCTAATAATAGATCTGATATTCATAATGGTTTCTCAGATGTAAATCCCTTTGCATGTATAGATAAACATACATGGCTGGATTTCAAAATTAATTTCAATCAATTTCTGTTGGGTGGGCTGATATCTCATACTCAGCCATGTTTTGTTTTAACCAAAATTATTGAACAATCCATCAGATCTTAATCATCATTCACAAACCAAAACGGTTAGGTTCAGATGTCCTACTAAGTCAGTACCAAAGGGACACAGTTAACAGCATTTAATTCATCAGATTTCTATCTTTTTCTATTCAGACAAGGCATCAAGACTGTTCACAACAAAATGGCTGAACATCTTGGATGCTCTTTTTAAGGAAGAGAGTAAAAGTGCTTTTGATTCCTAGGGACTATATGGACAAAGCCGTGCCATTTTCTTGACAACAAGATGATGAGGGTTCACCACTGCCTTCTTTTAGGATGTTTTTCCCCCCCCCCCCGAATCTAGCCTACAGAAGGGCTACCACATTTAGCTTGCAAAAATCCAGGAAGTCACTAGATGGCAGCAAAAGGAAAGTTACTATTTGCTGCTATTTAGTGGCTGCCTGGATTTTGCAGCCTAGGTATGGTAGCCATAGGTTAATGCACGGGTGTCAAACTCGCGACATCACGTGACATGTCACGACATATCGTGACTTTTTTCCCACTGCCGGCAATGGGGTGGGCGTAGTTTTGGTGTGATGCATCCGGCCCATGGGCCAGCATTTTGACACCCCTGGGTTAATGTATGAGCTTTCTTGATTGATTGCAATTCAAGTATTAGTTAGTCCCTAGTTAGACCTAGCTGCTGAGCTCAGAGAAGATCAGCCAGATGCTACTTACCATCTGTTTAAATTAAAGGAAAGGGGAGGAAGATTATCCTGTTCCAGAAGTAATGTATTGCAGGGATTCCCAACCCCTGGATCTCAGTCCACTACTGGGCTGTGGCCTATTCAGAACTGGGCTGTGTGAATGGCTGGCTGGAGTGTGCATGTGTGTGTACAGCTCAACTTACGTAAGCAGCGGGCTGGCAGGCACTCACATGCCTGTGCACCGGCCCACCGCTTGTGTGGCCCAGTTCCCCTCTGCCCCTCCCCAGAAAGGCCACCAAGCCACAAAGCCTAGGTGTTGTTGTTAGCTGCAAAGTCATGTCCGATCCATCGCGACCCTATGGACAACGTTCCTCCAGGCCTTCCTGTCCTCTACCATCTTCTGGAGTCCATTTAAGCTCACGCCTACTGCTTCAGTGACCTCATCCAGCCACCTCATTCTCTGTCGTCCCCTTCTTCTCTTGCCCTCAATCTTTCCCAGCATTAGGCTCTTCTCCAGTGAGTCCTTCCTTCTCATTAGGTGGCCAAAGTATTTGAGTTTTAGCTTCAGGATCTGGCCTTCTAAAGAGCAGTCAGGGTTGATCTCCTCTAGGACTGACTGGTTTGATCGCCTTGCAGTCCAAGGGACTCGCAGGAGTCTTCTCCAGCACCATAGTTCAAAGGCCTCAATTCTTTGGTGCTCAGCCTTTCTTATGGTCCAACTTTCACTGCCATACATTGCAACTGGGAAGACCATAGCCTTGACTATACAGACTTTGGGTACTGCTGATGAATTGCATAGCCTGAAAGCTGTATAGTCCTCCATATTTCTGATAAAGAAATATTTGAAATAAGGAAGGAGGACCCTAGAGGCATCTTCAGAATGTTTTCTATGGTGGTTTTTAAAGCAATCAGGTTCATTATCTTTCATAACAACAACTTGCACCTAAACATCGGCAAGACGAAAGAGATGGTGTTAGACTTCCGGAGAAAAAAGGAGGAACCTGCCCCACTTTACATCGGGGAGGACTGTGTAGAGAGAATTTCCTCCTTTAAATTTCTGGGAGTCTACCTCTGTGAAGATCTGACCTGGAAAGTTAACACAACCCAGGTGGCTAGAAAGGCCCAACAGAGGCTTCACTTTCTTAGGATCTTGCGGAAGAACAGGGTAGAACAACAGCTAATGACCCTCTTTTACCGGTCTACCATAGAGAGCGTCCTCTCATATGGTATTGTGGTTTGGTATGCTGGTCTGACAGCCGCGGATAGGAAAGTATTACAGAGGGTAGTGAGCACAGCACAAGACATTGTGGGCTGTTCCCTGACACCACTGGATGACATCGCCAGGGCTCGTTGCCTTGGAAGAGTGAGGAAGATTCTCAGGGATGACTCACACCCTGGACGGTATCTCTTTACTCTCCTACCATCCGGTAGGAGATATAGGAATATAGCCAGCCGTACCAACAAGCTGAAAAATAGCTTTTATCCGTGGGCTGTTAGGCTTTTAAATGGGACATAATCTTATGCAGAATTGACTTGGCAGGCCGGTGTGTGGTGTAGTTGGTTCACATAGTGTGGTGGGATGGAGGGTTTGTTATCACTGTGTGTTGGGGGGAGAGAGCACAGGGGGAGGCTCAGCTAATCTCAATGTACACATGTTGTACTTTGACAATAAAGGTTTATTATTATTATTTGAGGAGCTCAGTTTACACAAAATATTCTATCTCTCAATTTATTCTTACAAAAGCTTTATATGATAGACAACATTGAGAGATAAGTGTGTTAATACATATCCATGGTTAACAATCATGGTTTGTTCAATGCCATTTCCTGCATTTGAACAACTCACTGAACCATACACTAACCTTTTTAGAGATTGATTGATTGATTGATTGATTGATTGATTGATTGATTGATTGATTATATGCCAGCAAGTGGATACCTATTTGTAGCAAACACATACGATTTTTTGCCCCCATGACAATCTGTCCCTGACCAGGCCTTTCAGGTCTTCCAGTAGTGCACCATTGCTACTATAGCTGCTTGCTTGTGGTCATCTTCTTTCCCAGCCTCAGAGCTTTCAATAGAATGCTAGGTCTTTGCATAATGTGGCCACAGTAGGATAATTTGAGCTTGGGTATTTGTGCTGTGAGTGAGCACAGCACAAACTGGTTTATTTGATGATCCATTTGTTTGTTTTCTTGGCTCTCTCTAGTATACTCAGGAGTCTTCGTCTACACCAAAAGCATCAATACTCTTGCTTTTCTGCTTCTTCAAAGTCCAACTTTTTGCTTCCATAGAATGTCACAGATTCTGATATTTGTAGATACATTTGGCATGGGCCTGCAGAATCTTGTGAGGTAGCCAGTTTTCATCAATACACAGTTAAAAAGGTAAAGGTTCCCCCGCACATGCGTGCTAGTCATTTCTGATTCTAGGGGCCGGTGCTCATCTCCGTTTCAAAGCCGAAGAGCCAGCGCTTGTCCGAAGACGTCTCCGTGGTCATGTGGCCAGCATGACTAGACGCCAAAGGCACACGGAACGCTGTTACCTTCCCACCGTAGTGGTCCCTATTTTTCTACTTGCATTTTTACGTGCTTTCGAACTGCTAGGTTGGCAGAAGCTGGGACGAGTAACAGGCGCTCACTCTGTTACACGGCACTCGGGATTCGACTCGCCAAACTGCCGACCTTCTGATCAACAAGCTCAGCGTCCTAACCCACTGAGCCACCGCGTCCCTTTTAATACACACTTAAACATGCCTTATTTTCAATCAATCCCTTTCAGTTTGTTTATCAAATTTATATAGCTGCGCAATGACATGAATGTGACTCTGGGTGGAATATACTAAAAGAAATAAAAAAAGTTCCCAAGGTATAGGTGTTGCTGTTCCCTCCCAGTAAGATTTCCCCTTCTGGGCTGATAGTTAAGCTGCTACCATCTGTTCTTAAATACAGAGGTGTCCTTCCTATGGAATCTGGATGGAAATGACTAGGAAATCCACAGGACAAGACATAATAAATTGTTCCAGTTTTATTTTTTAAGTAGGGGTTACCAAGTCCAAGCAGGGGCATTTAGTACAAACTCAACGCTTTATTTTTTAATAAAGGCAACAAATAAGAACTTGAAAAATATATTATCAGCCATTAGACTTAGATCTCCATACCAAAGTAAGCAATCATTAACTGAAAATCCAGCAAGCAAAACAAAGAGGGAGAGGGGCAGAGAAGGGAAATAATGATAAAGCTACCCAGCTAAGCAAAGCAGCACTGAAAAAAAAGATAAAAGAACTATGATGTTTCTATCCACACAAATTTGCTAATTTTACCTTGGTGGCTTCTCCAGGGGTTTGGGCAGAAGATTTGAATTCTAGACCCGATAGAGAAAATCTGCCTCAAAAACCCTTTTTTGGTTTAAGAATCTATACTCAATGTTGATTGAAGACAACAAAATGCTCTGTCCTCTGAATCCCAGTGCCCGTCTCTCACTGAAAGGTAATAAGTGTTTTACAGGTATAAAACACTTACAACTACTAGCTAATCCATAGACCCTTCATTTAAGGCTCCCATAGATAGATTGCCAAAATTTAGACAAGCATTAGCTAGCAGCATGGGGGGGGGGAACCCCCAAAAGTCTAATGGACATCTGGAATTTTGCAGCTCAGATATCATAGTCCTACTGTCACTCCATTATAGTGCTATGTGAAAAGTCAGCTAGCATATGCATTAGCCCACACAAGGTATTGCATAAAATAGCTTATTGAATAAAACATAATTGACTGGGAATACAGATGCGCTAAACAAAATCCAAACATCTCTGGTGAGCCTAATCATCTTTCTCTCCTTTTGCAGACAAGATTCCCCCTCAGCAGGTAAGGAAAAGCACTTGAGTGAACTTTGGCAGAATTGAGAGATGGATTTAAAATGTCAGCATAAATCAACAGGAATGGCAGCACTTTATACTATCCTGTGAAAGTCACTGATGCAGAAGTGTGACCTTTGATAATAGCAACATGAGATCACAGTCATTCCTACTTTATATTAATCTAAGAATTGTTCTCTGATCTCTGGAATCAAAATTGAAATCTCTGGACAGACGTAAAGTTGCACAATCAAGTTCTTAGATAAAAACACAACACGCAAAACTGGCTCTAAAAATTACATATTAAGAGTGTGTTTCATATACAGAATAATTACCTTGTGTCACATATGTTATAAATCATGTGAAATTACACTCTCATAAGAAGGGTTGGCAAGCCTTCAGTAATATTATAATATTAGCTAAGAACAAAGAAGACTAAAGAACTACATAATTAATCTTTTGCTAAGAAAGCTCAATGTTGTAATGAAAAAAAGCCACAACTTTTTGAATGATAAATTATTGTTCTTGTAGTCTTCCCAGGCATACTAGTGCATCTCACAGTTATTCTGCATTTGTATGGAATGATGTTTAACATACAGTTAAGGAGGGTATGAATTGGCATTTTTATTATTTGAATGGACTTGTCCAAATCTATTCCTGGATACAATTTCTCATTATTCTAGTATTTCTTCTTCAGAGGGTTTGTATCATGGGAAAAACAAATAATCTTATCAGTATTATCCAGAATTCTAGTTTCTTTGTGAACTCTTTTATTTACAGTTTTACAAGATGCTTTCTGGAAAGAGGAGCAAAATAAACTCTAAATTTAAAGTCCAAAGTCAGTTTCCTATAGTGATTGTTTGACCACCCAAACAGCTCTGCAAGATTCACCAGCTGGACAACTTGCCATTTGCAAAAACACGTGAAAGGATTCCTCTTCTGAATGCAGATTAA
Source organism: Vipera berus (assembly GCF_964194415.1). Taxonomy (NCBI): domain Eukaryota; kingdom Metazoa; phylum Chordata; class Lepidosauria; order Squamata; family Viperidae; genus Vipera; species Vipera berus. The sequence continues at coordinate 250,087,744 of NC_138203.1, forward strand.
ATCTTTCATATAATTCTGCCTTGCTTGAATTTACCTTATTTTAGAACATATGGCTCTCCACTATTTATTTCCTACAATTGCCAAAATTGCCATGAGTTCCTCTTTTTCTCTTCCTGATAACTAGTTATATAGCCTTTCATTGTTCATGGAAGATACAAATGTGATATCTTTATCAAAGTTCAGCTTATCTATGCTAGTTCTCTTTTTTATTTATTCCTTCATTTTTTTAAAAAAAAGTTTTAGTTTTTATTTATCAAATTCATATAGCTGTCCATATCACAAAACAAGTAACTCTGGACATCATACAACTTGTCTTCCATTCACCTGTCCCTCAATCTCTTCTCCTTCTCAAAATGCCTTTCTGTTATATTCAACATGATTTACAATTGTATATAGAGTCTAGTGGGTTATGCAGTTTGCAAGACCTTTATCTACCTACATGTCTCTTCCATACATAGGCTTAATATGATTGCAGAGCTTTTCTTTTTCCTTTGGACAGATGCATCTGTAAGCAAGGCAGCAAGCACTGGTGCTCCTTAATTTCACTTTTTGGCTGCCTGTCTCTCTGTTATGGAGAAGGTAATCACACAGAAGAGCTGAATCAGGACAAGCAGCATCCAGAACTTGCAATTAGAAGTTGTCAACTGTTGTCCATATTTATTCAATAAATACTTGAATCACAGAGGGAGGGGTTCCTCTGACCGAGTTATGCCCTCCAGGTTTCCGTGTGCTATACCAGCCATGGGCTCAGGGCAGGGGTGGTGGGGTGGTGGTGGTTGTCCGGGAGACTTTATGCCCGCGGGAGACCACCATTGTCCAGATGGCCGGGAGTGAGTCCCTCCTCCTGAGATGTGGCTTGTTGCTCACATACCTGGCGCCCAGCTTTGTGGCAACAGCCCTGCCCGAGCAGCTCGACACCCTCTCAGGGTTGGCAGTGGAGTTCTCCAGGCTTATAGTTCTGGGTGACTTCAACCTGCCCTCACTGGGAGGGCCGTCTGAGTTAGCTCGGGAGTTCATGGCTTCCATGATGGCCATGGGCCTGACCCAAGTAATTCAGGGCCCGACTCATGTGGGGGGTCACACTCTCGACCTGGTGTTCCTGTCTGGACAGTGGTTGGATGATCTGGGAGGGGGTTCACCAACCATTGTCCCCCTGTCATGGTCAGATCATCATCTCCTGCGGCTGGTCTTCCGTTACACCACCCCCCACCACTGGGCTGCGGAACCGACCAGGTGGTTCCGCCCCAGGTGCCTAATGGACCCGGAACGGTTCCAGATGGCGCTTGGTTCTATACCCATCGCCCTCACCCACAGCCCAGTCAATGCCTTGGTGGATGCCTGGGAAAGGGCGGCTGCCAGGGCACTTGACTGTGTTGTACCCTTGCAACCTCTGACCCAGCGCAGATCCCGCTGGGCTCCATGGTTTTCTGCGGAGCTTCGGGAGATGAAGCGTCGGAGACGGGGTCTAGAGAGCGGTTGGAGGTCCAGCCGATCCGAATCTGACCGATTGCAGCTAAGAACCTTTATAAGGTCTTATCTTGCGGCGATGAGGATGGCGAAGTCTAATTACTTCGCTGCCCTCATCGCGTCCGCAGATAATCGCCCGGCCGCCCTGTTTAGGGTGACTCGCTCCCTCCTTAACCAGGAGGTGAGGGAGGATCCCTTACAGGGACGGGCCGAGGAGTTTAGTCATCATCTGACGGACAAAATTGCTTAGATCCGGGCCGGTCTGGACTCTGACTGGGCAGAGTCTGATGTGGAGGAATCGGACGGTCTTGAGCATGTTATCTGGACTGAGTTCGATCCTGTTTCCCCTGATGATGTGGACAGGATCATGGGGAGGCTGAGCTCCACCACCTGTTTGTTGGATCCGTGCCCCTCCTGGCTGGTTTATGCGGCCCGGGAGGAGACACGAGGCTGGTTCCAGGCAGTAATAACTGCTTCTTTGAAGGAGGGTGTCTTCCCTGCCGCCTTGAAGGAGGCGGTGGTGAGACCCCTCCTCAAAAAGCCTGTCCTGGACCCGGCTGTTTTAAATAATTATCGTCCAGTCTCCAACCTTCGCTTTTTGGCGAAGGTTGTTGAGAGTGTGGTGGCGCATCAGCTTCCTCTGTTCCTGGAGGAAACTGATTATCTGGACCCATACCAATCAGGTTTCAGGCCCAGGCACAGCACGGAGACGGCATTGGTCGCACTGGTGAATGATCTCTGGCGGGCTCGGGACAGGGGTTGTTCCTCTGTCCTACTCCTATTAGATCTCTCAGCGGCTTTTGATACCATCGACCATGGTATCCTACTACGGCGTCTCAGGGGGTTGGAAGTGGGAGGCACCGTTTTACGGTGGTTCTCCTCCTATCTCCTGGGCCACTCACAGTCGGTGTTGACGGGAGGGCAGAGGTCCACCCCGAGGCCTCTCGTTTGTGGGTTCTCTCGCCCCTCCTGTTCAACATCTACATGAAGCCGCTGGGTGAGATCATTCGTGGTTTCGGGGTGGGGTATCATCAGTACGCTGATGATACCCAACTTTTTCTTTCCACCCCGAACCAACCCAGCGATGCCCTCGCCGTGATGTCCCGTTGCCTGGAGGCGGTCCAGGTCTGGATGGGGAGAAACAAGCTTCGTCTCAATCCTGCCAAGACTGAGTGGCTGTGCATATTGGCATCTCAGGTTAACCAGACCATTCCACCTTTAACGATGGGGGGGTGAGGTGTTACCCCCCGTTGATAGGGCTCGCAACTTGGGCGTCCTCCTTGACTCCCAGCTCAATTTTGAATACCATATAGGAGCCGTGACCAGGGGGGCTTTTGCCCAGGTTCGCCTGATGCGCCAGTTGCGACCTTACCTGGACCAAGATGCCCTACGCACAGTCACTCATGCGCTCGTGACCTCCCGGTTAGACTACTGCAATGCTCTCTACATGGGGCTGCCCTTGAGGACCACTCAGAGGCTTCAGCTGGTGCAGAATGCGGCTGCGCGAGTTGTGATGGGGTTTTCCCGATACTCCCATGTAACACCTCTACTCCGCGAGCTGCATTGGCTCCCGGTTGCCCTCCGGGTAAGATTCAAGGTGCTGGTGATGACCTATAAAGCCCTAAATGGCGAGGGTCCGGGATATCTGAGGGAACACCTGCTGCCAGCATCAAGTTCCCTTCGTCCAGTGTGCTCCCACAGGGAGGGTCTGCTCAGGGTGCCGCCGGTAAAAGATTGCCAGCGGATAACACCCAGGGGGAGAGCCTTCTCAGTGGGTGCGCCTGCCCTCTGGAACCAGCTGCCCGTGGAGCTCAGGACTGCCCCCGACCTCCGTTCATTCCATCAGGACCTGAAGACCTGGCTCTTCGAGCTCTCTGGCCCAGGCTGAGAATTTTAATTTTAATTTTAATTGGGGTTTTTACTTTTTTTCAGGGATTGATGTAATTTTTTAATTGTTTTTAACTTTTGTATTTCTTGTTTTAAATACCCTGTAAACCGCCCTGAGTCCTTCGGGAAAGGGCGGTATATAAATCTAATAAAATAAAATAAATAAAATAAATAAAATAAAATTATTATTATTATTATTATTATTATTATTATTATTATTATTATTATTATTTATTATCATCTCATCTCACTGTCCAGAATGTTTCTGAATGGCTTACATAATAAAAATGACAATATAGAAACCAATTATAAATATGGGAACAATTAAAATTACAAAATAATTAATAATAGGTTAAAAACCACACATTCAAATGGGAAGGGGGTGCTGCACCAACACTAACCATCTTCAGTCTAAAACAGGGTGTCAAACTGCCGGCCCACAGGACGGATGGTCATGGCGAAACTGCGCCCATCCCATTGCCAGGAATGGAAAAAAAGTCACGATGCGTCGCGACGTTACATGATGTTGCAAGTTGGACACCCCTGGTCTAAAACGTCTACATCGGGGCCCAGGTCTTAAGGCTGTTAGGCTACGTCTTCCTTTCAATTGATCATATGAATTATTACAAGAGGTTCCAGATGGACACAAAAAGATTCTTTTTTAAAAAATTATTGAGACATCACTTCATGTTAAACAAGAGTCTTCACAAAATCCTTAGTTCCAACCTGTGAATACTTATTTGTGATTAAGCCCTATTTTAGTTATGTATAGAATATGTACATATATATGGTTCTATTTCATTTTTGTTTTTATTTTGCTTTGTATGGTTCATTAGGCACATAGGTTTACAAAAATAATAAAATATTGTTTCTTTCTTGGTAAGTAGCATATTTGGTTTCCACAAACATGTGATGGAGAATTATATATTAGATGCACACATCTGCAACTAAATTCCACTTGTTTATTGTGCTTTTAACTACAGAAAAGGCAGACTGAAGTCTGGATTAAGCGCTAAAATTAAAAGGCTCTTCTGGATGTCTACTTTTCATAATATAGGCCACATAAAAGCTGTCTCTATTTGGCACCATGAGGTAGCATAATTATACTGGCACAGGAGTGTTTAGCAGTGGTTATGATACTGGCAAATCTCCTAAACCTCTGAAACACATTAGAATCTGTAAACTTTTGGTAAACTTGCTGGTGTAACTACATTTTGCAAATTTCCACATGGCAAGTTTTAATTAATTTTTCCTTCCCCCCCCCTTTTTTTTGGAATCTTGGATTTTATGTCACGCTTGGTCTTTGAGTTTGTGACTGAATATTCAGAGAGAACATGTATTACAAATTTTATCTCCAGAATACTTTTCTTCTTTTAGAGAGGATTAATAAAACTCAGATTGATATTTAAGAAGGAAAACAGTCCAAAGACACTGTTGAACTCTGTAGAGCATCACAGGATTGCTTACTTCTGGAGATTACTTTCTCCACTGGTAATTATGGTTGGGGGTTTTTTTGAGGACAGAAATCTAGGCAAAACAATGACTGATTTCTTCTTCTGAAATCAGCATCAAGTTACACATAAATAAATCTCTAGTAGCAAAAAATACTGTTTTACACACTTATTTCATAAAGGAAAAGCAAGACTAAACAGAAATTTAAATTACCACAGAATTATACATTTTAACATGACAAAACAAGAAAATTATTAAATTAGCTTTAATAATTGTTCTGTTATGTGATGTTGAAATCTTTAATTTTCAGGAATTTTCTGGAGGTCACACTCCAGGGTTTGGATTACATGTTACAAAACATTACATTGAGAGGAAAAAAATACTCATGAAGCCTCTCACCCTTTAGACATCAGATTGATAGGCAATAAGCAATAAAAATGTATCTATTGCTTAGCTGGCAATAAAGAAATATATGCAAAATATCCAGTTTCTGAGGGAAACCAAGAAGCTCTTTCAGGTGCTAGTTTGGTGGCATATTTTCTTCTCTGTGATTTGTGGATGTGATTTGTTAAGGACAAGGTTTTCTGACTTCATGTCTCTAGTAGTAGTATGTCTAATTTTGAACTAGTTTCTACAACAGATGAAAATATTCACAAGTAAACATATATACATGGGACAAATGTATCTGCCATAAATCTGAAGGGTGCTGATTATGCATTTTAATAACCTGCGTAAGTCAGAAAAGGTGATATCAAGTTTTTGGGTTTTTTCCACCATAGGCTGACATGGCTCTCCTGTTACTGACAATGTAATCCTGAGATGGCAGAAATTTTAAAATTTGCTGCATTTTAACCACCTGAACTGGTTAAAAATAATCCTGGGTTGTATAAACAGAGGCATAGAATCAAGATCATGCGAAGTATTAGTACCGCTTTATAAAACCCTAGTGAGACCACACCTGGAATACTGCATACTACAAAAAAAGATGTTGAGACCTTGGAAAAAGTTCAGAGAAGAGCAACTAAAATAATCCAAGTCCTGGAGACTAAAACATATGAAGAAGGGTGACATGGTAATAGTATTCCAGTATTTGAGAGGCTGCCACAAAGAAGAAGGGGTCAAATTATTCTCCAAAGCTCCAGAGGGCAGGACAAGAAACAATGATTAGAAACTGATCAAAGAGAGAACCAACCTGGAATTAAGGACAAACTTCCTAGCGGTGAGGACAATTAACCAGTGGAACAGCTTGCCTTCAGAAATCATGGGCACTCCATCACTGGAGGTTTTTAAGAAGAGACTGGACAGTCACTTGTCTGAGATGGTATAGGTCAGTGGTAGGAAACCTTGGCTCTTTCATGACTCGTGGACTTCAATTCCCAGAATTCCTCAGTCACACTGGCTGGGAAATTCTGGAAGTTGAAATTCACCTATCTTAACATTGCCAAGCTGAGGAAACATTGGTCTATATCAGGAGTAGGCCACCTTGGCTCTTTTGTGACTCGTGGACTTCAACTCCCAGAATTCCTGAGCCAGCACGGCTCAGCTTGGAAACCTCTCCCTTTCCCCTCAGCATGGCTGGCTCAGGAATTCTGGGAGTTGGAGTCCAAGAGTCACAAAAGAGCCAAGGTTGCCTACCCCTGGTATAGGTTCTCCTGATTGAGGGGGGGGGGGGGGCTGGACTAGAAGACCTCCAAGTCCTATCCTATCCTATCCTATCCTATCCTATCCTATCCTATCCGTCTACATGCATGATGCAATTCCCTGACGGGGCGTGCATCCAGCGTATCAAGGACTGCTTGCAGAGTAACCTTGAATAATGCAGCTTCGCAGGTAATGACACAGGAAGAGCAAAGGTTGACACATTTCTCAATGAATAGGAAAACGTGACTGAAAAGAAGACTCTAGACTAGAGGTTGTGGTACCGGTGGCTACCGAAGTGTATGTGAGTGTTGGCACGCACCACTCCTCCTTTTGGGGAGGTAGTTTCCAGAGAAGGCAAGGCAGAGTGATCACACACAGTCCCGGAGATCAAGGTGTGATGGTGGGCACGTCTTCTCTCCATTAAGGTTCCAGCGGGGCTAAAGAGGGGGGAAAAAAGGTTCCTCCTTCGGTCACGTTAACCCGTCGGCCGGGCCCCCTTCCCCTCGCCTGGCACACGTGAGCGTCAGAAAGGGCACTGCTAGCCACGGCGCGAGCCAGGTGACAAGCTTTACGGGTTAAATCCGGGCTACCCGAGGCAGGCGTGACAGGCGGGCGACAGTTTGAGGCAGCTTCGCGCGAGGGGGCGAGCAACTTCAGAGACGCGGCGGGCTCGTCCGCGTCCACTTCCGACCGACTCTCCGCACTTTTTCCCCCTTTTGAGGCGCAGACACACCAACGCGCCCGGCGCAGGGGAAGGCGAAGCGCGCGCCTCTCCCCCCCCCCGTCCCCCCCGCCGCCGCTCCTACCACCCCCCCACCACTTTCGCCGGGGGACGGATCCGCACCGCAACCGGCCACCTTCTCGGCTCCCAGCGGCAGGCGGCTGAACCGAGGCGGGGTCACATGCTGGCCTTGTGGGTGGCCAGGCGCCGCCCAAACGACGACGACGACGACGCGCTCCTCTCGGTTCTCGCACGAAATCGGGGCGACCTGCCTTCCTCGCCGAGGGAACCATTCGCCGCCGCCGCCGCGGCTGACGGCCTTGAGGGGGGGTGCGCGCGCGCGCGCGTGTGTTTTTGGGGCGGGGGGTCAACGTTTCCCTTCGCTCGCGCCAGCGGAGCCCAAGGCCGAGCTGCCCGGATTGGCCGGGGAGGGCCGCGAGCTCCGCCCGCTGTAGCCGTGCTTGCCTGGCTTGGAGGGAGGGGAGAAGAGCGGGGCTGCGCTCCCTGCGCTGCCTAGTCTGGAGCGGGAGCCTGGCAGCGGCAGGAGCGGCGGCAGCCGCCGGAGCCTGCTGGTTTGAGGAATCAGCCCCGTTGCCTTCCGCTCCGGGTGCGCGAGGCGAGGAGGGGGCCCGTCTCCACCGATCCATGACCATGGGCGACAAGAAGAGCCCGACCAGGTGAGAAGGGAAAGAAGTCGGGGCGCTCGGCGGAGCGGGCTAAAAAAAAAAAAAGAGAGAGGGCTTCTCCTAAGATGGAGGGAATGTGGAAAGGGAATAGAAAGGAGTATGCGCGGGTGCCACCAGCTAGAGCACCCACCTCCGCCTTATGCTCTGGGGAGGCGCTGTGTGTGGGGACTAGGCCACAGAGTGGTAGTAGTGGTGGTGGTGGTGGTGGTAATAGTAGTGGCAGAGGAGGGGGCTTTTAAGATGGAGGAAGTGGGTAAGGGAGAGAGCTTATTTGTTTGCCTGCCTGCCTCCCTTCCAGCCAGGTACAGAAAACTCCTTTTTCAATGGTGTTGGGTGGAGAGGAGGAGAAGCTGGAGCTCCTTGTGTGGTAAGACGTGGGGGGGAGGGGGGGAGGCTACATTCTGTGCCCAGGGTGGCTCTTAAGATGGAGGGAGTGTGTAAAAGCAAAGCGGAGAGCAAATGTTTGTGTTCCTCTCTGTGTATGTGTGTGTGTCTGTGCCAGGGCTAATCTGGTGTTAGAGCAGCTATGGCGGCTCCTCACTCTCTTTCACACACATACATCTCCTCACACTGACTTCTTCCAGACAAAGGGAGATTTAACAAGGTAAAAGAGACAGACAGACAGACAGAGGGGGCGCATGGAGGGACACGCCTACAATCCTTTAAAGTACAATTAAGCTCCCCCTCCCCACAAAAAAGAGGGAGGGTTTCAAGCCCTCTCAGATGCCTTTCACCATCCTTCCTTTTTTTCGCTTCCCTTCTAGATTCACTGGCACTCCGTGTTGAGTGAAAATCGATTGTCTTGGAATTGAAGATTGAGAGGAAATGTTATCCTTTCCTCTCTCACTCAGGGGTATAGTAATGGGGGAAGGCAGAATATGTATCTGGTGAGAGTGAAGCACGGGGTGGTTCAGGTTTATAAATGTTTTGCACCTCTTCCTGCTTCCCCTCCCTTTTACCTCTTTCCAAAAATGTGATTACTTTTTTAGCCAGAGGAAAAGAAAAGAAGCAGGCAAGTAGAATGTAACATGAAATAGCCTTGGTTTATTATCTTGTTTCTGAGACGTTTTATTTCTTCTCTCCTTCTTTATCCTTCTTCGTATATGCACTTCTCAAGACCCAAAAGGCAAGCTAAACCTGTAGCTGATGAAGGTTTTTGGGATTGTAGTGTTTGCACCTTTAGAAACAGCGCTGAAGCCTTCAAATGCAGCATATGTGATGTCAGGAAAGGCACCTCTACAAGGTACATTGTCATATTGAAATATGAATATCTTTGTTCTTAATTGTAATAAAGTTGACTTGTTGATTTACCGTAGTGGTAGCAATGTGAAATAACTGGAAGAGAGAGGAGTTTAAACTTGGCATTTTGTGTTGTGACCTTTCAGTAAAATTGAATATTTGTAAAGGTATAATGTTTGATTGTTAATATGGCCCATTTATAAATAAAAACTTACTGAGTATTTCTTGGATCATTTAGATATAATTGGAAGCTTGGGTTTTTCTGTGCCATTTTGATTTCAGAGATGCTTCTGAATAAAATAAGAGGTGGTAAGAGAAAAGGGCATTAACATCAATTTATCAATATATTTGGATGTGGAATTACATAATCCAGTAAGAAGAGTGTAAACAATCAGATTTGCGTATGTGTTTTAAGTATACGGGATACTTACCCTGTATCTTCCAGAATAGTACAAAGTATAAATATTAGATATAAAATATGATATTTACAACAGTGCTGTAGAAATAACAATAGATTTATGAGAACTTGGGTGTCTTTTCTCTTATTCTGATTGTTATCCAGATTGTTGGAAATTCTTTCAAAAGACTAAAGCTGTTATTGGTATTTCTTTCAGATAGTTAAGTTTAGAAGTTACCTATTCTGTATCCACATAGTTTTTTTTAATGATGAAAGTATTGTCATATGTTGTTGCAGACGTTTATGTTAATTATTTTCTATAGAAATAGTTATTTGAAATTTTAACTTGTAGGCAGTAGGTTATTTGGGGAGTTAAGTGACTTGGAACAGTTCAGAATGTGTTCACAGTATTTGGATATTTACGGTACTTTAATCAAAATCCTACATGAGTGAAAACTTTCTGTGACATGAGGCCTTTTTTGGTGTCTTTGAATACATTCCTGTAGATAATGTATTTATCTTTTATACTTTTCTAAACAGTACTGATTTAACCTTGTGAAAATAAGTATTGTAAAGAGACTTTAGTACTGTCACTGAATCCACCTGTAGCTCTTGTTTTCAAACCTGTTGATATTCATTTGTTTCTTTATTAGAATATTTTTAAGATTAGCATTTTAGACTGCATTTTTAGGGATAGACAACCAGCAGCTTTTGGATGGATATAGTCTGTGTTTATGTTTACACTGCATGATTGAGACAGCTTTTCTCAATCAAGTAAATCAACTTTGTATGCTGGTACCACATGTCACAAGTTGTCTGGATCTCTTTCTTTTAGCTTTAGCTGCTATGAAGGAGGCTGGAAGGCTATTACTTCCAAATACAATTATTTTCTTATTCTCTACTCCCACCCTGCTTTGGACAATTGTTTCAGTTATGGTATGATATTATCTGGTTCTTCATGGTAGATTCTTATCCACCCTCACCTCTTTCTGCCTCTTTCATACATTCCTTGCAGGGCTGTGGAAGAGCCCACTGAAGAGATGGACAGGAGTTTTCCTAAGTTCTGTCTGGTTGGTCTTTGTCTCAGGAATAAAAAAGTTCAACTAATTCCTCAGTAATTAGGGGTTTTTTTATCAATAGAATAGTTGACTGGGGAATGAATATGTATTTTTTTTACAAATTTATATAGCTGCCCATCTCACACAGAGGATTCTGGATGACAAACAACAATAAAATGAAATAAAACAATATATAAAAATTAAAATACGATTCTTACCGGTAATCATTTTTAAAAATGCAAACCATCAGATATAGGAAAGATAATAAATGAATAAAAGGGCCATCTAAAAATATCCCTCCTCCCCTGGGACCTCCAGCCTGATGACAAAGGCAGGTCTTGAGGGACTTGTGGAACATTAGCAGGATGAAGCTAACCTCATTTTGGGAGTGGGGGGGCGGGGTGAGAGAAGATTTCAAAAGCAGACCCTACAACAGAGAAGGCTCGCCTCCTGGGACCACCAAATGTAATTTCCTAGCAGATGGGACACAAAACATGCCCTCTCTGCCAAGTCTAGTGGGACAAGCAGATGTAATTGGGGAGAGTCAGTTCCTCAAGTAACCCAGATAAATATAACTCAGATAAATATAGTCCATAATAAGATTGTATCTGTTAGGGGCAATATCTAACATCCTTTGGGTTAGTTAAATGAGTCATTTGTGCAGGGTACAGAATTCATGTGAAATACCCTTTCATTCCACGATCTATTCAGTGTGCTTTGGATATAGGACTACTGTGCTAACTTTCTCCATAGTTTTTTTTAGGAACGTTATAAGTACTGTCTTAATTTATTTTAATGTTGGTAATCAGTTGTGATTTCTCTATATATTAGATATACAGTGTTTGAGATTAATAATTGTAAGCCCTTTCTATAGGGCTGTGCAGACTTTATTATGGAGATTTCATTCCCATGAGCAATGGCATTTATAAAGTAAAACAAACTTCAAGCCCTCCCATATTATAGCTGATGAAATGTTTCCGTGAGATGCAGAAGCTGATCACCTCATCTACAGGACCTCTGTGTGTCTTTATTAGTATAATGCATTTACTATGTTTTTTGAAATAAAACAAATTTAAAGTAACATTATTTACAATGATATTCATGTTCTATATAATTCTAACTATCATAGAGTAAAACTGAATATGGCAAACAGTTTAAATAACAGTATGTATCTGAGCTTAAGATATGAGTTTTTAGTTGTGGCTTGGAATTATGAGTTACTGTATATGACGTAAGTTGTTTTCTAGGGGAATTTTTTTTTAATAGATACTTGAAGTACAAAATGCCACACTGGTTGGCTATTACTCAGAATATTTACATCTAATGCAACAGTTGGTTTGCATGTTTTCATACAGAAAACTTTCCTGATAAGATTATTTAAATCTAATTCAGCCTCTTTGTATTAATAGCAGTCTTTAACAAATTGAGTGATATTGATTGAGAGATAGGAAATTTAGACTTGTGAAATTGGATTGATGCAAACAGACTTTTCTATCCCTTTCCTCCAAAATTATTCAGAGAAGTTAACGTGACTTAATGTGTTTGATTAGGGACCCGCCTTTCTTACAGGCACCTCAAATAGTATGCATAGAATTCCCTTCTTGCACCTGTGCCTCCCTCCCCCCCCATACTTGTTGATTATGCTGGAATTTTAAAAATCCCTGAAGATGGGGTAGTGATATTGTCCATTAATTGAGCTCTTTAGAGGAGATGCCTTGTATAGCATTGTGTAAATCATGTGTAGCATTTAGAAGAATGGGGATGTATTGCGAATAAGGGGTGGACAAATGGCTTGTAGTTAAATCTGAATTGAACTTAGAGTTACTATTTGTATCTGGTAGTAACAGAGCAGTCAGCTGTTCTAAAGAGTACATTAAACTACTTCTTATCCCATGTAATAATTTGTTGTGTTTTTTACACTCCTTTAACAATAAGGAGGAATTAATGCAGGCTATGTATTTGTAGACCAGGTCAGTTCAGTGTTGGTTTGCTATAGTTTTATATAATTTTGTATGCTTGCTTATAGATTTTGAACTGAGTTATGAGAGTTGTTAGCTTTTTCTACTACATTTTTGGTATGTTGATAAATTGATAAGTTGATAAATTGGTATTTATGACTAAATGTGAAAGTATTGCTTGTTTTTTTTTACTTAGGAAATTCTGCAGTGTTCTAATAAGTATTAGATAAAATAATGGTTTAAAATAAGGATTTGTTGTATTGATATGGGAAGGGAATATAATCATAATTTACAACTTTACAAGTTTCTGATCATCTTAGGCACTTTAAATATCAAACTTATTTAAATACTTCCATTCAAATATGTAAACGTGTTATTAATCTGAAACCAAAGATGAATTTTACATTTTCATTGTATTTTTAAAATACACAGTACAACAGCAGTGATACGTTAAAATGATAGCGATTGTCCTTATGAGAATAATTGTGAGTGGAATTCCTTTCACTAAGTGATGTAATCATAAAGCACAATGTCGCATGACTACATTGCTTAGTGATGGCAATCCCAGACTCTCTGTTGTTATTATTACGCAAATTCTGTCAGTTGTTAGCTAAGGACCAACCCCAATATAAACCATTTTGAGCTTCATTTTCTCCCCCCCCACGCCCCAAGCCTTGATAAGTAAGGGGCTGCTTCCTCTTCAACTCGCCCATCTATCACCTACCCCCCTATCAACTCCCTCCCTCTGTCTGTTTGGCCATCTTGCATTTTGCCTTATGCCACAGCAAAGCCACGTGCACCCCTGGAAGCCTCAAGTATCCTAGCCCACACCAGCCACATCACACAAAGTCCTAGTGGTGGCGCAGTGGTTAGAATACAGTACTGCAAGCTATTTCTGCTGATTGCAGTTTAGCTGTTCAAATTTCACCGGCTCAAAGTTGTTGACTCAGTCTTCCATTTTTCTGAGATCAGTAAAATGAGGACCCAGATTGTTAGGGGCAATAGGCTGACTCTGTAAACCACTTAGAGAAGGCTGTAAAGCATTGTGAAGAGGTATATAAGTCTAGGTGCTTTTGCTATAGTAGGAAGCTCTAGTAGTGCAGTGCGAAGCTGCTGAACCCTAGAAAGCCTCCACAGCATGGTGCAAACCTGCAACAACCTGGGAACCCCCAATAGCACAGCACAAAGATGTAATGCCCTTGGAAGCCCTAGTCCAGTACTAGCTGCAGTCGCCCTTGCCATCCTGAACACTAAGGTCTCTGCTGCCCTGGGCTTCACTGCTCCAACTGACCTTTGATATCTTCTTACTCCTGCAGCTTGATGAGCCATGCCTTCCTTGGCCCAAATCTTGCAAAGAAACCACCAGGCTCAACCTTCAGAAAGCCTCATATGAAGAGAGCCTTCTTTTATGCACCTTCTAGCCAGGTCCTTATTTCATGCCAGCATATGAAGCCTTCTTTTGCGCACCTGCCTTTTTAAAGGAAGGCACATGAAAGAAGACTCTTACCTGTGCCAGTGCAAAAGAAAGATTCTTCTAAGACAGGGGTGTCAAACTGCCGGCTCACGGGCTGGATGCATCATAGCGAAACCGCACCCACCCCATTGCCGGCAATGGCAAAAATGTTGATACGTCGTGACATGTCATGTGGCGTTGCGAGTTTGAGTTCTAAGACAAACCTTGCTTTCACACTGGGGCGGCTGGGGCCTTCTTTTGTGCACCTGCTTTCCAAAGCTTCATGAGAAGGCTACATGCAATTTAAATAAGGCCACTTGCAATTTAGGAAAGGGCTCAGCACAGTTTTGGGAAGAAGGCCTGGGAAGCCAGCAGCTGCTTCACAAAGAAGCAGGCCAGGCATGTCTTGCCAGTAGTGGCAGGAAGAAAATGGTAAAGGACAGCTGGGTGTAGCAAGGCCTGCAAGGGCCACAGAACCCATGAATGCAGAACAGCAAGGCTTCCAGAATCGGGAAGCACAGGGCAGCCAATGGGGCATATGTGTGGGGAGAGATAGGAAGGTGGGAAGAGTTGAAGTATCCCTGCCCCAGATTTTCGCCACTTAATAGCTGTAACTTCAGGTACATCCTGCAAATTCTTCTGTTCAGAGCTGCCATAACTTCAAATGGTCTTTGAATGGTCATAAGTAGAGGATTTCCTGTTAACAAAAGGAAAAAAGAAAGCACCCGTGTTTCATAACTATTTTAAGTAATATTACAGTATAAGTTACTCTATTACCTTGTACTATATTGAGTTTCACAATCAAGAATATAAAGAAAAGGAGAGCAAGTTAGAAATTGAAGGAGGTAATAGAAAACAAGAGTTGAAAAGCATTGGAGACGTTGTGCTTATCATTTTAGACTTTCACCTTGTTTTAGGGAGCTTGAAAATACAGTATTGTAAAAATACTTGAAATTTCTGAAAGCTGCATAAATATTTCAGGAGTTAGCCATGTATATAAGTTAGGAACTACTTTGGATTTTGAAACTTCCAACAACAATTTTTAAAGCCCTTTCTATTTTTAAAAAATACTATGTAATGCTGAACGATCCAGGTTCACACATTTGAATAATAGGAGCAAAGAATGTGGCTTGTGCAAGGAACAGCTCTTAATTTTGACTTTTAGATATATAGTACTTCTGCTGTTAATGTTGTTTGGCACATGAGTGGATAACAGTAACATTTTTATTATGAAAACTGGTCTTTTGTTTATCTCTTTCAACAGTTTGTATCATTCAGTGTTCTTAACTAACATCAACTATGTCTAGAGAGATAAGACTGCTTGGAGAAGGAGGAGAGGTGACTAATATTAAATGACCAGGCAACTGGGAAAATACGAAAGAGTGTGTGTGTGAAACAAACTTTTTATACATTTCCCCTATGACTTCATAATTATAGTTTCTGGATTCCCCTTCCATCTGGTGAACCATATTGTAATGCTAGACATTTCACCCTGCAAATTAACGTTGAATTAACTATACTTATATTTATGTTGGTTGGATTTAGTTATTGTTTGTAAATAATATTTTTCTGTTATGCAACTACAACTAGGAAAGATTTTTTGCTTTGTACTTATATATTTGTTTATACACAAAGAGACATATACAAAACTTAATAGCAGTTTGTTTTGAATAAATTGATTTAACGCAGTATTTTTATGCTTGTATTGTATTATGCTTGGAAAATGGTAACCTTGAGCATAAGCAGTATAATATAGTGAATGAATTAAGATCATTATTAGCACTGATTACAACATTCCTAGAGACATGTGTGAAAAGTCTATATTTTTAATTGATTGTTGCATAGTATTTTGACAAGTCCCATATGCTGGTTTCAATGTACAAGATAAAATTAATAATCCTACTCATTTAGATAGTTTCATCATTATATAGTATAAGAAACAATGGGGAGACTTCTCTAGAACCTTAGAGGACAAATTCATTAATTGAGATCAGGCTAGAAACAAAAGGAAACACTGAATGGCTATTTGTTAGTCACATGCCTCCTTCTTGTTCTCTGAATCTTGAAGGCAGAGTGCTTCCCAACAGATGCTTTAGCTTCAGGAGTTAAGAAACTATCCACATGAAGCTATTCAGCTAATCTCCACTGATAATTCAGAAAGCAGAAGCTGATGGCATTGTTCAAAATTGAAACATCAACTCAGTATGTGTCACAGGAATTGCTGTATAATTATCTAAAATTTATTATAGAGGAAAACAATTTAGTTTAAGGAAAGTTTATTTTACAGGTGGTGGATAAATTGAGTAGTGTTGTTTATAAGTTAAAAAAAAGTTTGGGAAAGATGGAAGAAATAATTTAATAGTATATAAATTGGAGTTTTTCCATATTGGGCATCATTCCATTTTTTGATTGTGGTCTTCAGTTTGTCATACAAAAACCAGTATGTCCTTAACACCAAACAAACTTTCATACTCTATCTTTAAGTGGACATCACTTTTGGATTTAGTTATAGATAACTAAGTATTTATACAGGATCACATGATCCCCTTTTGTGACCTTCTGACAAGAAAAGTCAATGGGAAAGCCCAATTCACTTGACAAACGATGTTACTAACTTAACAACTGCAGTGATTCACTTAGCAACTGTGGCAAGCAAAGTTGTAACATGAGGCTAAACTCACTTAACAAATGTCTCATTAAACAACAGAAATTTTGGGCTCAGTTGTAAGTTGAGGACCACCTGTATTTAGTGAAGCAATCATGAAAATAAAAGTTCAATGGAGTTAAAATTAGCATAATGGAGAAGCATGTGAATTAAAATATAAAGTCTGTGCATTTTTTAAGAAGTAAACTTTAGTCAAGAATTTGTCAGGCACAAAGGATTAAGACCATACAAGTTAAGTTGACATTCAAAAGATTTATTGCTTTAAGCCTGTACACAAGAATCTAGCCAACTTAAAGTTCAGTACTAAATTGGCTGCAGATAAGGGCCAACAGAATTCAAGAGGTTGAACTTGGAACACTTGCAGCAACATAAGAATTCTAAGCTGATGGCGTGCTTAGAGCTCTGCCTGCTCTTCTACAGAATTAAATCTATGTTGAATTCTTTGCAGATTTAATTTTTTATGTTTTTTTTAAAAAAACAACTAAACTAAATGTAAGCACATTTTCTTCATGTTTCTTTCACATGAAACATGTTTCCACAACTTAAATAAACATATATCTCCTATCTCCTGGATGCTATCTCTATGTCTTCATCATAAAGTGCTTCTTTATATAAGAAAGATATTTATGGGAACATTTGGAAGAGGAAGAAAAAATACAATTTTTGCTGATTTTTATAACATCTAAAAGGACTGCACCGCTGTGCCCTAAAGATTAATAGACTAGAATGTATTAAAACCTACACAACGCTCTTAATAGTAAAAGTGTTGCTTTGAAAATGCCCCCTTCAGATTACGCTAAAAGTATTTCAAAATGTTCCCAGGAGTTGTTCTCTTCTGTGCTTATATTTACTCTGAATTTATGCATAGGTACATATCTATTATGCCATTCCTTTTTGGAATAAGCAGCATTATATAAAGTGGAGAAGAAGAGTAACTAATAAGAAAAAGGAAATTAAAGGCAGAAAATAACAGAAAAGGGAATAAAGTTAATTTGAGTTTATACCTCCCAATATCTTTTCATCCTGGCTTCCACCACATCTGTTCGTACCCAGACATTGTCTTTTATACTTGAAACTTCTTCTCTTTGTCTTTCTTTTTGAGGATGTAATTAACTCCATCCAATCATACCTTTTTCAATCTTCCCCTTTTTTCTCAATCCACTTCCCCCCCCCCCATGTTTTTGGTATATAAATGTTGTCTATCTGTACGTTACTGTATCTTTGGGGAATCTAAATAGAATTTCATGTGATTTCTTTATAGGAAGAAGAAACTAGCCAGGTGATCTTAAAGCAGTAGTCTTAGACTGGGTCATTTGATTGGGAAACTGTTTTCTTTAGGCTTAGTTGTACGTCTCTTTTTCTTTATAGGAAGAAGAAATCAGCCAAGTGACCTGAAAGTAGTAGTCTTAGACTGGGTCGTTTGATTGGAAAGCTATTTATTTTTATTTAGACTTAGTTTTTGTAAGTCTGTTTTTTTCAGCTAAAAGATGATGAAACTCAGCAATCTACTTCATGGGCTTGTAAGTGATTCCGTATGTCATTGGGTCTCTTGAAAAATGTAGGTCATTTGGAAAAGTGTATATTTCTTCCATAATGAGGAACTTTTGACCTATGATAAAATGTCATAAGTTAGGTATGCAGGTTCCATTCATTCTAAATAACAGTTTTGTAATATATAACAAATAAAAACAATTTCATTTTTAAAAGAAGGCATATTTTAGAAAACAATTGGTTTGAATTTTGCTGAATAATAAATAAAAATATCAATTTAACGTTTACCAGAATAGCTGAGAAAATTGATGTGGCTATAAGATTGTAATATAGAAACTTGATTATATGATTGTGTGCTTGCTATATTATCACAAATTTGTTTAGCAGATAAATTCATTTATAATGTGTGATATTTCAAAGCAAGTTTCTAAGAAGATATAAAATAATCAAAATGGTATTAAAATAGAAGCAAAAATTCTGATATCAACAAAGCCTCCCTCCTAGAAAGTTGTTCAGAAAGCATTCTTTTGAATGTTATTTGTGCAAATATTTTTGTTATATAAAGTACCCAGAGTTATCTGAAGTTGAACATTCTTTAAATCTATGCAAATAAATCAATAAAGATGGCAGTAGGCAAAAACTCTTCAGTCATGGCCCTCACCTGCCTATCCAGCAATACCCATGAGTCTAGGAAGATCTTTGTTGTCTCAGGAAAAATGCTACCCCTTGGTGTACAAATAACTTGATCTTGCTTGGGTTCAGTTTCAGCCTGTTTCTTCGCAACCAGATCCTAAAAGTCTCCACACCTGGTACAAGTTTTTGACTGTATCTATTGCATCCTGGGGTCATGATGCAGCATTTTGATTATGCTGTACCCTGAACTTAGAGATGTCCTCTCCCAGAGGCTATAAAGATGTTTTAACACAGAGGGAAGAGAATTAACTATGGAGAAACCAGTGGTGGGATTCAAATATGAGAACAACTGGTTCTCTGTGTGGATGCCACTTCTGGAAGTCCATTCTGGGCCTGGGCAACAAAAAATTAGCTACCGGTTCTGCCAAAGTGGTGTGAACCGGCTGAATCCCACCACTGGGAGAAACATATTGAAGGCCATTGAACTACCTTTCCTGTTCCCAAGCATAGTACCCCAATCCCCAACCTCTGCAAGTGACATAGAAGAATTCCATGTTTGAAAATAACAAAGGCTACCAAGACTTCTGAAAAGAATAAAACGGGCATATTTCTCCCCTCCAAGTCTTAACAAACACAATTTATTATCATGAAGCCACATCTGTTTCATGCACAAACCTGAACCTTGATTAAAAAGTATTCAGATAACCCATTTTCTTTAGGATACTTTGTAGTTGTCTTCTGTATCTTTGACTTATGATCATTCACTTAACGGTTTGAATGAAAAGGTGCTTGTCTGTTTGTAAAGCACTTCTGATCATTACAGAATGTTGGACACACATCCCCAACAGTCATGTAATTGTGATTGAGGTGCTTGTTGATACTTTTAACCAATTGCCAAATGACCCTCAGTCATATGATTGCCATTTGTGTTCTTCTTTGCCAGCTTTCCAAAACATCAGTGGAGAAGCTGACATGGAAAGCTGCAGAGTGCTGCCACCTGCTGAGGGGACTCCTATCTGGTCACTGATTGATGATTGATACACTTCCTTACCAAAGGATTTTAGCTCTGTTCCTATTTGCATGGAACTGAAATCCTCCATGTCTAATTGCACAGAACTGGAATCCTTTGGCAGGGAGCTCTTTCAGCCAGCCTTCAGAGACCAAAGGGATTTCCTCTTGGATTTTGTCAGGAAGAACTTTCAGCTCCTGAGTGGAGAGGCAGTAGAGTAAGGCAAAGAATATGGGATGCCTTTGCAGGCAGCATCTGAGTGTCACTTTGTTCAGGGGCTGAAAATCTGCTTGGATTATGGCGGGAAGGATTTTCAGCTCCTGAGGAGAAAGGTGCTATTGTGTGGCTTGTGCCAGTCCTCCAAGTGTCTTCCCTACCCCACTAAGGCACTCCATATTCCTTATCTGGGTTTTTATCTGCTTAACAACCTGTGAGATCACTTAACAACCACAACTGGGAGTTCCAAGATTGCAGTCACATGATGTCTTGCCCAATCACTCATGAGCTGTGGTTGTAAGTCAAGGATTATTTGTATTCCTTTAACAAGGGAAGGTTGTTGACAGAGTAATATTTGTCTAACACAGCAGGGTCCAGGAATGTCTTTTTAAGGAGCAGACATAATACAACCTCTTTCAGAGCAGCACCCCCATCCATGGTAACACATTGATTATTTACTCAGTCCCGCTGACTATACCACATACAGTTTTCCACAGAGGAGCATAGATATTGTTCACAAGTGCTGGGAGACACAATAGCAAGCACCCTATTGCTTCATGAGTCTGCTGGTCAGAAGAAACTCCATATAACATAACAAAATATTGCCCCAATTTCCATCAAGAGGCCCTACCTATGAAGAGTTGGACACTGATGAATCTCAGTGGCTTACTCATCAAAGTTCTGTGCAAAATGGTTGAAACTGCCAGGGAGTAAATCTACCAATAACCCTGCCCCACATAAGCAGGTTATAACTCTAAACAAGCTAGCTAACAACCTTCTGATGCAATAAGGGGGAAAATGTAAGAGCATTTTACTTTTCTTACTGCCACAATGTAGGCTGAAACTTAAGTTTACTGCAAGTCTTCTTCTAGCAGTGATCCAGGCATCACTTTTGCCACTTCCCAAAGTTCTCAGTGAATCGAGGATTAAACTAGGATAAATGAATAGAGAAAGCCAGGATGTAGGATAACAAGGTGATTTGGAAAAATATAAGAGTTATTGCTTATTCTAAGGGCTAGGCTTAAAAAAATAGGATATGTATATTATCAGGACTGAGTTGTGATTCTCTCTTGAGTAATAAATTCCCAGCTTGTTGGTGCTGGTTTCAGCATTGACTTTGGGCAGCATTACATAAATGACAGGAAGGGCCTTTTATTAGCTTTGATTGATAAATCAGATGGTCCTCATTTTCTGGAAGCAGAGACTTAGTGTTTGTGAAGTTTCTACTTGCAATCCTAAGGATAGAATACTGCAATCATTATTCATGTGGTAGCTCTTGAAGACACAGTTTGGTAATAGAAACTAACTAAGATACAGAGTGGAGATACCACATTAGCCTTTGTTGTAACAATAGCACTGGTTACTGGCTGCTTTCTAAACACCACAGCTCAAATGAACTGATTTTTTTCCTGTCTTCTTTAAGATTCAGCATTCACAACCATAGGTAGATGCAGGGAACACAACAGAGTGGACTAACCTACGTTTGGTTGCCAGGCTGATGTCCTTGCTTTTCCATATTTGGCTCATATTTATCATTGCTGTGCAACCCAGTACAATCTGACATTTTATTTCTGGGCTGCATTCACTGTCAATTTCTATTTTGATGTTTCCATTCCTTGCAGTAGTCATGAGCTTAGTCTTTTTAATGTTCAGAAAGAGATCAAAGTTTTCTCTCTCTTCTTTGATTTTCTTGATCAGATATTCTAGGTTTTCCTTGGTATTCTGAGAGGAGAGTTGCATCATCAGAAGTTGTTGATTTATGTCCTCCCTTTTATTCAGGAGTTCAAAGTAGCATCTTCAGTTCTCTCTTCTATTTTTTTCTTCACATAAACTTATGAGATAGTTTGAGTTGAGAGAGAGAAAATCATTGTATTAAGTCACACAGTGTTGAAGGTAGACTAGAACTTTTCTACTAATAATTGTTCTGATATTAATCAATGCTTTACTATATAAGAACTTTGTCTACTTATTTGTAATCTGAACATTTTGTGGGCAAGAAAACCAATGTCAAGGGCTAGGCCTAGAACAGTTTGCCATTGGAGTTCAAGCTGTATATTTCAGATAATAGTTTAAGGAAAGTTAAACTGTTATTCTTTCTCAAGCTATTTAGAATTTTTAAAAAAGTGTTTAGTATCTCTTAATCGTACTTTAATAGCTTGTTACTTGTATCAATATTTGTAAGTCATTCAGAGTGATAAAGGTAGGTTGCAGTCAATACTGCAACGATCCTGGCTGAAGCCATTTTTGCTTCATTTTCGGTTGCCACAATACTGGGAGGGGGGGAGAGTGGTTTTAAGATTAGACTAAACAATAAGTTCCAGAAGATGGTAGAGGACATCCAGAAGATGGTAGAGGACAGGAAGGCCTGGAGGAACGTTGTCCATAGGGTCGCGATGGGTCGGACACAACTGCGCAGCTAACAACAAAACAATAAGTTGTCCCGTGGGAACCAAGGTCATTGCTGCCTGACTTTTGGCAGGCTGAGCCTTCCGTTACAATGTCTGCCAAAGTATTCTATTGGGGAATGTGGATAATGACATTGTGCTGGGGTGGGAAGTTCAACTTTGTAACATTGTAACACTTGGGAGGGAACTCCAGACTTGGTTTCACTTTTGACTCTGCCAATACTTTGTAGCCAATAAATACGTTCTTTAAGGAAACCTATTGCTTTAGAGTTCTGCTTTTACTGGTCTCATCTATTGGAACCATGACATTAAACCAAGTCTCTTTAAAATTTTAAAACTTGGAGTCCTGAGCCCCAGTCGCCTACCTAACCCTTTTAGGAGGATGACAAAGACTCAGGGAAGATAACAAGATGGAGAAGAAGGGGGAGTCGGCCACTAGCCTCGGCACGACATCAGCTGATGGAATGCAGGCTACAGCCCAGGCGGAGAGTGCAGCCCCTGCAGCTGGAGCAAAGCCGAAAGCCCGGGCGATCCCATTGGAGAGGCTGACGCAGCAAGAAGGAGTACTGACCCTCAGAGGGAATTGGCAATCGGATGCTGCTCTGCAGCAGAAAAGCATCTTTAAGGCTTTGGAGGCTGAATTCCCATTGATCTTATCCCACGGCTTCATTCATCTATGCTGAGGGCGAAGTGGCCAGCTGGATAGGATAAATCAGGGGAGTGGAGGTATCTGATTGCCATCCACAGTCTTTCTGTCAGAATGCCTGAGGGAGATGTTTAACCGATTCGAGAAGGGAGAAGTGGAGCCAGTTGCCCGCCAGGTGATTTCCAGTGGACGAGGTGACAGGCAGTCCCCAACCCTTCCACCTCCTTGGGAAGCCCCAGTCCCATAGCGATGGCTCGTTCTGCCTCCCCGCTGCCTAGACCAGCCTTAATATCGAGCCCAGTGTACTGGTGGAGCCCCAAGCAAGATCGACGCCCTGCCAGCCCAAGGGCCCAGCCAAGGGGTTTCCAGGGATGGGCCCTTCCATGACCCCAGCGCCAGCGGCCAGGCATACAGCAAGCTTACTTGGGGCAATGGCCTATGGACCCGCCCCCCTATCAAACCCATGTTTTATGGGGACCCTGAGAAGCTGTCTTCCTGAATGAGGTGTGGACTCACCTGAATCATTATGAACATGCTTACCCAGACGGGGCCAGAATGGTTGATGCCATAGCAGTGAACCTGGAAGGGGAAGCTGCCGAATGGGTGACCAGCCTACACGATGAGCAGGCACCAGAGCTGTGGGACATCAATCTGTTTATGGGCGAACTGAAAGTCAGATTCGAAGACGAATCACAAGCCCTGCAAGCTGAAAAGGACATCCATAATTTGAAGCAGAAGGGCCGGCCAGCGAAACAGTATATAAGGGAATTCCGAAAGGTGGCTGGACAAATCAGGCAGTGGTCTGAGCAATCACTGATTGACACTTCAAGGCAGACTTACACTGTGAATTATTCCATGCATGGACCTACAGGGGGATCCCTGACCAGTTCTGTGAATGGTACCGCCTGGCTATAACCTTAGACATAAAGCTGGACCATTACCAAAGACCACAGCATTAGGATCCAGACCAAGGCAAACCCAAGAAAGATGTCAGGTGTCCCAGTGCTCCCCACCTGCCACAGCCTCTGGCTTTTCTTGATCAGGGATCCAGTAGGTACTCTAGAAAAGCCAGCTTGATGTCTAAGGTTATAGCCAGGCGGTACCATTCGCGGAGCTGGTCAGGGACACCAAGCAGCTGATTATCCAGTCCCATTTCCTTCAACTAAGAGCGCGCCTACTGCCTCCACAAAACGCAAAAGAAAACCTCAGACAGTGCAAGAGAAGTCAAATTGGGCTAGCCAGGAGCAAGCTGCACAAGTTACTTCTCCTCCCCAGGGGAAACATGAGACCCTGGCTGAACACTTGTCTACGCCTGCCCCTTATGATAGCAGTGATGAGAAGATGACCCAATGGTGTCCCACCTTTTGCCAACTCTGTGAAGCTCTTAGTCCCTAAAACAGGAGCCCAGATGGACTTGCATGTTTTAATTGACTCAGGCTGCACCAGATACCTAATCAACCTCCCCACAGTGCTTAAGCTAGGCATTTGTGCCAAATTATTGCTCGTAGCTATGAGGTTTGAACAAGCAGATGGATCTCTTATAAGGGGATCTGCTGCCACTCATCTAACCAAACCAATGTGCCTGGAGATGGGAGAACATTGGGAACTCATCCGTTTCATAGTGGTCCCAAAAATGACCGAGGCTGTAATTTTGGGATTAGCTTGGCTTGATAAGTGGCAGCTTATGATGTGGTGGGAAAATGGAGAAAGGACCTTAAAATTGGCTTAAGGGACCTTTGCCTCCCACCCCGGTCAGCAGCACCCATGGGGCTACAACAAATGACCATGGGCAGTCCCTTGAGACCCTGAAATCCGTCATAGACTCCCTGCCTGGGATACAGCTCATCCCAAGCGAATATTGAGACTTAGCTGAGCATTCAGCGAGAAGGAATGTGACATCTTCCTCCCCCCCTCCCCCCGAATGTCTGACTGCGCCATTGAGGTTTTGCCGGGAGCCAAACTTCCCAAGACCAAAATGTACTCTATGACCCCCGGGAGTAGAAAGAGCTGAGAGAATACATTGATACAAACTTAGCCAGGGGATTCATTCAGCCAGCTAAATCCCATATAGCTGCCCTTCTGCTCTTCAAAGAGAAGAAAGATGAATCACTGAGGCTGTGTGTGGATTTTAAAGGGTTAAATGCTGTCAGCGTGGAGAGCCATTTTTGCTTCATTTTCAGTTGCCACAGTACTGGTGGGGGGGATGAGCAGTTTTAAGGTTAGACTAAACCAGGGGTCAGCAACCCGAAACAGCAAAAGAGCCACTCGGAACCGGTTCCGTCATACACACAAAAAAGTTGGAGCCGCAAAATGTGCGTGCGCAGAACAAGCAAAAAATACACCACCCCTACGCCCGCACCGCATCCTGAGCTGCACTCACCTGTCACTACCCAGTGCCGCCAGCTTACGCGGGGGGGGGGGAGGGACGGACTCGCAGGCGACGGGCACTGGGTTGCGGCGGTGCCTTCAGCCCGGGCACCGCCGGAGCCACCCGAGCGCCCTCCCCCTCTCCTGGGACCTCCAAACCTCTGCGTTCGATGAATGCAGCAGCTCTTCAAACGTGGAGGCGGAGGTTTGGGGAGCTGCGCAGCTCTCCAAACCACCACCGCCCCGTTTGCAGAGCTGCTGCATTCCTCCGCGTTTGAAAGAAACACGGACGAACGCAGCAGCTGTGCAAAGAGGACGGTAGCAGTTTCGAGAGTGCGTGCGCACCTCTCCAAACCACCGCCGTCCCATTTGGAGACCTGCCGCGTTCGTTCATGTTTGACGAGCGCGGCAGACCTCCGAACGGGACGGTGGCGGTTTGGAGAGTGCGCATGCAACTCTCCAAACCGCCGCCATCCCGTTCAGAGACCTGCCGCGTTCGTTCATGTTTGACGAGCACGGCAGACCTCCGAACGGGACGGCAGCGGTTTGGAGAGGTGCGCGCGCACCTCTCCAAACCGCCGCCATTCCGTTCGGAGACCTGCCGCGTTCGTTCATGTTTGACGAGCGCGGCAGACCTCCGAACGGGACGGCAGTGGTTTGGAGAGGTGCGCGCGCACTCTCCAAACCGCCGCCGCCCGTTGGGAGACCTGCCGCGCTCGTCAAACATGGATGAACGCGGCAGCTGTGCAAACGGGCCGCAGCAGCTTTCCCAACGAGCGGCACCACTGCCCGTTCGGGCGGAGGTGCGTGCGCACCTCTCCAAAGGTTTGGAGAGGTGTGCGCGCACCTCCGCCCGTTCGGAGAGGTGCACACGCACCTCGGAACGGGCGGTGCCACTCCATTTGGAGAGGTGCGCACGCACCACTGCCCGTTCGAAGAGGTGCGCACACACCGGGCGACTTGGAGCCGCAGGAGATGGCTCAAAGAGCCGCATGCGGCTCCGGAGCCGCAGGTTGCCGACCTGTGGACTAAACAATAAATTGTCCCATCATTGCTGTCTAGGGTGCTGGGGTGGGAAGTTCAACTTTGTAACTTTATAAAGCTTGGGAGGGAACTCCAGGCTTGGTTTCACTTTTGACTGTGCCAATACTTTGTAGCCAATAAATACGTTTTTTAAGGAAACCTATTGCTTTGGAGTTCTGCTTTTACTGGTCTCATCTATCGGAACCATGACAGTAGATATGTCATAATTTTAAGTGAATAAATGGCACAGCAAGAAAGCTTCAGGCTAGATGTGAGCATGTTCCATGTCTTAAAATCACTTTCCTGGATAGGTAAATACAAGATTTGATGTACCCAAAGCAATTTTTAACATAATTGTGTTCTGAGGCTATCATGCTTGATGATTTTATTAAAAGAATCTATTGCTTATTTTGAAAGGCATATGTATATGATATGTCACAGTGCTTAATTTAACATGTAACATTCTGTAAATTGACTAATGCCTCTTGAATGTTGTGTAAATAGGGAACCCAATACTGCCAGAAGTGTTGTCCTCAGGCCTTATTTGGAAATACATTTGGATGTATTGAGATTTTAATTTTCATGGCTATGTCTCTAGAATAGGGATTTGACTCTTGTTCGATAGAAATGTCCAAAGTAGCTTGCAGTCTTGCATGAATAATAAAATTTCTTACTGTTGTTGCTTGTATGATAACACCCAATTCAAATGAAATTTCCTGACACAACAATTAATCAGTGGAACAACCTGCCTCCAGAAGCTGTGAATGCTCCAACACTGGAAGTTTTTAAGAAAAGACTGGACAGCCATTTGTCTGAAATGGTATAAGGTTTCCTGCCTGAGCAGGCGGTTGGACTAGATGACCTCCAAGGTCCCTTCCAACTTTTATTATTATTATTATTATTATTATTATTATTATTATTATTATTATTATTATTATTATTATTATTATTATTATTATTATTATTATTATTATTATTATTCACACACAGTTATAAACTTACCTAATGTAAATATTCAAGTACATATATATTAATTTCTAATAATTTATAAAGCTATTCTTTTCATGTGTTGTATTTTATGTAAATAAATGCCATATTTCATTATACTTGTCCATACAAAACCTATATAGAAAATCTGTTCATAGGTGGCAAGTGTGATCAGGTTTTCAATCCACTGAATGAACAGGTCCAAACATTTATCTTTCCAATGTTGCAATATCACGTTTTTTAGCCTTAGTAAGAGTGCAGAGAATCCATTTACATTGTCTAGTTTCAAATTCCATGTAATATATATATAATCCAAAAGAATATTGTCCTCTAAAAATTTTATCTTTTGTCCAGCAGACATCTTTATATCCACAAAATTCTGTAGGATTTTTTCCCAGGTAAAATTTTTGTAAGGTCCTGCCTCAGCTAGTGCTCCCAAGAAGGCAGAACTGTTGAAACAGGTATTGTTTCAAACAGGAACTTTTATTGAGAGTCAGTGAAAGCAGAAAGAAAAGGCAAGATCTAAAAAATTCCCACGCAGAACGCCACATTAACATATCCCTTTTAAAGCCCTTCCCTAGAGGCCAACTATCCAGTTCGTTTCCAGCCAATCCACAGGTGCAAAGTTGTTACGGGAACCAGAGGTTCCCAGGCATAACCTTGCCTTTACAACAGAGCGGAGATAAGACAGATGGCCCCTGGCCCATTCCTTCCACTTCTTCACACCAAAAGGGATACATCAAAGACAGAATAAAGTAAAGGAAATGCATCCGCTAGCTCCTTCCCAAACAGGTGAAACCTCCCCTCTCCCACTAGAATGGCAGAGCCCTCCCTGAAAAGGTGAAACAGAGGGAATCTGACAATTGCTGTAAACTTGGAATGTGGGTTAGTAGAGAATCTTAAGAATTCAGTGTCTATTTCCTGTTGATTGTATCCTTAAAAATATATTCAGGTGGAACCTATAGCTGTAATTTAGTTGGAGTTCAACAAATTTAAGTTCCACTAGAGCCATAAGTTGAGGCTAAAGGTAAAGGTTCCTCATGTCCAGTCATGTCTGACTCTAGGGGATGGTGCTTATTTATCTCCGTTTCTTAGCTGAGGGAGCCAACATTCGTAGACACTTCCATGGTCATGTGGCCAGTGTGACTATACACCAAGGTGCATGGAATGCTGTTACCTTCCCAACCAAGTGGTACATATTTATCCACTTACTGTCGAACTGCTAGGTAGGCAGGAGCTGGGGCAAGGATGGGAGATCACCCCATGTGATTAGTCAAATGTTTCTAGACTAATTTTATTTTTTTTTTAAAAAAAACTATCCTTCTTAATAAATTGTGGAAATGTTTTGTCATGCACCTTATGACATATTTATTAGCCAGCTAGTTAAATATTAGAAGGCATGATATTTAGGTGGATATTATAGAAAGCTATGTAGATAGCTTTGAGAGAAATACTCAGAACCTATTCCAAAAAACCCAAAAGAACAGAACTATATTGCTTGGGCCTTGAGAAAATAGGTAATATTATGAAGAGACTCAGGCTGGGTCCTTCATACACCTTACTGATGTATAAGAGAAATGCAAAAACATAGATTTGCAAGATTATGTTAATATAAACCTCAGTTTGGGTCTTCTTGGGGGACTGTTTCTTGATCAAGTCTTGAAAGACTGACAAGTACCTAGCAAATTTGAAAACTATCCAAAAAGTGGTACCGTATTTTCCGGCGTATAAGACGACTGGGCGTATAAGACGACCCCCCAACTTTTGAGATGATTTTCAAGATTTTTCGTCTTATACGCCGGAAAATCAGCGAGCCCGGGAAGGCACACCCTCCCCTCTCACTGTGGAGGAAGCAGGGCAGGCTGGCGTCTGGCGGGAGCCGGCAGGGCAGTCCTGCGCACGCGCAGCCGGGGAGTGCGCGTGTGTGCAGGACTGCCCTGCCGACTCCCGCCCGACGCCAGCCTGCCCTGCTTCCTCCACAGTGAGAGGGGAGGGCGTGCCTTCCCGGGCTCGCTGATTTTCCGGCGTATAAGACGACTGGGTGTATAAGACGACCCCCCAACTTTTGAGATGATTTTCATGGGTTAAAAAGTCGTCTTATACGCCAGAAAATACGGTAATCAGTGGCTCCTCATGAAAATAATGAGGGTTATAAAGAGGGGTGCCAAAATGATTGGTATTAGAGCAATTGCTCTTCAATGCTCTCGTTAATGATTTGGATGAAGAGGTGGAGGGAAGGTTTAGTAAATACTCATAGTTTAAAAATACAATCAAATGCCTAGTACTTTAGAAGGTAAAAAAAGATGAAGACAGAAGTAAAAGTGATACTGAATAATGAGTTAATACTACCAGTAAGAAATTTAACAAAGACAAAAACTGAATTCTTCACTTAGGGAACAAAAATCAAATGCACAGATATAAAATAAGGATATAGTATTACAGTCTTGAAATAGTAACTGATTTAAAATTGAATACAAGTGGTCCTTAGTTAACAACTACTCTTTTAGTAACCATTCAAACTTGGTGTTAAACAAGTGGTAGTTGTGAATGATGCTGGAGGTTCTGGTCATTGCAGAACTCTTGCAGCCACATGACAATGATTTGGATGCTTGGCAATGGCCCTAGATGTCTGATCATCACAGCATCCCATGGAAACATGATCACAATTTGCAACCTTTCCTGCCAGCTTCCCACAAGCAAAGTCCCTGGGCTGGCAGGCAGAAGTTGCAGTCATGTAAGGTTCTTTCTTGACCTGCTTAACAAAGAAATATTTAAAGATGTTCAGAGAATTGAGCCCTGTGGAAAAAAGATTTAAAAGAGTTTATAT
This sequence comes from Vipera berus, assembly GCF_964194415.1. Taxonomy (NCBI): domain Eukaryota; kingdom Metazoa; phylum Chordata; class Lepidosauria; order Squamata; family Viperidae; genus Vipera; species Vipera berus. The sequence continues at coordinate 250,117,972 of NC_138203.1, forward strand.
ATATATATGAAGAGCTTCTTAATATTTTTCCTAGAGGTTAAAAAGCCCAAGTATTAATAGTAAGATCATTTGATCATTCTAGGACAGGGGTAGGCAACCTTGGCTCTTTTATGACTTGTGGACTTGAACTCCCAGAATTCCTGAGCCATTGTGAAGTTCAAAGAAACTTCTATAAAGTGTTTTAAAAAGATCAAAATTATTTGTGGAACTCCTTGCAATGTTTCACTTGTTTCTTGTGTTGTTTTGTCTGGACTTATGTGGGGGGTTTTCATATTATGTATTCTTTTAAAATTATAAACTCTCTTTTTGGAATCAAGCAACCTCAAAAACTAATAAATAAATAAGAATTATCTAGGGCTACTTTGCAGCTCTGGAAAAAAATGTAACTGCACCTGACTTTGTTACAGTCTTTTTCCACAAGTAACCAAATAGTAGGTGAACTAAAGTTTGACTTGTATTTGTTCTATTATGGATTTTCTGGGAATAAAATTTTTGTCTCAGTCAGCTCAGTAGCCAAATTCTTTTAATTCCTATATTTCAGTGCTTTCCCTTTCTGCTTTCCTGGAATATTCTCAGCAGAAATTAAAGGGACTGATGAGAAAGAATAGGGAAATAGTAAAGAGAGAGAGAGAGAGAATGAATATAGAAGGGATAAAATTAAGGATTTTCTAAAATGTAATTCTGTTCATATCTATTAGTATCTTTGTAAATGCTCCTTTTTAAAATATTCCAGTAGATTAAAATATAGTAAGCCTGTGAAGTACTTATTCAAATTAGGAATATAAAGAGAGAACTTTATGGAAAACTGAAATGTTTAATTCTTCCTCTGCCTTCCTAATATACTGGCAGCTGTTCCACATATGGTTTGGTGCTTAACTGAAAACAAATCTTCAGGAAATGTTAAGAGATTTATGATGTTCTAGGTCCCCTATGCTAGGAGAGTTCTTCAAAATGTGAATTTCTTAATGTATTGAAATTATGAGAGAGGAATTTGTTCTGGAATCTATACTGATTAACCCCAGTTAAAGGGAGAGGTTATACTAATAGGTGCATTAAAAACTGAGTTTTGTCTTCTACCCCAAGACATTTTCCAAACCCAGCCATGTGATTTCTATTAAAAAGTTTTCCCTATGTATATCATTTAATTATATTTGTTAAGGTAATAAATATTCTTTTGAGACGTAGAAAAGCTTCAAAAACAGGCTTACTCATGACATGAACAAAAGATGTGGTTTGCTAAATTATTACCTGTTTTATGAGGAAATATGATGCTGCTGCACAGGAGAAAAAGAAATCATTACTTTCTACCTTTCATTACAGTAGCTTTTCCTAAACTCCTAATCTCATATTTTCTTCTGATTCATGGGAAGTATACGTTGACTATTAAGATACAGGATCCTGATTGAATCTTTACTGACATGGGATAGTATTTTAAATGGTAGGAGTCCATTAGTTGTTACATTCACACTGGTGATTATCAATATATCTAAGCCATCTTTGAGTCTGCCTTAACCTACTCCAGCTACTGCATGTAAGCAAGTTGAATATCTGTATATTGCCAAATCAGTTTGAAGCTAGTCTTCTTACAGCAAGATGACACCAAACATAGTTATAAAACATATGTAGTTATTATCTCTGCATTCTGACAACCAACCACATTCTAACAAATTAGGGTACCTTTATTATGGTGGGCCTTATGTCAGTTCTCTATAAAGTCACATGTTGTATGGATCTAGCTCTCTTAAGAACTGTCTGACATAGTATACTCTGACCTACACTGGACTGCTTCCATTTTTGTAATGCAGTGCTTGAGGTTCCCTCTCTTTTGGATCATATGTTTGTATACTTGAGGACACTTCCTCATGATTTTAGCAACTTGAGTCAATTCTGTGGGTGGCAGTGTGTAGGTTGGTAGGGAGGCTAGATTGTTGTCAGTCTCTTTTTCCTTAAAATAAATTTTGGGGTAGTCTGGAGTGAGTTAGCAGCTTTCATCTAAATACTGTAGGTAAGATAATACTTCATTATTATTTAATAAATTAGTTTTTATATCAGAGTCTGGTCATGTTCTTGCCTTTGAAGAATATACCACTTTAGTTATTGGAGCCTGTTGTATGTCTTAGCCTACAGGAGTAATTTTCCCCTCTTGGTACTATATTGAACAAGTTGATAAATTATAAAGGGAGTCTTTGACTTACGACCACAATTGAGCCCAAATCTTCTGTTGCTAAGCAGAGCCTTGGTGGAGCAGTGGGCTAATGCCTCCTTAAGTAACACCAGCTGCCTGCAATTAGTGCAGGTTCGCATCCCACCAGGCTCAAGGTTGACTCAGCCTTCCATCCTTCCGAGGTAGGTAAAATGAGGACCCAGATTGTTGGGGGCAATTAAGCTGACTTTGTAATAATGCCGCTTGGGGTGTGTGTGAAAGCCCTAATAAGCAGGCATATACATAGAATGAAGGCTACTGCTAAGCTTGTAAGCCGCCCTGAGTCTTCGGAGAAGGGCGGGATATAAATGGAATTAAAATAAAATAAATAAAATAAAATGAGGGTTGCCCCATTTTGCAACCTTCCTTACCACACTTGTTAAGTGAATCATTGCTGTTGTTAAATTAGTAACCAGGTGTTAAGTGAATCTGATTCCTGGCACACAGTCTATTTAAAGGGATAGACAGCAGAGTTTGGTTCTTTTGAAGCACTCTAGCTATATACTTAATAGAAGATCTTGCATTGTTAGATGTTATGGGATGGCAACTTCTAACACCAGGAGTTGTTTCAGCTTGAATAATCAAGTTTATCAAGTTTAGACTGGATGTTTTATGGAATCTGTAAGTAGATCATTGTCTCCTAATGTTTTTACAATGGTCTCAGAGGAGTGATTCTTCTTGGTCCTTCCTTTCTAATTCCATTCATTATTTTATGGCTGATGGAAACTCGGAGTACAACAAATGTTGAATGACGTGGAGATGGGTTCCACTTTAAGCAGTGGAACAGGTTGCCTCCTGGAGTTGGTGATCCATTTGAGATGGTATGAGGACTCCTGCTTTAATCAGGTAGTTGGACTAGAATAGGGATGGGCAACTATGGCCCTTTTATGACTTGTAGACTCCCAGAATACTGGGAGTTGAAGTCCACGAGTCATAAAAGAGCCAAGGTTGCCTACCCCTGGGCTATACCCTCCCAAAGCTAGATAGAAGATTCCTAACAATGCTAAGATCCCATGGGACTTTCAGATCCAGACAGATAGGCAGCTACTGGTCAAACAACTAAATCAGCGGCTCCCAACCTTTTCTATACCCTGCACACCTAGAAAGCTGCTGATATATTCTCACACCCCTTATAAAAGTTTGAAATAACGGCAACAAATTATGCATATACACTATAATTTTGAAAAGCCAAGTTTTCACACCCTCTGGAATATCATCCCGCACCCCCGGTTAGGAACCCCTGAACTACAGGTGAAACTCGAAAAATTAGAATATCGTTCAAAATTCATTTATTTCAGTAATACAACTTAAAAGGGAAAGTTAATATATGAGATAGACTCATTACATGCAAAGCAAGATAGTTCAAGCCGTGATTTGTCATAATTGTGATGATTATGGCGTACAGCTCATGAAAACCCCAAATCCACATTCTCAGAAAATTAGAATATTACATGCAATCAATAAAACAAGGAGTGTACATAGAACAGTATCGGACTTCTGAAAAGTATAAGCATGCATATGTACTCAGTACTTGGTTTGGGCCCCCTTTGCAGCAATTACTGCCTCAGTGCGGCATGGCATGGAAGCTATCAGCCTGTGGCACTGCTGAGGTGTTATGGAAGACCAGGATGCTTCAATAGCGGCCTTCAGCTCTTCTGCATTGTTCGGTCTCATGTCTCTCATCTTTCTCTTGGCAATGCCCCATAGATTCTCTATGGGGTTCAGGTCAGGCGAGTTTGCTGGCCAATCAAGCACAGTAATCCCACGGTCATTGAACCAGGTTTTGGTGCTTTTGGCAGTGTGGGCAGGTGCCAAGTCCTGCTGGAAAATGAAGTCAGCATCCCCATAAAGGTCGTCTGCGGAAGGAAGCATGAAGTGCTCCAAAATCTCCTGGTAGACGGCTGCGTTGACCTTGGACTTAATGAAGCATGGTGGACCAACACCAGCAGATGACATGGCTCCCCAAATCAACACAGACTGTGGAAACTTCACACTGGACTTCAAGCATCTTGCAGTGTGTGCCTCTCCATTCTTCCTCCAGACTCTGGGTCCTTGGTATCCAAATGAGATGCAAAAGTTGCTCTCATCAGAAAAGAGAACTTTGGACCACTGAGCAACAGACCAGGTCTGTTTTTCTTTAGCCCAGGTAAGACGCTTCTGACATTGTTTGTTGTTCAGGAGCGGCTTGACAAGAGGAATACGACATTTGAAGCCCATGTCCAGGATCCGTCTGTGTGTGGTGGCTCTTGATGCACTGACTCCAGCCTCAGTCCACTCCTTGTGAAAGTCCCCAACACTTTTGAATGGCCTTTTCCTGACAATCCTCTCCAGGCTGCGGTCATCCCTGCTGCTTGTGCACCTTTTTCTTCCACACTTTTCCCCTCCACATAACTTTCTATTAATGTGCTTTGATACAGCACTTTGGGAACATCCGACTTCTTTTGCAATTACCTTTTGAGGCTTTCCCTCCTTATGGAGGGTGTCAATGATGGTTTTCTGCACAACTGTCAGGTCAGCAGTCTTCCCCATGATTGTGATTCCTACTGAACCAGACTGAGAGACCATTTAAAGGCTCAGGAACCCTTTGCAGGTGTTATGGCTTAATTAGCTGATTAGAGTGGGACACTTTGAGCCTAGAATATTGCACCTTTTCACAATATTCTAATTTACTGAGATTGTGGATTTGGCGTTTTCATGAGCTGTAAGCCATAATCATCACAATTATGACAAATCACGGCTTGAACTATCATGCTTTGCATGTAATGAGTCTATCTCATATATTAGTTTCCCCTTTTAAGTTGCATTACTGAAACAAATGAACTTTTGCACGATATTCTAATTTTTCGAGTTTCACCTGTAGATTTTGGGCTGGTAGTCAAGGACCAGAAGACAGCAGTAGTGATAGAGTTACTAATGTCAAGTGATAGCAACACCAGGAGGAAGGATTGTGAGAAGCTGGAAAAGTACCAAGGCCTGCAGGAAGAACTAATGAGGATGTTGAAAGTAAAGGCCAAACTGATCCCAGTAGTGGTAGACATACTCAGGCCTTCTAAGCTGGGGGAAGTGGCTTCAACAGATCCCAGGAATAACATCAAAACTCTATCCAGAAGAGTGCGACGCTACAAACAGCTAAGATATTGCACAGAACTCTCAAACTCCCAGGCCTCTGGTAGAAGTTCTAAGATTGAGGAAAGTACATACCACCTGTAGGAGTGAGAAGAAATATGTATAATTTTATGCTTTTGTATTTGCAGGTATATTTGTCTTTATGTGCTTTTATATTATTTTTTAATGTTCATGTGTAGAATTTTAATAAAGTTGATGTATATATTTATATATATATATATAATTTGTTTCTTGGAGTCAGGATGAACAGTACGTTAGAGAAGTAAAGTAGGGTTTAATTCTACAAAGACATTGGCAAACGGATAAGTATATGTGACAAGATTGACTCTGAACGTAACAGATTCTGTTAAGCTTAAAGTAATCATTTTGAATCTTAAACCTTTCTTCAGAAATGAAGAATGAAACTGACTAGTTAGTTAATCAGATATATTCCAGGTACATGTTTTTAAAAGGAGTAAGTGGTTATGGTTTTTGCTTAAACAGGCTAACAAAGGCTGTTAGCCTGGGGTATTGCATTCTTTCTCCTGCTTAATTAACCTTTGGCAACAATGAAATAAAACAGTTTTTATGGCAATTCAATTTAAGAGGATGTACCATTGAACCATTGTCCTTTTTCACCTTCTTAATATAGACCTTCAAAAGTTACTTCTTGGGTAGGGTTCTCCTATGTTTGTAATATTTCATTAAGTGAGAGTCAGCTTGGTGTAGTGATTTAAGGCACAAGCTTTAAAAAGTGGAAAACTCCTGCCTTAGGTACAAATCGAGCAGGGTGACTTTGGGCCAGTCACTCTAGGAAGAAGGCAGTGGCAAACCACTGAACATCTTGCCAAGAAAACAGCAGATACAAGTCTAGGCAGATGCTAAGTGTCAAGACAGAATTGAAGCCCCTGACATCTAAATCATTAAGCACTTCTATGAGAAAGACATTCAAAGTACTGTTCCTCAGAATAATGAATTTGAGGAGCAAAAAGTTGAGAAGAAAGATAAGTACCTTCTTTAGAAGATACCATCTTGTCCTGTTCTAGATGGCAATATTCTGCTTTTTCCCCCCTTCTTGTTTCTTATGTTTATACTGCCCTAGATCTTAAACAGTCACTTCCTGTGCTGCTGCAGAGAACTGGCAGTGTTTGTGTCGGCGGTAGTTTGGGCAGGGTTGCCTGTGTTGTGATGACTGTGATGAATGCTGAGGGAGCAGAGGGAAGAAGCTTGGCAGGCTGCTGTCAGAGCCTGCTGTGCACATGCACGATCGGCTGTATTAAAGCAGCTGTGAATTCATGGAGAGAAGCCAGACAGCTTGGAAACAGCTATTCACCACTTAACCCGTAGCCATGGGAGTTCATTTACAGAAATGATAAATAAGACAAGATGCTACTATCCCTGAACCCACCCCCTCCTTCCTGCTTTAAACTTTCTTCCTAGCCACTCTTGGTCCTTGAGAGCCTCTTAAGAATACATGGTCACACTCAGTGCTTTTTTTGTAAGAGAAAAAGGTCCCGGAACTCACACATGTCATACAACCTGCCTTGGCTACCCTACAAGTTTCCATCCAAAAAAGGTGCCGGAACTCCGTTCTGAGCGTTCTATGAGGAAAAAAGCCCTGGTCACACTATTGAAGAAACCTAAGGCACCATATTGTAATTTGTAAATGGGAATTCTTCAGCATGAATGACTGAAGTTTTTTTTAACAAAACTCCAGAACCTGCAAGATACACATGATATCATGAATACACAACGCTGTAGCTCCTATAACTCTTATCTTTTAACTTGAGCTGTTCCAGAAAATATTCTAACATCATGTGCAGAAATAAATTTTTTTTAAAAAAAATTTGGGAACAAAAATGTTAAGGAACCTATAAGCACGCATATAAGATGATCTACACCAGAATTATGTAGAACTTTTAGAAGGGCTAAATAGAACCTTAATTGTTTATGTACTTGAAACAGAATATTCATTGAATAACCTGTATATAAAGCCAAAATATTTGTGAAGTCTTGGTACTTACTAGCTTCTCAGTTGAAAAGGTTGCAACAATGTAATATTACCTCTTCTATCAAGAATGTCCTGTATAAAATGTGATGATTGTAAATCAGAATAATACTTTAGCTCTAACTGACAAAGAAATTAATCAGTTTCTGTATAATATAGTTCTAATATTACACGTTATCAAGTTGCCTTTTTAACTTGATAATGCATGTTTATCTCCCCTCAAATTACAGATACCAGTAATAGAACTTTGAAAAAGTTCCTAACAAATGATTTCTCTGTTGAATGGTCTAAGTCAGGGGTGTCAAACTCCCGGCCTGTAGGCCGGATGCATCATCTGGAAGCCACGCCCACTCCATTGCCGGCAATGGCAAAACTGTCCCGATACGTTGCACGATGTCACATGACGTCACAAGTTTGACAAGTCTGGTCTAAATCATATTGACTTCTTTGTAAACATAATATCAGAAACATATAATGATATATCTTACATAGTTTTCCCAGGGTCCTTCAATTAAGATTATATTCATGTAAATTTGAAGGCTGTTGACTGTGCTATCTATTATCTGATTTTCTTGTTAAATGTTGATGTAGCAATATTAACAGTAACCCTAGTATGTAGATAATAGAGGATGTTACGTTTCATTATTTATCCTGCACAGGTATCTGATATTAGTGTATCAATTGACATTTTGGATGTACATTCAGAAAAAATAAGATCCTGTATTAGTGATCTCAGATCTCAGGGTGCCTCCAGTCAGAGAATGTCGGCTGGTGGCCCCCAGGGGGAGGGCCTTCTCTGTGGGCGCTCCGGCTTTGTGGAATCAGCTGCCGGTTGAGCTCCGGATGGCACCGGATCTCCGCTCCTTCCGGCGCGGGTTAAAGACCCATTTATTTGAACAAGCTGGCCTGGCCTGATGGGGAATTACTTAGGGTTTTAATATTTATATATATATTTTATTGTTTTTATTGTGGGCAATAATTTAATTCTTTTTTAACTTTTGTACTTTTGTAGTTTTAAGATATGCCCTGTTCACCGCCCTGAGTCCTTCGGGAGAAGGGCGGTATAAAAATTTAATTAAATTAAGAAAAAAAATTAAGAAATTAAGATATGAAAAAAGCATTTGATATAGCAATAGTAATAATGATGATGATGTTGGAAGGGACCTTGGAGGTCTTCTAGTCCAAGCCCCTGCTCAGGCAGGAAATGCTATACCATTTCAGACAAATGGTACAGTAGTCATTTTTGAAACATATTTGTCTAAATATGAATATATATCTAGGTTTGCATAATGTGTATTTCATACAAAATTAATGGTATTGTTCAACAATTTATTAATTTATATGTTATTAATTAGGGTAAGCATCATATGCTATCTATAAGCTATAATGTTTCTATGACAGTCCATAAAAATGGGATTTTATTACTTTAAACAGTTCAAATAAAAGGAGTGCAGTGTGGCTCACAAGGTTAGGATACTGCACTGATGATTGGCAGGCTCACATTTGAGACCTGGTTGCTGCGGCTCCAGCTCCTGCCGACCTAACAGTTTGAAAGTGGGCAACTACAAGTAGATAAATGGGTACCATTTCAGTGGACGACTTAATGGGGGAAAGAAAGGAAAGGGACTGGGGGTCCCCCTGAGTAATGGTGATATCATCGATCAATCCTTTTAACCCGGAAGCACTTTGATGCTGCTGACACAACTGTAGTAGCAGTAGTAACAGTTTAAATAAGTTGGTATAATGAAACCAAGGAAACTGTCTTTATTTTGGGGTGGAAATATATTGACTTTTTTATTTCAGATTAAAAATGAACATAAATTGATGGTTAGAAATCCTATCTGGTTTGTGGGGAAAAGTAAATATTAAAATGAATACCATTTTCATATAGATGTATTGACTTAAAAGAATTTGTATGCTCATAACTAAGTTATTTTTTAGAAGATTGCTATTTAAAAAAATGTGAAAAACAGCACGCTAGGTTTTCTTCTTCCAAATTGTGATTATCATATGATGGGGTGGGGTGGTAACTTTCTGACTTTCAGTTTTATCACTAACATGTACTTTGACTTCAGTTTCTCTGTAGAAACAAGAAACAAAGTCATAAATCACTAGGAGCGGAATTACTGCTTAGACATAATGGCAGGGACTTGATTTCATTTTTACTAGTAGCTCTCTTGAATTTACTTCATGAAAGGCTGCATATGATATTTGCAGCTATTGGGATGAAAATATAATTTCAGTCATTATTCATATGAGTTATACCTTGGAATAATTCATATTTGAAAATTACAGTAAATCTTTCTGATTGATTGTAGTCAGAGGCAGATTGACATTAAAATATTAGATCAGTCTAATTACCAAGCATTTAGTTATTACAAGAGGAATTTGGATTGCCTATCATTGCAACGTGGCAGTGTATTCATTTAAATATATCTTGGTTTTACAGATGGCCCAGGTGCCAACCTCCTAAATTATTTGTTTTAAAATTGATTTGGATTATTCCAACTATAGTGTATTTTTAATAAAGCAAAGAGTACATTGTATGATTTTTATGATCTTAAGATAAAACTTAGTCAACTGATTTTTTTCCACATTTATTGGGCATGCAAAAAGAATTTGTAGTCAATTTTGTTTTGTTGGAAATTTAAAATGGGTAAGCTATAGACTTGTAAAGACCATCTCACACACTTCTCACTGTATCAGGGCACCCACAAGCTATAGAATAATATGCATGATGCAAGCCACCCATTTCATATGTGTACAATGTATAAGTGTTAAAAAGGGTTAGGCTTATTGCCAGGTTGCACAATCCATTTTGATGCCAGTGACTTTAGATCCTTCTGTACTATATCAGGAATTGTAAACGAGGGACAGCACAGTTAACTCTTTAACTGTTGGAAAGACAATGTGGCTGATGGATTGTCAAAATATGTTTGCTGTCTGTCAAATTATTCAAATTGTTCTAATGGTTGGTTTTAACATCGTACCCCACCTATATTAATTAATGGAAACACTGATCATGAAAGTTTAATGATATACCAATAGAATAAAGAACATAGAACATCAGAGTTGGAAGGGACCTTAGAAGGATATATTTGTAGCAGAGGGTTGAACTGTGGGGTCCTTGATGCTCTCTGCCCCATAGAATCAGACACAACTGGACAGAGAAACCTTTACCTTTATGGAAAGTATATGGGTATCCTTGTAGGCCACAAATTAAACAAGTCAGTAGTGTAATGCAGTTGTTAAAGGCAAGTATTAGAGTGCAACAACAGGAGCAGAGGGTCCAAATCACAGGAAGTAAGTATTGCATTCTATCCTGGTTAGATTCTGTTTGAAGTACTGTGTCCAATTCTGGACACATTCTCACCACATTCAAAAATGACAATAACATTGGAGGAAATTCAGAGCAGTACTAATGTAAACACTAAGAAGGATGATGTTGCAGAGATAAGCTGTCTGTGTTGGTAAGGCAATGGGGCTACAAAGTTGCTGTAGACATCCTGTGGGGTTGATTTCATGGTCTGGTATATCCAGTGGAGCTGAAAACTAATAAGATAGTGAAAGATTTGAAACCTAGCCCTGTGTGGAATGATTAAAAGATCTAGGTATTTTTAGCCCACAGAAGAGAAAGTTGATACAATAGTAATCTTAAAATATTTGAAGAGCTGTCACACAGGAGAGGAAATTAACTTATTCCCTATTGCTCCAGAGATTAATAGATTGGGTTAAAACTAAAGGAAAGTCTTCCGGGTAGATATCAGGAGGAGCATTCTGTCTGTACAAACTGCCAATGAGAGAACATGCTGTTTGTTACATGAGGTGGCAAGTTTTCCTTCATTACAGATCTTCAAGAAGTCACGTGTGATTGCATACACCTCAGTAACATCTCATGTCAAATCTTTTTCCAAACTAAAACGTTCCAAATGGTATTTTCCCAAAAGGAAGATTTTTGAGCCTTTAGTCATTTTTGTAGAACACTTCTGCACTTTTCCAGTTCTGTCATATCCTTAAAAATCTGGTGATCAGAAGATAGCCAAGAAATGAACCATAACCTGAATCAAAGACTTTTTTATTATTATTTTTCCCCTACTCTTGGATTATAGGTTTCTTAGCTGCCACATAGTGGTTACTTCTTAGTGATGATGACTGGCCAATGTTATGTCTTTTGTTTGCAGAAATTCTAAAAAAGTCTTTGCAAATTGTAGTTTTCTAGTTGCTCTCAGCTTTAAGTGTCAGTATGTTATAATAATTACAGAAAGTACTGTTCAGAATCAGTACCAGTTGGAGGCTGGTAGAGACATGACTTCTAATTATGACACTCTGAATGTATTGTTTGTTTTTAACTTTGCTCTGATTGACAGACTCTAAGCTGTGATTGTCAGTCTTTTAAATTTAAGGAAGATGGATTTATTCTGATGAATTATAGTTAAATGAGACATGACTAACTCTATTTTTAGTTCTTTAACAAAATAGCAATGTTCATGTAACGAAATAATGAAATGACTTTGAAAAGTTCATGATGTACAGAGTATGGTTTCTTGGCTTTCAGTGGCCCACAGAGTACAACTTCATACCTGTACATCTTAAATGAAATTATTACATTCATATATTTTTGAAAAACGTATGAGTGTTCTTCAAAACAAGCATGGGCTAGAATTCTATTTTAGTCTAAGGGATGTTCAATATTTTGGTGAATGCAGTGTTTTAAAATTTTAGACCTTACACTTTTGCTAGTTAAGATTAAGCATTGCTTACTTGGAAAAACACTTCTTTTATTGATATTTTTTCACCAGTTGCCCGTTTGTTTTAATAAAGTCACTGATAATGAGTATTTCTTTTTTATTTCCCCTTATCTTATAGGAAACCTAGGATAAATTCTCAGCTTGTAGCACAACAAGTTGCTCAGCAATATGCTACCCCACCACCTCCTAAAAAGGAAAAGAAAGAAAAAGTGGAAAAGCAAGAAGAGAAAAAAACAGACAAAGAAAAAGAAGTTAGTCAAAGTGTTATAAAGAAGAATACCAACAAGAAGACTAAGTATGTTTCTGGATCAACCATTAAAAGTTATGCAGACAAACGTATTTGTATCTGTAGCTCTTATACATGTGCATACCTGTTCTCCCAGCTTTGAAATTCCAGACAGCCTGATATTTTTGACAAATTCTTAATCCTAATTTACAGTGGTTTCTAAATTGTGATCAAACAGTAATTCTCTCCTTCCTTATATTATCTCTACCACTTAATTCAAGTTACATGACTTTTTCCTGGATGCTGCCCTCCTTTCATAGTTAAATTTTAAATTTTCCCATAGTAGGAAGAAACATAATTCTTATTAAAACCATCAGCATGAATTTCTTTTCTTTTCTTGTCCATATGACTTTATTGAGTTATTCTCATTTCTTCATAGATGAATAATGCATAAAACCTGCATTCATTATATAATAATGTATCTGAATATATATATTTACATGAAAGTTTACCTCCAGGTGACTATTTCTCCCAGTTTCAGGAATGATATTCCCAGAATACCAGTATATTTATAATGTGTTAACTTTTCATCTGGCATTCTTTCTTTCAGGCCAAAGTCAGATATTGTGAAAGATCCTCCTAGTGAAGCAAACAGTATAAAGTCTGGAAATACAACAAAGACCAGTGACTCAAATCACACCTCAAGGTAACTTTTTAAGATAAAGAATTGCCTGATTATAATAAGGTTATGGAAATAAAGGAACTTCTCTTTAGTTTTTTCCCCCCCCTGAAGTTCATCCTTTAATTTATGTCTTTGAGGCTTGTGACAATATTTGTGATAATTCTTTAAATCTTATCAGTGTTTCTGTTTCATTCTGTTTCATTCATTCACACAGAATATATAGTAAATTAAAATGTGAAATATTAACTTGTGCTAAATCATAAGTGAGCATTTTGTAACTATTGCCTAATCATCAGGGATGACCTGAACTTTCAATTGCAATATACCAGATTACCTTTTAGAGCAGACATGTCAAACCTGTGACATCATGTGACGTTGCGTGACGTATTGGAGCTTTTTCCCCATTGATGGCAATGGGGTGGGCGTGGTTTCCTGGTGATGCGTCCGGCCCATGGGTCGGCAGTTTGACACCCCTGTTTTAGAGTATAAATTGGATAATCTGTCCAAGTTAACATTGTTGGTCCACATCAAAGTCTAGGTTAATACCTAATCTGTATTTCCTGGGATTTAGAGATTGCTAGCCAGTTTAATAATGCCTTTGCTACTACAAGATCAGCCAACCTATAGATGTTTTATGAGTTCTTTGATACCTATCCGACTGGGTATTATTGGTTTCTTACTATAATGAGAAAAGGTAGTCCCTATATTTTGAATTTGGGCTGAATGCCTTTATATAAACAAGGTATGCAAATAAAGTTCATTTATTTATTTAATTCCATTCCATTCTTCAGTAACTTAGAGTAGGAGCTACTCCACTGTAGGCTGTGGAGGCTAAAGGTTCTTATTCTAATGTTACATCTTTGATAAGGAAACAAAATCATTATTCACTGTAATACAGGTAGTCCTCAACTTACAACACTTCATATGGTGACTGTTTAAAGATACAAAAGCACTGAAAAAAGTGACTTACAATTGTTTTTCACACTTACGACCATTGCAGCATCCCCATGGTCACATGATCAAAATTCAGATACAGAAAACTCAATGCAGAAACCAGATTCACTTAACAACTGTGATACTAACTCAACAATTGCAATATTCGCTTAAAAACTGTGGCAAGAAAGGTGGGGCAAAACTCACTTAACAACAGAAATTTTGGTCTCAATTGTAAGCCGGTATAAATATAAAACATTATTTTTGCTTACTATAAAAAAGGAACAGTGCAATCATTTTCTTATTTGTTCTTATATAGAAAATAGAGAAACAAAATAAAGGCAATTGCATCGTAATTTAATTTGGAAGAGAAGCTACAAACTACTTCTTACAAAGTAGTATGAAATAGCTATTAGTGTATGAAATAGCTATTAGTGTCATTTAAATGCTATCTAAATTCATTATGAAACAAGTACATAGTGTGCCCACCAAAAATGGTAACATCTTGCTTAATTTAAAGCAGGGGTCTTCAAACCTGGCCCTTTTATGACTTTTGGACTTCAACTCCCAGAATTCCTCAGCCAGGCATGCTAGCTTAGGAATTCTGGGAGTTGAAGTCCACAAGTCATAAAACTGCCAAGTTTGAAGACCCCTGATTTAAAGGCTTCTTTCAGTTGATAAACTAAATTTTCCAGTACTTTATTTCTTCAGGAGAAACTGCCATTGCAGTTTGCCTTTCATGAGATGCTGGCAATTAAACAGTCACAGAATGAAAATACTTTAGCATTATGCAGCACTGGACGTTCCTTTTGTTTATAATCTTTTGATACAGTTCTATGCAAATAATAACTAATAGTAGTAGTAGTAGTGGTGGTGGTGTTGGAAGGCACCTTGGAAGTCATCTAGTCCAACCCTTTGTTCAGGCAGGAAACCCTATACCATTTCAGACAAATGGCTGTCTCTTCTTAAAAACTTCCAGTGTTGGAGCATTCACAGCTTCTGGAGGCAGGTTGTTCCACAGGTTAATTGTTCTCACTGTCAGGAAATTTCTCCTTAGTTCTAGGTTGCTTCTCTCTTTGGTTGGTTGCTTCTTGTCCTACCTTCAGGTGCTTTGGATAATAGCTTGACTCTCTCTTCTTTGTGGCAGCCCCTGAGATATTGGAACACTGCTATCATGTCCCCCCCTAGACCTTCTATTCATTAAACTAGACATACCCAATTCCAGCAACCGTTCCTTATATGTTTTAGCCACCAGTCCCCTAATAATCTTTGTTGCTCTTCTCTGTACTCTTTCCAGAGTCTCAACATTTTTTTTTACATCGTGGTGACCAAAACTGAATGCAGTATTCCAAATGTGGCCTTATCAAGGCATTGTAAAGTGATATTAACACTGCATGTGAACTTGATTCTGTCCCTCTGTTAATGCAGTCTAGCACTCCATTGGATTTTTTGGCAGCTGTAGCACACTGCTGGCAAGTACTGCAAAGCTTTATTGATTTAAAGAGAGGTGGAATAATCTTCCCATTCTTTCTGTGTCATTTTTTTTGTCTTTGTGACATAATTTTTAGATATTCTATCTACTTAAGCTATAAGAAGCCTGCAGTAAATGTGCTCTTCCTCGAGCAGTCCTCCTCTAGGACTGCTGCTAAACTACCTAGATAATATAGAGGCTGATACTGAGCTATTCAAGCCCTGGCTTGAAATTCTATCTTACCCGTAAAGTGAAAGCAGACTTTCTTCAGCCTGCATTTCCATCAGGTCTAAATTTTTCAAAATCAGAACAAATAAGATACAGCTATTTGGCTTTTCTGAAGCATCACAGCTAGATTGAAACTGTTGTAACGACTCTGAAAACCAAGATGGATGATAGAAGATTTGAGAATACAAAATCTATAAGTGTTTTGGCAAGAGATTGTAGTTGAAATAAGAGAAATAGGACAAGCAAAGTTTAGAACAATAAAAGCAGAATTGTTTTCTTTGCTGCCATTTTATCTTTAAAAGCTAGTAGACAACCTGGGCCATGTTGGGTAATCATTTCAGAAATAATTCCTTGCCTAAACAGAGAAACAAAATGACCAGGCAAAAAAACCAGTGGAAGCAGGACAGATTTCCAGATTTCCCTTTGTACCGTGTTTCCCCCCCAAATAAGACCCAGCCAGAAAATAAGCCCTAGCACAGGGGTCAGCAACCTGAAACAGTGAAAGAGCCACTCGGAACCGGTTCCCTCACAAAAGGAAAAACTGGGAGCCGCAAAAAATGTGTGCACATGCGCGTACATGCCCGCATGCGCAGAACAGGGTTTGAAGAGTGGAGCCAAGGCGAGATATGCACCTACCCTGCATATTTGAATTGATTGGTTGAACTTTTTTAGTCCCACTTTTTTTTTTTGGACTGCACATGGTAGAGGACTGGGAGCCGCAGGAGACGGCTGAAAGAGCCGCATGCAGCTCCAGAGCTGCGGGTTGCAGACCTGTGCCCTAGCATGATTTTTAGGACACTTGTAATATAAGCCCAGGGGATGCGGTCGATCAGAAGGTCGGCAGTTTGGCGGATCGAATCCCGAGTGCCGCATAACGCCTGTTACTCGTCCCAGCTTCTGCCAACCTAGCAGTTTGAAAGCACGTAAAAATGCAAGTAGAAAAATAGGGACCACTACAGTGGGAAGGTAACAGTGTTCCGTGCGCCTTTGGCGTCTAGTCATGCCGGCCACATGACCACGGAGACGTCCTTGGACAAGCGCTGGATCTTCGGCTTTGAAACGGAGATGAGCACCGGCCCCTAGAGTCGGAAACGACTAGCACGCACGTGCGGGGGAACCTTTACCTTTTACTTTAATATAAGCCCTACCCCCAAAATAAGCCCCAGTTAAGATTGTCAGTCAGATGGACACATTTAGTACTGTATTTCCCCCAAAATAAGACCTGACTGGAAAATAAGCCCTAATGCATCTTTTGGAGCAAAAATTAATATACTATAAGACCTGATCTTATTTTTGGAGATACACGCTATTTCCTTGTGGGAATCTGATAAGGAGCAGATCCCATTTCCTTCTCTTCCGTTCCATTCGCTTCCATTCCAGCAGGCAGGTAAATGGCTGCTGCTATATAGGGAAGGGAACAAGAAAGTGGAAGAGTGGCTGGGCGATTGTCACTTGTTGACTATGAAGATCAGGTGACCACAGGTGCAATACCAACCAGTAGCATTGAAGCAGCCGTATCTTTTCCAAATTTAATTTCCTCAGGAGTCATGGGTCCCATGTTTTGGACTCATTTTAGAAGTTAGCCCATTTGAACTGCTTTGGTTCAAAATAATAATAATAATAATAATAATAATAATAATAATAAGAAGAAGAAGAAGAAGAAGAAGAAGAAGTTGGAAGGGACCTTGGAGGTCATCTAGTCCAACCCCCTGCTCGGGCAGGAAACCCTATATCATTTTGGACAAATGGCTGTCCAGTCTCTTCTTGAAAACTTCCAGTGTTGGAGCATTCACCGCTTCTGGAGGCAGATTGTTCCACTGGTTAATTGTTCTAACTGTCAGGAAGTTTCTCCTTAATTCTAGGTTGCTTCTCTGTTTGATTAGTTTCCATCCGTTGCGTCTTGTCCTGCCTTCAGGCGCTTTGGAGAATAGCTTGACTCCCTCTTCTTTGTGGCAGCCCCTGAGATATTGGAACACTGCCCTATGTTGCCCTATGATGTACCATTTTATCCATTTAAAAATCATGACAACAGAAATTTATAGATAGGCTTGGGATGGCTTTAGATTATTTATTTATTTATTATTTTAACTTATATACCGCCCTATTCCCGTAGGACTCAGGGCGGTTTACAGGGCAATTAAAATCATACCATACAAAAGTTAAAAGATTTAAAACAGTTAATTAAAACAGTTAATTAAATTTAGAGCCCAAAATTTAAAAAGTTAAAACATTAAAACCCAATTAAAACCCCTCAGTCTAGGCCCGACAGCTCAAAGAGCCAAGTTTTCAGGTCCCAGCGGAATGAGCGGAGGTCGGAGGCAGTCCTAAGTTCCATCAGAAGTTGGTTCCAGAGGGCAGGCGCACCCACAGAGAAGGCCCTCTCTCTGGGAGTTACCCGCCAGCAATCCTTCACCGGCGGTACCCTAAGAAGGCCCTCCCTGTGGGAGCGCACAGGACGATGGGAAGTTGATGCCGGCAGCAGGTGTTCCCTCAGATAATCCGGACCCAAGCCATTTAGGGCTTTATAGGTCATCACCAGCACCTTGAATCTCACTCGGAGATTCAACTTCTAGTCTGCTGTTTATATATGAAGAAATTGGTTAATTTGAAATGTTTTGTTTGAGAACTGAGTGAATAATTTGGGAAGAACCATTTAATTATATTCACTTAGGTATTACTGCTCAGTAGAGCAAGATGGGATTTGGCAGGCGAACCCTTTGAACCAAATCATCAGTTGCCTCCAATTAATCACAGACCTTTATAGCACTTAGACATATATGCCTCTTCACAGTGCTTTACAGTGGTTTACAGAGTCATCATATGCCCCCCCCCAGCAATACGGGTCCTCATTTTACCAACCTTGGAAAGATGGAAATCTGAATCAACCAGTGAGCTAGTGAAAATTGAACTTTGTCCTGGTGAGATTTAGATTGGCAGCTGTCAACCCAATTTATTTTGATTTGATTTGATTTGATTTAAATTAATTTGATCATTCCAAAACAAAGCTAGTTTAGTATAACAGTTAAGATCCTGGCATAGAAAACATGAGGTCTAGTCCTGCCTTAAACAGTCACTTCCTCTCAACTTAACCCACCTCACCGGATTGTTGTTGTAAGAGTATTATGTATGAGAACTGGAACTGCGGTTGTAAATCAATGCAGTCATAACTTGAGTCACCACATGATTAAATCTGATTTTATGACTATTTTTATGATGACCATTAAGCAAAGCATGTGGTCGTTAAGCAAATCCAACTTCAATGAACAATCACAAATAGCAATTACATGATCACAGAACACTGCAACCATAGTTAATGCAAGCTGATTGCTAAGACTCTGGGTTGCGATAACATGACCATGGGGATGATGCCAGTAAAGATTGTAAGCAGTTCTTCCAAGATGGTCATATAAGCAAACTATTGTTAAATGAACGGTTCTAGCTGAAGGTTATGTAATATGGCTATCATTGACTAATCTTTCTTATTTTTTTCGTTTTATGTAGATAGAAACAATATTTGTCCTTCTCCAGTGCTTAGCCTGATCTCCATGATTATTCAAAAATCACAAAAAGAGGGTTCTGAGATGACTCTCAGATGTAATTAATCTTGTCTAGACATTTAATCTTCTTCTTAGTGGCCATGTATTCCCTGAGAAATCATATTTCTCTAGCTTGTTAAATTAGCTGTCTGAAATCTACTGTGCACAAACAGCTGCCTTCCAATTTCTCTTTCTATAGTATCTTAAACCTTAAGATGTTGCTATCACTTCTTCTCAAAGTGACTTCTTCTCAAACTGTTTTTATTTTTTCAACCAGCTCTTCCCTATTGATTACAAACAGGACTAGAAAAATCTTGTCTCTTCTTTAGCTTTCTGGAACATGAAACGGTCAGCAAGATACAGAGTAATTTCAAGATCTTTCTCTTCTTGACATAGTTGTTTTTCTAACCGATTATTGGGTAGTTGAAATTTCCCATTATTACTTTGTCACTCCTTTTGAGATTCTGTAACCCAGGACACGTCACAACGAAACCGCGCCCACCCCATTGCTGGCAATGGGGAAAAAGCTCCGATACGCCGCGCAACGTCACGTTACGTCACACGACGTTACATTACGTCACATGACATCACGTTACGTCACACGACATCACGTTACGTCACACGATGTCACGTGACGTCGCGAGTTTGACATGCCTGCTGTAACCTGTCCCAGGTTTGTGTAATCCTGATGTTCCTCCTTGATAGTCTGTAGCACACCATCACAATAATACTTTTTGTTTCCCCTTCCTTCTGTTAACCCAAATGCTTTTGTCAAGAACCTCATGTTCCAATTCCTGGCTCTCATCAATCAATACATGTGTGCATTTCTTTCATATATAATGTCGCTCCTACTCTCCTTTTGTTTGACCCATTGCTGTTGAGTAAGTTTTATTTCTACTTATGAGTATTACCCCAGTTTCAGAATTCTCTCTTTTCCTGAATTATACTATATTGTTATTTCATCCTCCTGGACAGTTTATCATAGTGCCTTGGAGGTGCTCTTGATCTTTGCAAATAGACATTTAACGAGAGGCAATTTGTTCAGTGGCTCCAGAAAGTCATAGAATCATTAAGCATCATGTTAATAAGCCTCTGCTTAAGTAATGAATGCCTCCCTTACAAGGAGCCCTTTCTATACTGTCTATACCTTATGTAGAAATATTTCTAAATATATTTAAAATTATAACATCCTCTCATGCGTTAATATTGTAGTTGAGTATTATGAATGTGGTTTGGGCTTCTGCTTTGGCTATAAGAATGGAACTGCATTTGTTCACAGTGGCCTCTGAATCCCTCTTTGTTTTCAAGTGCTTTTCTTTCTGGTGAGATCCAGGTTATGTGACAGAATGATTGGTGGAATATAAACCTCTTTAAATCTAGATTGAAGGCTGATTTTAAACAATGAAACAACCTGTTTACTTCTGTCAAGAAAGGCACTGTAGGAGTTTGATTTCTATGATTATCTTTGTTTTTTCAGCAGCATACAGAATTCTCATATTTCATTAAATAATTGGTGAATGTTTTGCCGTGGCTTGGATTAAGATTCCCCTGATATAAATCCCTCATGGTTCTGTGTATTCCCAAGATTTACCTTTGTTGGTTCATTAATATTGGGTGTATTGGACTAATAGTCAATAGACCTGCACAAAAGTTTTTTGAATCATAGTTTGAAATGTTATCTTGCATATTTGATGACAGTAGCATATAAAGAGTAGATCCAAATCAGGCTCCATAGACAATTTATTATATAAATTGTTCAAACTGGTTTCCAGTTTTTTCTAAACATTTATTTACTTGCTTAACTTGTAACCTTTGAACATTTCAAATTACAGTAACTTCTCTGGAAAAAAAAATAAAACATTGTGATTGGCCTGTGCAACTAACATTTGTTGCAGTCTGTATAGAAAAACAACCTTTCTTCTAGGTTTTCCAGTCATCCCATTTGTTACACTATAAAATAGCAATAAGCAGTGAAAGAAGCTGCAGTATCAAAAATATAGAGCCTTGGTGGAGCAGTGGGCTAATGCCTCCTTAAGTAACACCAGCTGCCTGCAATTAGTGCAGGTTCGAGTCCCACCAGGCTCAAGGTTGACTCAGCCTTCCATCCTTCTGAGGTAGGTAAAATGAGGACCCAGATTGTTGGGGGCAATTAAGCTGACTTTGTAATAATGCCGCTTGGGGTGTGTGTGAAAGCCCTAATAAGCAGGCATATACATAGAATGAAGGCTACTGCTAAGCACATTGATTTGTGCTTTAGATTGTAAGCCGCCCTGAGTCTTCGGAGAAGGGCGGGATATAAATGGGATTAAAAAAAAATCATCTGATAGTTGACAGTGCTGGTTTTCACCTCCAACTTCAGTGCCTACCAAATTATTTCAGGTGCTACTTCATTAATGTGGGTAATAAGAACTAATGTCTACAATGCTTTCTGGCAAAAGAATATTGAGCTTGGCTGTTTGCCAGCTCAAGTGGATCATGAGTTGTATCTCACTTTGGCGACTCTAAAAATACTTTTCCTACTGTCTGAATAAATAATAGTTACTTTGAGCATTTTAACTTTTAAAGCTTTGTTTCTCAAATAAACCTATACTGTATTAAAGTAACTATTTTGGCTGTTAAACGGAGCTATTCATGTTTGCTCAAAACCTTCCTTGTTTTTTTCTTTCTGACATGATAACAGAGATCTTGTTTAGTTTCCCAAATAATGAACAATATCACTTTGCGTTTCTATTAAAGTTATGAACTGAACATTTTACCATATGTGAATGTGGCCCAATGCTTTATTAATTGGTCTGATTACTTAATATCATGGCATAATTCTAAGATTATAGTAAGACTTACACTGCTCTAAGACCTTTTTAAAATTGTGCAGTTCTGTTGGCCAGTATTTATATTCCCATAGCTTGTGTTCAGCAGTGCATTCAGAAAAGACTTTGTAAGCCATTTCTTATAAGGTCATGTGGGGTTTTTCTCCTATGCATTCCAGCAGTTGGGAAATATGCCAAATTTTACTTGCATTTATAGTTTTGCAACAGTTGAGATCCTGACCCTTTACACTGTCACATGCAGGTGCTTTTTTTTGTCTTACAAAATTGCAGCTTTCAAGAGCTTAAGAGGCTGAAGGATTCCAAGCACAGAATGTTTGTATTCCAAAAGGGACTCTCAAAAGCTTTCTTTATATCTTTGTATTTTTAGCATATTACTATACTTCTGGCTGGATGCAACAGAGAATAATTTTCTACAACTCCAGAGCTCCAAAATTGATTCCCAAACTACATTTCCCATTGGGAATTGAAAATGCTGCTATCCCGGCCTGTTTAGACTAAGCATTTAAAGACAGCAAATGATCAGATGCTGCAGGGGCTGGGAGGGGAAAACAGTGTTTCTTTCTTCTCTTGTTTTAATGTAGAACATCTGCAGTTTTTAGAATTCTTCTGTATAAGCTGAATAAAAGTGTCTTAGCAGAAGGCTCATCCATTATTTTATATTCTGTGTTGCTGTTGTTACCATTGTTGCTGCCGCTATTACTACTCTTCACTGTTCTTGTTGTTGTTGTAGGCCCAGACTGAAAAATGTGGACAGAAGTACCGCTCAGCAGCTGGCAGTCACAGTAGGGAATGTCACAGTAATTATCACAGACTTTAAAGAAAAGACTCGCTCTTCCTCCACATCTTCGTCCACAGTGACCTCCAGTGCTGGATCTGAACAGCAAAATCAGAGTAGCTCGGGCTCCGAGAGCACAGACAAGGGCTCATCCCGCTCTTCTACGCCAAAGGGCGACATGTCAGCAGTCAACGATGAATCTTTCTGAGAATTGCACATGGAATTGTGGGAAACTTATGAAATCAGGGTATGAAATTCAAATGTTCCACCTGTCCACTGGGACAACCTGAGAAAGCTGCCAGTGCCGCCACTTCTTCTTCCTTTTCTCCTTGTGCTTCAACATGCTTCTTGGATATCCTTCCCTTAATTGATGACAGCGGGACGCTTTGGTCTGACTGTGGGCATCTGGCTAACAAGGAATTTCGCACCCTGAGAATTACTTTCTGATGTTTATGTATTCCATTGTTTTATATGATTTTCCTAACAATCATTTATAATTGGATGTGCTCCTGACTCTACTTTTTTATAAATCTGCTGTGCACAGTTTTTCCATGAATCTTACCACCAATTTTAGTTTTGTTTTGGGTGAGGGAATGTGATGTAAGGGGAAGGGCGGGCTTATAGGAGGGTTTTTATTTATTGTATTCACAAACTCTCTTGGTTTTTTTTCAAGCATATTTTTTGAGTTCAAATCTCCCTCTTCCAGTTATACTGTGTACTATCAGTTTTGATATAAATTATATATATATATATATAAATATATAAATATATATATATAAATAAAGTATATATAGGGTTATTTGAAACCAATACATGGAAACGCTGGTGCTTGAAACACTGTGAAGCTAAGCAATTTTAAGATCTGGGACAGTGAGTGCCATTTGGCGAGTGCTGAAACCGAACTGGAACCAGTCTTAGATCAACAAAGTGTTCCCAGAGGTTCTAACAGAAACAGGACCTGTTTTTTCTCTTGTGCTTTGGCTGAAGAGTACTGGACAAAAATAGATATCTATTTTCTTATTTTCTGTTCTTTTTGAAATCCAAGAGGGTGCTCCAAGTCATAGCATTTCCAGTTAGAGTATCGGAAAACAATAAATTTCTAGCCCTTTCCTACCACGGTGTACAAATTTTAAAAAAACAATAACATCAATTTCAAAATGCTTATTAGTATTAATGTACCTTGTGGCTGCACATTTAACACTGCCTATTTTGAATAACAAATCTCATTCTCTTATTGTCCAGATTTATATTGGTGATGGGAAAGATTTTTGAATATTCTATTACAGCTTTTGTAATAGAAGGCAGTCCCAAGCCTTAATAAGTGCTCCCCTATTAATAACATGAACCGAGATCTATTGTCACATGACTTGTTTTCAGTGCAAATTTTCTATATATGACTCTGCTTTTTTGTTAGTAATTTAATTCATTTAATTCCTTAGGATTATCAGTTCTTAGACATATCTCTTTAACATAACTTGGTGTGAGAGCTAAAGTTGTGAAGACATTTTATAACTAATAAGGGAGCATCAGAATGGCAAATGGACTTCAATTCCTGCTTCGAAAGCTATTCGGAGAATGTTTACTTACAAATCCAAACTCTGTTAACAGTTTTATCTAGCCGGTATGTTTTTCTGCATAAAACACTAAAAAGAAGACGGAACACTTAAAAAATACCTTCAAACTCTTATTGTGTGCTTTTTAGGCGACCCAGAGTGCTTTGCTATAATTTCAGTAACCATTTTTAGTTTTATCAGAATGATTACCATGTAGGTGTTCTCAAAGGCCACTTGGCAGAACTTGGTGCTAGACAATTGCTGTACTCATTTCTTCTTTGAATAATATAAATTATTTCTGTTCTAGAGAGGCATGAAATGGTTGTGTTTTATCACTTTAAAGCCGCAAACATAAACTTCTTTTTCAGTCTGAAAATTTTAACCTATGCTTAACTGAATAAAGTAATTCTGCTCAAAGAGGTAGAGTAGCAGAGCAGTGCCTTTGCAGCTGCATCCATTTTGATGGGCTTCTCATTCAGTTGTTCTTATATCTATTCTTTTCCTTTTTTGAAAACTTATTTTTAACGTATTTATTGAAAAATAAAAAAAGAACCAAAGGAAAAACGGATGTTTCTTAAGCTCTGATAATACAATATTATCGTAGTTTTTAATAGTCCACATCAATCCACGTTTTAACATTGGTAAACATTCCTTTTACAAGTTTGACTATTCCTTTCAAGGATCTCAGGGAGGGTAAATTGGTCAGCCATAATTTATTTTTGGAGAAAAAATAATTTTTAGAGATGTTTTCAACTTAGTCCCAGATGAGTGTGATTTGCACAGATTTTTTTAAAAAGAAACTTACATCTGAATGAATTAGGCCTGTATGCATTTAGCTCCTTCCCACCAAAGACCCAATTTCTGAGCACGTCTGCTGGAAGTTCACCAGTATATACAAATGGTGTGTTTCCTTCTGTGGCTTGCTAGAATACAGCCTTGGGTGGGGTGGAGGAAGCAGTGTGCATGTTGAGAAGACCAGTTACACCGAATATCACCTTCCAATTATTGCTGCTCCATTCATTCCTAAGGTGGCTTCTTCTGGGCTGTCATTCCAATGGGTAAGCAGCAGGAGTTGGTGGGTGAAACCTGTCCCTTAGGTTAGGGAATAAAAGCTTTAACCGTAATGAGCTGCTCATTGGCTTACCAATTCAGTGAAATCCTCTTTGGGTTTTCTTTTTCCTTTTTTTCTCCCCCTATGTGTGCCTCTGTGCTATAGTAGCTTGTTAGAATAAAGTATGCAAATCCATCTTTGGCACAAGTGGAGTGATTGAAACTGCATTTGGCTGAAATTGTCAGCTAAGCATTCAAACTTTCTTGGGCCGCATTTCTTATCGTCGTGTCGTAACCAAGCAAACACCTTTTTTTAAAAAGCATGAGATTAAAAAATTGGATTATCTTAACTTCCTGCATTTCATTTAACTATTCAGTAGTTGGAGAGCATGCTTTAAAATATTAGTGTATAAGAAGGGCCAGAAACGCTTCGTAGCCAGTGGCACAGAAAGCAGGTAAGGAAAAAGCACAGTGTTACATTTTCAGAGTTAAATTTTTACACTTATACACACCCATGCACACAACAGCTTGCTTGACTTCCTCTTTTGAATATTTTAAATATGTCATGCGAAGAGAATAATGAAAGGCAAAAAAAAATGTTTAACATGGGCAGTTTTAATTGAAAGCATTTTGCTTATTCAATTTCAGTTTCTATTTTAAAATTGGGCAGTGGCTATATTCATAGAAATACATCTGCCTTACCAGTACCATTTCCAGTCTACTTTTTAAAAACTGTTACCATAAATTATTGAAGTTATTACTTGCTGACTATATAACCTTTGCTTGTATGTAACTGAAAAAAATGATTTGAGAGCCAACATTTACCATATGACAATGGAGCTGAACAGTTTTTAATGCGCAAGCAGTTCTGTTCTTGTGTACGACTTGTAACCTTAATTTACTGTGTAAAGATGGTTACATTATTTCTTTAGCTTTGTTTGTTTGGAAACAAATAGAGAATGCTTGTTTAAGTATGTCAAAACATAATTTTATCTTGTGAATTTTTATGTTAATGTATTATACGAGCTATATTTTTCATTTGCCCAGAAAGACAGCTTGTATAACGCTTTGGAAGTTTTCTGCTCTGTAAAGTCTTTAGAGCTGACAGTCCTGTTAGGTTTGTTTTTAATCTTCATGCTAAAAGTGTCAATGGTGATTTTGTGAACTGGTCAGAAAAATTCACAGGTCTTAAATGTTTTCGGGAAATTTATATTGGACACTGCTCTTTGTCTAGCAAATAAAAGATGTTAATATATTCCTGTTACCGGCATGTGCACGACTGTTATTAGAAGCCACTTTATCATTTTCTTGCTTTAAATAGAAATGTCTATTTATGAATTCTGCTTGTAGTTTTTTCACAAATAAAATAGTAACATTTAATTAAATCTGATTTTCTATTCTTTGGTGTTGAGGAAAGGACCAAGTCAGTTTGCTGTGCTAGTATCTTTCTAGGTAAACTTGATTTTATTCTGCATGTTTAACATGACATTTATGTATGAAAATTTTGCATGTTTTTGGGTACTGATGATCCAGATAAGCCATTTATATTAACACTTTTGCTTCTTATACTTGATCATATCCATGATGTGCCAAGCTTGGAAATGTGTACTTTTTCATTCTTTCCAGCAAAAGCATATACATTACTAATACTGATATGTTGGGGACATGTGTTAACAGAATTTTCTTCCACATGCTCCTTGTTGGATCCAATGCTCTATCAGATTAGTAATAGGCATAAGTTTCTATTGAAGTGGATATCCTCTTCAAGTTGTACAGAAAAAAATCATTACTGTAAAAGATTTGTGAAAACCTGTACCTAAAATGAAAAGGTCATGAGGCAACTTATATGTTCAAATTTTGAAATATACTTAATGAACACTGTGATAAATTTAATTTTTTGTTCTCTGAAACATTCTTTTTTGGCTATGTTGTATCTAGTTAGTTCAAGCAGTAGGGACTATAAGAATAAAGCTACAGACAATCTAGATTGATTTGATGGTTGCTTCTATATCCTGTCACAGCTGCCAATTCAGACTTTCAACTGTCAGAATTACCCCTTTTACAGAGGCAAGAATTGTATAAAATATAAATCATTAAATCCAATGAGTATGTCATGTAGATGCTATCATTGGGGATCTGAAGTTTATTTCTGTTGAGCTGTTCTAATGTGCATGATGGTTTTCAGCTATAAAGTAATTTGTGGAAATCTATGTAATCCTGAGCTTGGTTGTTTGCTTTATCTGACATCTTGAGTGCCAGAAAGGAGTGGGCTTTGTTTCTACTTATAAATAGTAGCTTACCCTAACATTGTTGGCGGCGGTGTTGCTTCCTCCTTGGTAGTTCCTTGATTAGACTGTTGTTTACTGCTTGATTAAGTTGGTTGTTCCTCGATTAGGATATTGTTTACTGCTTGTTTATTTGGTGTTAATCCCTGTTTATCTTGATGTTGATAACTGGAGAGGAGGCATTCTGGTGTGTTTGTTTTCTTTTTAGTTTCTCTTTTTTTAGTGTATTGAATAAAGGATAAAGATGGTTTATCCCTATTTCCCTATTGATGGCTGATTTGTCTCAGTGTCAAGCTTTCAGGAATTCCCTAATGTTTTTTATTTTTTTTATTTTGCTTGGGTGCTCACAGTTTCCTTGTTGAAATTAAGGTTAGGTCCGTCCATGTGTTGGAAAATTAAGGTTTCCATTGAGTCTTCTGACTGCTAGTTGGTGTTCCTGGATGCAGTCTGCCTGTCCTGCATAGTGGCTGTTACAGCCCTTATACTGTATGTTGTAGATGACTCCTGTTTTGTTTTGTTTTTTTCTTGGTCTTTTGGTTTACTTAAGATATTCTAGAAGTTTTTAGCTGGTCTATGTGTTGAGGTGATGCTATATATGGTTTATGTGCTGCTGTGGTGCTGTGTGGTTTAATTGTCTATTGGTTGTTTCTGAGATATTTTTGATGTATGGTAGTGTTTATTTATTTATCAAATTGATATGCCACCCATCTCTTTGACAAGCCGACTCTGAGTGGCTTACAAAGAGTGAAAAGAATACAATATGAAAGCAACTAAAATTTAAAAGCTATATAAAAACTAGTACCAAGGAAATGGACAGCTTGGGGATGAGATCTTATCCAGTCAGCCACCTCCAACAGTGAACACCCCCTTTGGGGCTCCTAATGTTGTTTTTTATAACTTACATTGATTGTGCTACAGTGGTTGACTGGTCAGCTTTTTTATATATAAAGTTGTGTGGGTATTCATTTTGGCATTGTATAGGTCAGGGGTGTCAAACTCAATTTCATTGAGGGCCGCATCAGCATTGCGGTTGCCTGCAGGGGGCCAGGTGGGTATGGCCTGGGTGGGCGTGGCCTACTGGGTGGGCGTGGCTAGAGTGCGTATGGCCTACTGGGTGGGCATGGCCAGCTCTACATGGTTCGCATCAAGGGTGCCTATGGGGGCCTGGGCAGGAGTGGGACAGATCTGAGGGTCTCTGGCAGAAGGAGGGTCTCTGGGCCAGGGCCAAGGCAGTGGGGGCCGTTCCCTCACTGTTTCCAGGATGGCTTCGCGGGCCGCATGAAACCACTTCGTGGGCCGGATCTGGCCCCCGGGCCTTGTGTTTGACATGTCTGGTATAGGTGCTTGTTTCCTGGGTTACTGCAATGCATTTATGCTCACCTTAATTTCATAACACATGGAAAGACTTAATCATAGTTTTAACTAAATAGTGTAGGAAAAAAGATGACTGTAGTGTAAGTAATTCTCAAGTGTAAGTGAAAAGAATGAAAAAGCAGGAATGTAAACTTATTTTTTAAAAAATAAACACATTCACTGATGGTGTGAAAAAGTATGAGTGAAAAAACAAGGTGACACAAGCATGAGTATAAGTATGGGGAAGGGAAACAAGTTGTTTCCATCTAAAGTGCCATTTAATAACAAAATTTTTAAAATGGATAGAAAATATATTTTATCAGAGACCAGTGAATATAAGTTTTCTGCTAGATCCAATTTCCCTTGAGCAACCACTACCAAAGAAAAGATGGTAAAGTAATGAATGAGACTCATAGGAGTGCTCTAAGTTTTAATCCTGAATGGATAGTATGGGGTTGTTCCTTATAGGGCAATAAGAGAATCCTTGGTTGGAAACAGCAGCAAACTCATAATGCTTATCATAAAAAAATTGTGAAAACTATGAAACAAGGGTCTTCCAGGGAAGCAACGGCAAACTGAAGACGGCTCTTTCCCAGAACTAACGACTGGTGGAAAAATGAGCCAGTGAATGGACTGATTCTTTGGAGCTCCTCTACAGATTAAGGAGCCCACTAGGATTATCCACAGGTTTGCTCAGAGGCTACTGATAAAACAGCAATCTCCAACTGTTTTGACAGCTCTCGATCCAGCGGAAATTCATCCCATTCAGTGCCTTCACCCACTTCACTTAGGAATTGCTGGATTCTTTGGATGTTGTGAACATCCTGAAAAGCAAATATCTCACTTTCCTTCCACCCTGGCTGAAAGAAGTTTCATGTAAGCTTTATTTTAAAAAAAAGAGTTTTATCTTTGGAAATTAGAAAAGGAGAATTGAACGCTGATTTTTGAAAGCTAAGTGGCCAGCTGGAATTGCAAGAATAATTCCTGTGGGTTGTTTGAAATTTTATAAAACTATATGTGAATATTTTAAAATTATAAGAAATTTTCCCTTGGAAAAGTTTTATTGATTGGAAAATAAACAGACAAGAAGGTACTTTGAAGGTTGACTATAGGGAACCAGAGACAACCAAGGATTACAATTAAATGAGGAGACACCTGTTAACATAATGGGACAGTATTATTTGGTTGCAGGGGAAATTAAGGCTGCTTGGGAACAATGTACTGAGAAATTACTTTCAAGAATCTCTGACACTATAAGAATGTATTTAACAGAGACTAGAAGATGAACAGATTTTACTGGATAAAATAGAGACTAAACCATGTGGATTTGAAAATGGATTTTGAAAAGAATGCCAGACTACAAGAGTGACAAGAAAAATGGGTCTCATGGATTTTAAAATGCTAGACTACCAAAGTGACATTGAAAAAGATGCCACAATGGATTTACAACTAACACCAGGCGGATGCATTCATAACTAAAGGGGACATACAAATAATAAATCACAAGAGTGACTTGGAAAGTTTTCTTATCTTGGATTTACAAGAGGGATGTGTTAAATAACTGAAGCCATCCCTAAAGGAAGCAAAGAGAAAAAAATGTATTAAGAAACCAACTTGTGGGACATTATTTGATTAGACTGAAGATTAAGCTTTTAAAAAGTAAACAGAAGGAATATCAAATTGACTTATTCAACCAAGGTTAAAATACAACTGTTGTGGGTTCTGATAAGTATTAACATTTTTTTAAAAAAAGGGATGAATGATGAGGTTTTGAAGATTTGTTTATAAATGGGGAAAGGAGCTCTTTTGCTTTATTTTTCAAAGAAAATGGTAAGTTTGAATACAAAAGAATTTTAAAATTAAAATACCTATGTTGCTCACAAATGAAGGCAAATATACATTTCCCAGGATAATGTTGCAGGATTCAATCTTGGTCAGTCACTGGGACCACAGGTTTTATTTAAAAACTAAACCTCTAGCCCTGGTGACCACTGCAGATTGGATCCTGCAACATACGTTACTATTTCTAGTAATGGTTTTGTGCTGATTAAGACTGAACAATGATTTTTTACAATATGTTTATTGATAAAAAGATGAGATGGGGAAATATTTTTTTTACTTTTAATATTAGAGAAGGTGTTAAGTTATAGAAGTTTCCCTTGTGTGACGGGAGGAAGTCAATTTTTATTTTTTTCCTTTTTTCTTTCATTTTGCACTTTTTCCTCTTTTCTTCTTGTTCTTAATTGATATTAGTGCAGCTGCATTTAATACAGCTTCAAAGTAGAATATTATTTCTGTCTTAAGTATAAAAATATGATTATACATCTCAAGGCTGGTCTGCATTGACATTCTTTTATGAAGTTAATATTTGTTACTAATAACTTTGGTATTTATTTTTTTCTTTGAGCAGAATTGATTGCTTAATTATACCTATACAGAGAGAATTACATTGCTTGGAGCACTTTTTCATTAATTTGGGCCATCTAGATATGTGAGAACTGCAGAATTCTTGGCTGCCAAGATCATTTGCCTTTCTTGGATGGCAATTCTGGGAGTTGAAACCAAACAATAGAAACTTCACAGCTTCTTCCTCTCCTCCCTAGCTTCTTTGCATTTTGTATGGAAAATTCAAGATGGAATCATTCAAATTACCCCATTACATGAGAAAATTAGCCCATTTGGGGATTATGCTATATAAGCATAATCCAGTAGCTAAGTAGCATATACTGTATAGAAATTCAACATGCACTTGGGTGAATGGAGGGTGAGAAAAAGGCCATCACCTGGCCTAAAAAGAAAGTGGGGAAACATGCTGTCTCATCTTCACGGAAAACTGCTCCCTTGCAAAATAAGGACTTTGATGATGATTGCAAGAACATTCAAAATGAATGCTTTCCTGAAAAATCTCTAATGAATGGATTACGAAAAATGTCTCTAAGAAATATTTTATTTGTTGTGCTTTAGTTATTCTATATGTATTATGCTTCATCTACTTCATTTTTTAAAAAAATAACCTGCTGCTATTTAAATTAAGTGTTAACTACTACTTCTTCTCCCTCCCCTTCCCCTCTTCCTTCTTCCTTCTTCTTCCTCCTCCTCCTAGTGTCAACGCTACTAACATCGGATGTTCTTGCTTTGACAACAGATGGAAATGCAGCCATTTTTCCTCTATTGCTTTTAGAGTTAGTTGATGCTGAGAGGGGGAATGTGGATGAGAGTCCAGCTAGTCAGAACAATAATAACTCAGCCGTGGGAACCCAAGGTCATTGGGCCCTGAGTTGATAGAGTTTTGGCGGGCTGGAGAGCTTCAAGCTAATTGGGGAATGTGATTTATGACTGTTTAATGGAGAAGGGAATTGTGCTTTGTTACATCGTACCCAGGGGAGGGGAAATTAGTTTTTGGTTACAACTATATAGTGCCAATACTTTGTTTCTCGAATAAAAGATTCTTTAAGATAAACAATGTCTCAAAGTTCTTTTGAAGAGTTTCATCTGTCGAAACCATGACATTAAACCAAAACCTACAATTTGTACCTAACTATCTTGGGGTCCCGAGCTCCAATCGCTGTCCCTAGAATTGAGGGATAGACCGACAAAGATTCAGGGAAGATCTCAACATAGAGAAGGAAGGAGTGCCTGAAACCAGCACCCCAGAAGTGGCTGCTACCTCAGAGGAGGGAGTGCAGGCCAGCGCCCCGCTGGAGAAGGAACTTTCAGGTCTCTCAGATGGGCAAGACCCAAGCCGCAAGGACAGCTGATCTGGTTGTTGGAATGGACCTTACCCAGTGGAGACTCTAGACACCTCGAGACAGCCTTACCAGAATCAAGTGCTTCGAAGGTGGATGAGGTCAAGCTGCAAAGAGGGGCTTCTTGCAAGTCACGTTCCCCGGAACAGTGGAGAACAAGTAAATTGACTACTGCTGAGGACTCAGGTGAGTGGAAGTACCTGTCGCAGTCCGAAATTGGTAGAAAGATTTGAGGAGCTAGAGATAAAAAGTGGAGAGCAACCCTCCTATTCTCCATATGCAAGCGATCACGATGATCGGCAAAGCAGCCACCAACTCATACTAAGGGGAAGCCCCAGTCCCACCTGCATAGGTCAAGCAGCTTCCCTATCCTCAAAGCCACCTATCATGGCCTCCAGCCCCGTGTGGAGAGACAGCTCCAGTCATCGCCCCTCCAAAAGCCCAGTTTGACGTGCTTACCAGCCACCCAGCTCAGGGCCCATACAGCAATGGAGGATGTCGCAGTCCCCACAGATGGGAGGCCAGCAGTCACTGGAAGTGCAGCAACTGAACTGGGAGTAGCTGCAGCCCCTGAATGTGCAGCAGCAGATGGGGGCCTTGCAGTAACCGGGGATGATGCAGCCGCCAGGGGGTCAGCAACCGCTAGGCGTACAGTAGCAGTAGTGGGGCTGGCCGCTGTCTCTGAATGTGCAACAACTGCTGCGGGGCCACAACCAATGGGGATCCAGTAACAACCACCTCTGGGGCCACAGGGAGGCCTGCAACAACTGGGGATGCCACAACCACCCGGAGGTCAGCAGCAGTGGGGTGGCAACAGCCCCTGCACTTGCAGCAACCATGGGGAGGCCCACAGCAATTGGTGCCATTTCAGCAGAATAGTCCATTTCTGTAAATATAGGAACTTTGGGCCAAAGGTAGAAAGTCAGTAAGTCCAATTAATCAGTATCATTTAGTACAAGGTTTTTTCTTTTCTCTCCCAATGTAGACAAAGGCCGCTCCTAAGGAGGGTGGGGAAAAAACAAAAATCCCTCCCCTCCTCGCGAGGGGAAGCAAATTCGGAAAGCTTTTGGCAGGAAAAGTAGATGATTAGGAAAGGAAGAAGGCAATTCTCACCCAGTTTTCAAGTGCTTTGTTGTGCTTTTGGCTTTGGCAGGAAACAGCTAAACGATGGGCTATGTGAGTGGCCGATCCTTTCTTCTCCGGTGTGGAGAGTAGCTCCAAGCCGACAGGAGGGCTGCTGCCCTTCTACCGCCGACTGGAGAGACCTCTCCCCCGCTCGTCGCCCCTCCAGGGCAACTTTTGACCCTTTTACAGGGCCCCCCCAATGAAGAAATCCAGGTGACGCGAGGAGCGATTCCCTCACACATCTGGCCACACTGAGATCCAGAACCGGAAGCTGAATAAAAGATTATTTAAGGTAAACAATGCCTCAAAGTTCTTTTGAAGAGTTTCATCTGTCGGAACCATGACACCTAGCAGACTTAGAGGAAACAAATGGTAAGCTAAAGACCAATCCCACTAAAATTAGAGTGAATGACTATGGTGAAATGAAAGCCTGGCAAATAGATTGGCTCTTCATATTTTCTTGTTGGATAAGGAAGAGACTTGAGAAAGCAAGTGGGGTATGCAATTGATCCTCATAAAGAGATCACAAGAAAGCAATCTCTGGTGGGTTTAGAGCAGGGCTTTTCAACTTTTTCACCCATTGTACCACTTTTAGGATATGGCAACATCCGAGTACCACCAGTCGCCTAGCAAGGTGTCAAAAACCTGAGGACCAAAAAAAAAAGAAAGAAAAAAGTGATGAAGTACAGGTAGTCCTCGAGTTACAACAGTTCGCTTAGTGACTGTTCGAAGTTACAATGGCACTGAAAAAAGTGCCCCCCAAACCACAGCCAAGCAAGACACCTGCCTGCCCGCCCGGCGGTGCTCTTCCTCCTGTCCATTTCTGTTGAGGATTGGCAGCGGGGGTGGGGTGGGGGGTGTTTGTTTTTTATTCCCCCCCCTTTGCTGAGTGGTTGCAGCAGGTTTTGGTCACTTCACATGACCCTGGGACACAGTGACCATCATAAATATGAAACAGTTGCCAAGCATCTGAATGTAAATCACAAGACCCTGGAGATGCTGCAACATTCCAGCTGATCGGTGCTTCTTCTGGGCTCAGCAGAAGCACCAGGATCAGCACCGAGCTCCAGCTGGAGCCTGGCACTGATCCTGGCTCTTCCGCTGAGCCCTGACAGCCCTGCAGCTCCAGCCATCTCTTGCTCAGGCTTCTGCAGTGGTACCACCGGTTCAGCTCATTCCCCTCCCCCGCTACCACTTTTCTAGGAGGGTCATGTACCACCTGCTAGGTGCCAATGTACCACAGGTGGTACCCGTACCACTGGTTGAAAAGCCCTGGTTTAGAGCTCTGGGAAATGATGAAATAGTCATCTTTTTTTCTCAAACTCTGGTCAGCACCTTCAAAAGGACATTGGGTTCGCATACTTCTTTTTTTTAATCACTTTTAGAAATTGTTTGTTAACTGCTTTTCAGCTATCAGGAACCTTTGGGTACATAAGGTTTACAGTACCAAATGTAAAACTTTACAGCACCTTCAATCATTAGTGAAAGGCATTTTAAATACAACTTTAAGACTTAATTTTGTTTTTTTTTTTAGAATAAACATCAAAAGGGTTATAAGAACTTTGATTTTGGAAAGTTACAAACAGACTAAAGGTCTATATGGATTTGAAATAAGATTTTGGAATTAATTATAAGAATCCTTCCCATGGAAAAATGCTTTCTTTTAAAAAATATATAATAGGGTAAGACTGAAGCTTGAACACTAAAGGGAATGAGAGAAAATTAAATATTTCATTTCAAAGAAAAGAACACTTTAATTTAATTTAGTAGTACAGAATGAAGAAAAATATTTTAACATTGGACATGTGGAAGAATATTTTTGAATAATAGAGCCAGAAGTTAATTTTAAGAGAGTCTGTCTCTATAGATCGATTGTGTTTAAAAGATGTTATGGAAAAGTTTTACTGGACAAGACTGACTGATCTAAAAGTGGATTTAAAAACCACAGGCTTCAAGAAGGATACAAGAGGGAAAAGATACTGTGCTGGACATACAAATGAAACTGGTTGATATCTTAATAATTAATAATTTTAAGATATGCCCTGTTCACCGCCCTGAGTCCTTCGGGAGAAGGGCGGTATAAAAATTTAATTAATTAAATAAATAAATAAATAAATAAAATGGATATACAAATAACAAACCTGGACAACTTTACTACATTAGATCTATAAAAGAGACTAGTTAAGTTTTCAAGAACTTTGTAAGAAGGGACAAAGAAAAAAAATGAAAAGAAATGAATTTCTAGGACACTATTTGAAGAGACTGAGGATCAAGTTTGTTAAAAGCGATGAATACAAGTTCGTTTTGTTTATCAAAGTTAAAATAGATTTGTTGTTATCTCTAATAACCCTTAATGGACTTTTGCTGAACATGGAAGCTTTAAGGATTTTTTTATAAGATAAGAGATGAGACATGGGAAGAAGAGATCATGTGTTGTATTTTGCAAGAAAGTGATAAGTTGGTAAAATTGTTTATACATGATGGGGGGGGCAGTCATTTTTTATTTGTTTTCTTTTTCTTGACTGTTTTTATTTTATTTTTCTGTTTTTATTTTTTTCTGCACTTTCTATTCTTTTTTTTCTTTAATTTGTTTAGTTTGTATTAGTTTTTATCTTTTTAATTGCCATTTTTAATAAGACTGCTATTTTTTTTAAAAGGAAAACAGCCTAGCAGAGTATATTAAAGAAGTAATTGACTGGAGAAGTATGGTGGAACGGTGATGTCCAGCCATTACAGGGAGAGGACAAGAGACCTATAACTGTCCTCTCAAACTGCATCTAAGGAAGCCGAAGAGACTATTAGCCTTGATGCAGTGGAACTACCTTGAAAATCATCTGCTAGGAGACTAGTGGGCTTCCTTGTGAAGTCGGATGGCTATTGTGAGAGTAGACTACTGGACTAGATGGGTAAGGATCTGATCCAGCAGGGTCCTGGTTATGTTCCTACCAGACACCGATAGTGGTTCTCCAACTTTAAGGTCCCATTTTTCACTGTTACTCTGGTTGCTGATAAAACATCTGTTATCTAAGATTGAATCTTGGATGAAAATGCCAACCTGACCGACAGAAAAGAACTGTCTACCACTCACCCATCCATGCTTACTTGGCTCCTTCACGTTACAGTAGCCTAGGATTGAAGATCAGGAGATAAATTAGCAGTAGGAATTTTATTTTATTGACCGTTTGGAAATCTGCCATTTTTAAATTCTTGCTATTCTATTTGGAATCAGGGCCTTATATTGTAAATGTACTATCTACATAACCATTCTGCTTCTTAAGCAAGACAGGTAATCTCAGGCTCGGTGTTGGGTTGTCTTGGGCTCCTTGTCTTGAAGGATTTCTTGTCCATAGTGAAGTTGCTCAATCATGAGTTGCTCAGGATTTTATATTCTTGTGATGACTATGGAGGAATGGTCCTTACCTGTCCCAGCTGGTGTTTTCCTTCAGACATGCAAGAGGGCATTTTTATATGGGTAGAGTTGTTGATTTGAAAATGGAGGACTCCTCTTTGACTTTGCCGATATAGACAGACAATTCTTTACCCGGTTTAGAGTGACAGTAGGCATAAACCTCAGCAGAGGTGAAGGACCATTAAAATAATACCCATCCAGTACTGGATAGATTCAAGATAGATAGATAGCCTTCCTGAAAGTATTTGGGAAATCACTCCAATATCTTTCAATAGTTCTGTCAATGCCTTAGTGCACAGCTGACTACAAAGTGAGCTCACAAGGTTGTCATTATCTCTCCAAGTACCCTCTTACTATAGCATACCTTAATTTAGTAAGGAGCAACTCCTTAATTTAGTAAGAAATAAAGAAAAAAACTGGGATGCTTGCCATAATACAAGTAGAACAGGGGTGTCAAACTGCCGGCCCACGGGCCGGAGTGTCATGGAGAAACCGCGCCCATCCCATTTTCGGCAATGGGAAAAAGTTCCGATACGTCGCGCGATGTCACGTGACGTTGCGAGTTTGACATGCCTGAAGTAGAATTGTTAGCACAGATCAGATCTAGGATGAAATGAAACCCCTCTGAAGAACATTTGAACTTTTACTCTGATATGCTGGAGACAGCACAGGGTGCTTACTTTCCCTCTTGCACTGCATCTGCACAAATTAGTAACAGCTAGTGCAGCCCAGGATTAAGGTATTGGACTAGGATTAGGGAGATTAAGTTCTACTCCACATTCAGCCACAGAAACTCACTGGGAAACTTTG
This sequence comes from Vipera berus, assembly GCF_964194415.1. Classification (NCBI taxonomy): domain Eukaryota; kingdom Metazoa; phylum Chordata; class Lepidosauria; order Squamata; family Viperidae; genus Vipera; species Vipera berus. The sequence continues at coordinate 250,156,046 of NC_138203.1, forward strand.
AGTCAATCATGATTCCTTGGCCCAACCTACTTCATAAGATTCTTGTTCTTGAAAAAAGGGTCTTGTATGGTACTTACTGTACTTATAAGCAGAGACCAAAGAAAAAGATGTAAAAAATATAGGCTGGTGGTGTTTTCCACATTATGAGGCATCTTTACCAGGAAAAGAGAATCTGAACATTTCGTTGCTGAAAAACACCTGAAACCGAAGAGCAGGAATAGACAACCCTAACCTTCTTATCATTGTGGATTGAACAATAATATGTACTGTATAAATTTGAAATTTTAAGGAAATATTGCAGATTCAAGTATAGATTATTATGATTATTACATTCCCCCATTTCTAATGGCACCTAGATCTAAAAGTAAATTAAAAATTACATACTATGGGGGCAGAAATGAAATTGAACTTGTCTGATTTTATATCCTAAAAACATCCCAAGTCTCTTGGACCATCTTTTTCTTTAAAGCAGCTAAAGGCAAAAATCTCCGTTTCTTAGCCAAGGGAGCCAGCATTGTTCGAAGACCTTCCGTGGTCACGTGACCAGTATGACTATACGCCAAGGCGTTGTTACCTTCCCACTAAAGTGGTACCTATTTATCTACTCGTATGCTTTTGAACTGCTAGGTAGGCAAGAACTGGGGCAAGTAACGAGAGCTCACCCGGTCACATGGTACTCGGGTATCAAACCCAGACTGTCAGCTTTCCATCTGACAAGCTCAGCATCTTTAACCCCTGAGCCATTGTGCCCCAATCCTTTAAAGTGATTTTGAAACTTTTCCCTTCATTACCTAAAACCATTTTTATTTTCTGCTCTTTGTGAAGGCAAGAGTAGAAAAATCCTACTTCATGCATGTAGATGGTTGGAAATAGCAATAATTGCATCATGGCTTCCCAGATACCACAGGATTTTCATCATGAATTATTAACCAGAAGGACTTTAAATAGTCTGTCTTTTCTTAGAATAGCATTTTGCTTTGACTGCTGGACCAAAGCTCAGTCATTTGCGTTGCAAAGCCATTAATGGATTCCTGCATTGTTACCCAAAGAAAAAAACACTTTTATCCAATTGTCGGTATTTTACCCAGATTTGGGAAGCATTGACTTAAAAACTGCAAATATTGATGTATCCTGTTTGGATTTTGAAGGCCATTCCTTTCTTGCCTGTTTGAAATGGAGCTCTCCTGGGATTTAATAAAACTGTCTCCTCAATGTAACTCTTTAGAACAGAAAATTCTCATCACTGTTTCTTGGCCTTCTAGTAAGCTGATGACTTGGAAGTATCTGAAGCATGTAATGCTGTCAGATTTCACTTAAGTACTGTGAAATTCCCTGCATAATACATATGAATGAGAAGAGTGAATGAATGAGAACCTCCATAGACACTCACTACGTAATACACATTTGTGTGCCGCAGAGCCAATAGCATTAAGAAAGTATGAAGTGCCCATAATTAGTCAGATGGGCTAAATTTTAAAAACAGGAAAGATGCAAGCTTGTGAAATCTGTATTGAGGGACAAGACAAATGTTTCAATATGAAGAAATAAGACATAATAGTCCAGATGAACCCACATGGAAGAGGGGAATTAAAAGGGAAATTATTCAAAATAGCTGCTTCTTTAGGTTTGTGAGCTTCATTATAATTATTCATTATATTCATTTAGTTCTTCATATCTTCTCATGGATGTTCCAGTGTTTCATTAAAAATGGCTGGCGGGGAAAATATATGCTTAAATATGTTTTGGACATCTATCCCTTACTAAAGCTGTCAGCCCCTTTTTTTATTTGAGTTTAAATAAAAATGCCACGGATTTAGGAAGATTCTTAGTAAAATTGGTGTAACTCTTCAAGCAACTACACTTTTTTTTCAGTTTCATAAAAAGCAGCTCCTTTAACAAGCAGGAGAGAAGTGTGATGTTTCTGGGTGTTTTTTTTTAAGAAGGCTAAACCATTCCTTCTGAATTATTTTCAAAGGCTGTCAGCCACCAAAGTTAGAATGTTACTTCTTGTTAAGAAATTCACTACATTTTTGTTTGATTGTAAAACTCCAGGGCAAAGAAGAAGAGTGCAGCAGTCATGTAACTTTGATGTTACCTGCACAGCTCCTGTAAATTATGTGATTTTTCAGCTAGTATGAACAGGAAAATGCACAGTTGTGCTATAGTGGGAAATATTGTCCCTGGGGTGGACCACAGCTCAAAATTTCACAATCAACAGCCAGCTGCCCCTTCCAACCTTTTCAACAGAGCAATCGATTTTGACTGTAGTTTTCAAGCTCCTTGTTTGGAAACAAGCCCTGATGAACTCAAGGAGATTTATTTCAGTGAGCTGGTACATGCAAGATTGCACTACTCTGTATGATTACTTTTTACCTACCATTATTATTATCAATATCTTTTTTTTAACCTATGAATGTTTCTCAACTTTCTGAGATTCAAGAGAACCAAGGAATAGCCTCCTCTAATCAACTCTCCCACCAAAGTATGTGGGTAAAGTTTAATAAAGACAAGAGTTTTCAATAACTACTAAAATGAAAAAGAAAGAAGCATGTCAAGTAAATTAAGTTCGTGATTTGTCTCCTTTAACAGATTATTCTGAAAACAATCAGCAAATCAGTGAGTTACTACTAAATGAAATCTTTGAGAAGTCCTAGATCACAGGGAAACTGCCAGAGGACTGGACTGGAAAAGAGTTTGTGTGGTTCTGATCTTTAAAGGGGGGAGGGGGGAAATGGATCCAGGAAACTACAGACCAATCAGCTAGACATCAATACTGGGATATCCTGGAAAAAGTAATTAAACAATAAGTTTGTGAGTACCTAGAAATAAACTAGGTCAATACTAAAAGCCATCGTGGGTGCCAAGGTTCTGACTAATGAACCCAAGAAAGCAAGCACCATTAAGATGATCCAATCTCTTAATGCAAAACTTTATTGAGTACATCATTTTGGCATGAATGAAGCAAAACCAGCTCTAGCTATTTCCTGCACAATTCAATATAGTTAAAATATATAATACTCCCTTCCCCTATTAGTGCAGGTCATATGGTCCAATTGGGTGTCAAGATATTGTTATGAGAAAATGTCTGTTTGCAAACATCTGCTGAAATGTTCTTGGTTCACGCAGGCTGACTTTGTGTTGTCTGGAGCCTGCATTCCATTTTCTCCTTCCCTCCCTCCCCAGTACTTTAGCAAGTTGAGAAGCAATAATGGTGGCAACATCATACCCATGCTTTGAGCTTGACAATGGGTTTATCAAGAACAGGCTATCCTGTCAAGGTATAAATCACCTTAGTAGAGGGCAAAGGACCGTGCTTCAGAGGATGCATGATGTGCATGAAGGAAGAAAATAAAACACGACGCATAATCTTACTAAATACCTTTTAATTACAATATATATATATATATATATATATATATATATATATATATATATATATATATATATATATATATATATATATATATATATATATAGAGAGAGAGAGAGAGAGAGAGAGAGAGAGAGCTGACTAACAGCGTTCCATGCGCCTTTGGCGTCTAGTCATGCCGGCCACATGACCACGGAGACGTCTTCGGACAAGCGCTGGCTCTTCGGCTTTGAAACGGAGATGAGCACCGGCCCCTAGAGTTGGAAACGACTAGCACGCATGTGCGGGGGAACCTTTACCTTTACTTAGCTGACTACATCCTAACGTAACAGACATTAACAGCAAAGTGAAAGAAAATAAAAGAATAACTTTAGCAGTGACATATCCAAATCAAATTTCTCTGATAAAGTGACCAAATACTTGGATCAAGGAAATCTGTGGTTATAGCATATTTAGGTTTCAGTAAGACATTTGATAAAGTAGACCAAGCCACCTTCTTGGTATAAGATAGAACAATGTGAGCTAAACAGTTACACATTATTTGCAGTTGGCTGACCAACCACACACAGCCTAATAAGCAGGCATATACATAGAATGAAGGCTACTGCTAAACTTGTAAGCCGCCCTGAGTCTTCAGAGAAGGGCGGGATATAAATGGAATTAAAATAAAAAAAATGGTCTTTAATGATTGAACTACTTCTACATCTATGTGGAGGGAAATATGCAGTAGGGTTTCTTAAGGTTCTGCCTGGGACACAATACTCTTCAATATCTTCATAAATGACCTAGATGAGGGAATGGAAGAGTTGCAAAATACAAAGTAAGGTACTGTATCTAGGCAGGAAAAACCAGATGCACAGGTACAGGTTGGCAGTACAGCCTGTGAGAGGAGTGTACAGTAGGTGCCCTGGCTGACCACCACTTAGGTATGAATCAGGTATGAAACAAAGTTGGAGAACTGCCCTTCTTTACTGCGCATGACCATGATGGATGTCTGCTGTTTCTGAGCTCCTAGGGAGGAACGGATTTTGGCTTTGTTGGGTGGCCATGGGACTTTTTTTACCATCGTTTGGTCCCCATCCAGTCACCTGAGCTATCGGTGGAGCGTTAGCACCCTCCCCCATCAGGATATGACTGGAAATGGCAGAGGACAGAGGAGGAGAAGTCGGCCATCCAAACACTCACACCAGTGAGAAGATGCCGGCGGCTGGGTGGGGCCGACCGACTTGACTGTTCTTTTGCTGAGCCGAGTCGAACGGAGTTGAGTCAAATGAACTGGAACCGGAACCAAACGCCACTTGTACGTTTTGTTATGGGACCTGGGTTGTGGCAGAGGGGGTCGGGGAAAGGGGCTTTTGATATCGTGGCTCCCCCCGCCACTCGGCGAGCTTGGCTCTACGGACTCTGTGGACCTGGTGGCGCTATTGCTGCGGCTATGGTGCCTGCTGTTGCAGTTGCCATGGTGCCTGCTGTTGCTGTTGCCATGGTGCCTGCTGTTGCACTCACCTCCTCCCCCCACTTTTTGCTGCTGTGGAGGCTGCAGCTGTTCTTGCCGTCGTGGCTGAACCCGTTGTTTTGAGTCCGCCACGATGGGCCGCCGTTATTGTCATTGGGCTGCCCCCTTTTTGGAGTTGTCATCGCCACCTTTATTATGGCTTCCACTGTCGCCACCATCGATCGTTACCACGATTGTGGCTTTGGGATCTGCCACAGGCTGACTGAACTTTTTATTGATTCCATATGCTGGCATCCTTCATTGTCTGATGTTACCGTTTCCCTTTTGTATGCCAGCGTACACTGCAGCAGAATTTTACTCGCTGCAAGATTCCCCCCTCTCGCAGGAGCGTCCATCTGTTTTACGGAAGATCCTCCTTGATGACGGGTTGTGGGACCCCGAGAGATGGCATGCCGCAAAGAGGAACCTGAGGGGATATTTACTAAGATTTTAAAATAACATTTTAAAGGGATCCGGGAGGAGGGAGGTCCAAGGGATCCAGAATGAACTTGGGGGAGTTCGACCCAGACAGCAGTCCAGACCATCGGATGGTCGCAAGGGGGGAGTAGGGGTTTGGGAATGGACGCAGCTCCAAGTGAGGAGGGTCTTTCTATCCTGACAATGATTGGGAGGGGCAGAGAGTGTGGGAGCAGAGGGCTTTATCGTAATTGGGGAACGGGCCACCGCTGTCTTCAAGCGGTGGCCTGTTCCCGCCCTCATTGCTCTTCCCGCTCCCCTGGGGGCATAAGATTACAGGAAGCTGGGCTCAGGTTGGCCTATATCAACGCCAGGTCCGTGGTGAATAAGGCTCCCTGTCAACTCCTCGTCTTCGCCGGATCGACAAGCCCACAGGAAAAACCACGACGAAGTACGGATGACTGGAAAGAGTACCTTTAATAGCAGGACCTCTATACCTTAACAAAGTCAGCGTTGAGAGCCACACGCTCTCAACGCACCTTTTATTCTGAACCTGTAACTAGGTAGCAGCCCCACCCCTAGACTCCACCCCTCCCCCGTGCAGACCAGCATCCGCCTGGCCTGTGTAAATACTCCACCCCCCTACTCCTTCAACCCACGCCCAGCTCCCTCCACCGGCACCGTGCTTCCCAGCTTGAAGGTAAGTACAAGCCCATCCCCCTCCTAACATCCTGAGCGTGCTCCCCTCCACCACTGCATCTCCCCGCGCCACCCCCATGACCCCCTGGCAGCCCCCAAGGTCCGGGTGCAGCTGTTCAGCACTCCGCGTCGTTGCCGGCGTGTCCGCAGTAACAGCCACCGGGTCCGTAAGGCCATCGCCCATAGTCACAACCGCCAGGCCGTCGTCAGCTCCAGAAAGTGTTGTGCTGCTTCCGCGGCCGTCCGTGGCTGTTCTGGGCCGTCGCTCAGCTGACCGAGCTGCGCGACTATCAGCGGGCATCCCTGGCCGCCCCTCAGTTTCTGCCCGCCTGTCAGCTGACTGTGCCGGCGCGGGCCATCTCCCGGCTGGCTGCCCCGGCGTAGCCTTCCTGCAGCCACTCACGACCGCCCTCAGCCACCTCTCAGATTGCGGCACGTCCGTGGGTCCGGCGCTCGCCCGCCGGACAGCTGGAGGGTGTGGGCGCGGCTGGGCTCTCGGCGTCGCACGGCTACTCGCCCGCCGAACAGCTGGGGAGCTTGGGAGCGGCTGGGCCTTCGGCGTCGTGCGGCTGCTCGCCCGCCGGTCAGCTGGGGAGCTTGGGAGCGGCTGGGCCTTCGGCGTCGTGCGGCTGCTCGCCCGCCGGTCAGCTGGGGAGCTTGGGAGCGGCTGGGCTTTCGGCGACGAACGGCAGCTCGCCCGCCGGACAGCTGACGAGTGTGGGCGTGGCCGCTGCTGTTGCTGAGGGCTGCGGGCCGAATCCCCCTCCCGGCAAGTTTGTCGAACACGAAGGGCTCGACAGTCGGCCCCTCCTACCAAGGCTCCTCCTGGAAGGCAAGGTATAGAAGTCAGACAAGCACTAAGGAGAGCAGCAGTTTCCCCTCGACCCCCTCCCGAGGGTTTACCAGAGTGCTTCTGGTGGAACGCCTTAACCAATCTAGGGGCCTGAACGTTTGACTCCGCCACCCAGGATGCCTCAGTAATCGGGTATCCTTTCCACAGCACCAGGTACTGCAGTCGCCCTCTCCGCATCCTGGAGTCTAGGACTTCTTGTACCTCATATTGCCCATCACCCACAGGCCCCGGCCCGACTGGCTCCCCCCGAACAGGAACAGGGGCTGGTTTCAGCAAGCTGCTGTGGAACACGGGATGCACTTTGACTAGAAATTTAGGCAGCCGAAGGCGCACCGTGACCGGATTGATGATGTGGGTTACCTGGAAGGGGCCTATGTACTTAGGGCCCAGCTTCTTACTAGGTATTTGTAATCTCAGGTATTTTGTAGATAAGTACACCCATTCCCCAACCCCTGGGGTGTAGAACGGTTGGCGCTTCTTATCCGCTTGGGCTTTTACAATACTGGCTTGCTTGTTTAGAGCCTGTTTGGTCGCCGCCCATGCTTTTCTGACTTGTAGCATCCACTCCTGGGGTTGACAAGGGGAGGCCGACCCCTGGTCACACTCGGGAACAGGAGGGAAGTCGTAGCCAGACACCACTGTGTACGGTGGGAGACCAGTACTGCTGTGCACAGCGTTGTTGTGGGCGATTTCTGCAAACGCCAATAGGTCAGCCCAGTCTGCCTGCTGGTACGAGACATAACTGCGTAGGTATTGCTCCACCGCCGCGTTGGCCCGTTCTGCCGCGCCGTTTGTGCAGGGATGATACCCCGAGCTTAGTCCCTGGGATGACCCGATGAACTGGAGGAATTCACGCCAGAACCTGGCGGTAAACTGTACCCCTCGGTCCGAGATAACACGTCTAGGCGCCCCGTGTAAACGGTACACGTGGGTTATAAAAAGCCAGGCCAGACGCCGGGCCGAGGGTAAGCCCCTTAACGGAACAAAATGGACCTGTTTGGAAAACAGGTCAACTATGGTCCAGATGACGGTGTATCCCCGACTCTCTGGTAGGTCTACGATGAAATCCATCCCGATGTCCTGCCATGGCCGGTAGGGGTCCGCCACCGTCTGTAACAGCCCTGCCGGCTTCCCGGGCTGGGTTTTGGCCATGGCACAGGTGCGGCAGCGCTGGACATACTCTTTGACCTGCCGCCTCATCCCGGGCCACCAGAACTGACGTCTAGCGAGGTGCAGTGTTTTCAGGAACCCGAGGTGGCCGGCCTGCTTGGCATCATGACACCTATAAAGCACAGTGTTCCGCAGGGTTCCTGGCACATATATCTTACTCCCATACCAGGCCAGGTCGTCCCGTCGTGTTAGGAGCCGCGAGTGCTGCCGTAGCCAGCCATCTCCCTCCAGGGCTTTTTTCAGCTGCGGTACCAGTTCATCCGCAACCCCGTTCTGTACGGCCTGTACCTTCTCTGGGCCGAGAGGAGGGATAAGAGCTTGCACCATCTCCTCCCGCTGGTTGTCATACTGCGGAAGCCGAGAGAGGGCATCCACCAGGAAATTCTTCCCCCCTGGGACGTATTTCAGGGTAAACCTAAACCGCCTGAAGTACAAGGCCCACCGTACATGCTTAGGGGCCAACTTACGTGGGGATTGCAGGGCTTCTAGATTCCTATGGTCCGTCCATACTTCGAAGGGCTTTTCTGCCCCCTCTAGAAGATGCCGCCACGTCTCCAACGCCCACCGAACGGCGTAGGCCTCCTTCTCCCAGATAGCCCAGGCGCGTTCGGTGGTTGATAGCTTTTTGGACGCGTAAGCACAAGGTTGCAACGCGCCTTTACTGTTGTGCTGCAAAAGGACAGCTCCAACTGCCACGTCGCTAGCATCTACTTGCACAACGTATGGCGCTGCTGGGTCAGGGTGCAGGAGTATGGGCTCTCGGGTGAACAGACCTTTTAAGGACTCGAAGGCCCGTTGACAGTCTACGGTCCACGATACCCGCAACCCTGGCCATGGTTTCACCGCCAACTTCTTGGTTTTTAGCAAGTCTGTTAATGGAAGAGCCACTGCAGCAAATGATGGTATAAATTGGCGGTAAAAATTGGCAAACCCCAGGAAGCTCTGTAGCTGCCGTCTGGTCCCCGGGGCTTGCCACTGCAGTATAGCCTCCACTTTCTTTGGATCCATTGCAATCCCGGCCGCAGAGACCCGATAGCCTAAGTAGTCCAGTCGAGACGCGTGAAATTCACATTTTGACAATTTCACGTACAATCGTGCTTCTAGGAGTTTCCGCAGAACTTGGCGCACAAGGGCAACGTGTTGGTCCATGGTCTCCGTATAAATAAGGATGTCGTCAAGATACACGAGCACCCCCCTGTATAAATGCTCATGCAACACTTGATTTATTAGTTGCATGAAAACGGCGGGGGCCCCCTGGAGACCGAAAGGCATTACGCGAAATTGGTAGCTGCCCAACGGGCAGTTAAACGCTGTTTTCCACTCGTCTCCTCTCTTGATTCGCACCCGATAATAGGCTTCGCGTAAGTCCAAGCGGGTAAACACCCTCCCCTTAGCCAAGTGGGACAACATGTCTTTCATTAGGGGCAGCGGGTACAAATGTTCAACACACACTGCGTTGACCCCCCGGTAGTCCACACAAAGACGCAGGCCCCCGTCTTTCTTTTCCCTGAAAAGAACTGGTGCTGCCATCCGCGAGCGAGCTGGTTGTATGAACCCCCGTGCGAGGTTCTTGTCAATGTAGTTTCGGAGTTCTGTCATCTCCCGTGGGGTCATGGCATACATCCGGGGCTTAGGAAGTTTGACCCCCGGCTCCAGCTCGATCGCGCAGTCCGTCGGTCGATGGGGAGGCAGGAGGTCGCATTCCTGCTCGCTGAACACTTCGAGGAATTCGGCGTACTCTGGTGGTACGTGTACTTCTGCCCCAGCCCTGCACCTCTCCTCCAGCTTCCCTGGCGGGCCAGACGGCCCTGGCTGCTCATGATCAGGGGGCTGTGGCCCAACCCCTAGGCGGAGGTGTCGACAACCCCCCTCCCACCAGATGGTCGGGCCCCACCTGTCCAGCCACGTTAGCCCCAGAATCACCTCCTCCGTCATGGAGGGCACCACGATGAACCGTAACCGTTCCCAGTGCTCCCCCATATCCAGCCGCACGAGTTCTGTGACATGGGTGATAGGTACCCCCCCCAGAAGGGACCCATCCACCTGCTGGAACCATATTGGATTCCTTAGCCGTACCACCCTAACACCCAGTTTAGCCACCACCTTCCGGCTGATTAGACACCTCGTGCTGCCCGAATCAATCAAAGCCTTAACCACCACCACCTCCCCCGTGGCTGGGTTTGTTAACGTAACCGGGACTGCAAATGGGCTAACCGAGGCACTTACCATGGGGTCCTCCTCTGGTCTCTCCCCATGCCCGTACAACTCCACGTCTACATCGATGGCACTGTCCCCTTCCGTTTGGCCGTTTCCTCCTGGTGTTAACTCCACGGCCTGCCGAGAAGCCCGGGAACGCTCTGCAAAGCGCCCGGGGGTTGTGCCCCTTGCCGGGGTTGCTGCCGCGACCACCCGGGATGCAGGTATTGGGCAGGCGGCCACGCGGTGCCCTGGTTGATCGCACCAGAAGCACCGCAAAACGGACCGCGGGGGCTGGGCGGTAGGACCCAGCGACGAAGACGACGGCTTCTGCACCTGGCCCTGTGCCCTTGGCGGGACCTGACGGGAGTCTCCTACGGGCCGTACACAACGTTGACAACTCCGTAAGGCCACATCCAGCTCAACCGCGACCCGCAGCCAGTCTTGAAGCCTGGAAGGAATTCCCCGGACGATACAAGCCCGTAGGAGGTGATCATCCAGACCGGCCCGGAATTGGTGAACCAGCATCCTCTCTGGCCAGGAACTGAGCCTGCCGGCCACTTCACGGAAGTCCTGCACATAAACTGTCGCTGGACGGCCGTTCTGCCGCAGGCCAACGATCTCAGCCTCCGCTCGATGCGTGCGCGTCACATCCTCGAAGCGTATTCGCAGAGCTTCGAGGAAAAGGCCGACGTCCCCCAATTCACGGGCACGGTCGCCGTAGAGGTTTGCCACCCAAGCCGCCGCCTCCCCTTGCAATGCCGTAGTGACGGCCATCACCATCCCCCACTGGGATGTATACAAAGGACCATACTGGTCCAGATGGTGGATGGCTTGTCCAAGAAACAGGGCCAAACGATCGGGGTTGCCATCAAAGGTTACGGGCAGCGGTGGTGGGCCCCAACCCGCAGGCCCTCCCCAAGGACCTGCCGGGCCTCCCAGCCCCTGTGCAACCCCTGGTTGTTGCCACCCCAGTATTCCTGCGGGTACAGCACCCCCCGGTCTTGTTCTACCAGGTCCTGGGGGCCCCAAGTCAGGAGCAGCCGCCGGTCCCGGCAGCGGAAGGCCCGGGACCTGCGGGGTACCAGGAGCCTGCGGGGCCCGGAAGCGGGGACTCGCCAAGCGGAACCGGGTTTGGCTTCTGCGCTCCTGGTCGGCCCTGGTTTGTGTCCATCTACCGGTCTCCAGGTCGCTGTCACTAGGGGTCCACGGCCGAGGTTCTCCGAAATGGTCCCTCAGGATGTCCATCGTGTAGCTGCCAGGAGCCGTGGTGTAGCTCCACTCCTCTCCTCCTTCGTCGGTGGCACAACGCTCTCTCCACTCCCAGAGGGACCCCTTCCCTCTGGACGGTTGGTTCTGTCCAGCCGCTGGCCGACTCAAAACAGGGCTGAGCCACCAATCCCCAGGCTTCTCCTGAACAGCTGGTTCCGAGGCCTCAGCTTCCTTTGGCGCTGGTCCAAGGTCCCGGACCTTAGGCCGAACCACAGGTGGGGCCTCTGCCAAGTCCCCCCCCTCAGGAGGCACAGCAACCCCAGCTGGCCCCTCCTCTCCTGCCACAGGCACCCCACCCTGGGTCCCCTCAGCCATGGAGGCAGGCAGAAATCAAAGCCCAACAGAAGGAGCGCTGTGCTAATTGAACGCTGACTTACTGTCAACTCCTCGTCTTCACCGGATCGACAAGCCCACAGGAAAAACCACGACGAAGTACGGATGACTGGAAAGGGTACCTTTAATAGCAGGACCTCTATACCTTAACAAAGTCAGCGTTGAGAGCCACACGCTCTCAACGCACCTTTTATTCTGAACCTGTAACTAGGTAGCAGCCCCACCCCTAGACTCCACCCCTCCCCCGTGCAGACCAGCATCCGCCTGGCCTGCGTAAATACTCCACCCCCCTACTCCTTCAACCCACGCCCAGCTCCCTCCACCGGCACCGTGCTTCCCAGCTTGAAGGTAAGTACAAGCCCATCCCCCTCCTAACATCCTGAGCGTGCTCCCCTCCACCACTGCATCTCCCCGCGCCACCCCCATGACCCCCTGGCAGCCCCCAAGGTCCGGGTGCAGCTGTTCAGCACTCCGCGTCGTTGCCGGCGTGTCCGCAGTAACAGCCACCGGGTCCGTAAGGCCATCGCCCATAGTCACAACCGCCAGGCCATCGTCAGCTCCAGAAAGTGTTGTGCTACTTCCGCGGCCGTCCGTGGCTGTTCTGGGCCGTCGCTCAGCTGACCGAGCTGCGCGACTATCAGCGGGCATCCCTGGCCGCCCCTCAGTTTCTGCCCGCCTGTCAGCTGACTGTGCCGGCGCGGGCCATCTCCCGGCTGGCTGCCCCGGCGTAGCCTTCCTGCAGCCACTCACGACCGCCCTCAGCCACCTCTCAGATTGCGGCACGTCCGTGGGTCCGGCGCTCGCCCGCCGGACAGCTGGAGGGTGTGGGCGCGGCTGGGCTCTCGGCGTCGCACGGCTACTCGCCCGCCGAACAGCTGGGGAGCTTGGGAGCGACTGGGCCTTCGGCGTCGTGCGGCTGCTCGCCCGCCGGTCAGCTGGGGAGCTTGGGAGTGGCTGGGCCTTCGGCGTCGTGCGGCTGCTCGCCCGCCGGTCAGCTGGGGAGCTTGGGAGCGGCTGGGCTTTCGGCGACGAACGGCAGCTCGCCCGCCGGACAGCTGACGAGTGTGGGCGTGGCCGCTGCTGTTGCTGAGGGCTGCGGGCCGAATCCCCCTCCCGGCAAGTTTGTCGAACCCGAAGGGCTCGACACTCCCCTCATACAGGATCTTATTGAGGAGGAGAACGCGGACCTGGCTTGCATCACGCAGACCTGGTTGGGCCAAGAGGGGGGTGTCCCTCTCTTGGAATTATGCCCCCCAGGATTCCGGGTGCTTCACCAGTCACGGGCCCAGGGCAGGGGCGGGGTGGTGGCGGTTATTATTAGGGAGAGTCTTTCTCCGTGAGTGGCCACTGTCCCTCAGATAGGGGTGTGTGAGTCATTCCTTTTGAAGTGGGGTCCTGGAGTTCAGTTGGGCCTATTGATTATGTACCTGTCTCCCAGCTGTGTGTCATCGGTCCTGCCCAAGCTTCTCGACGTCTTGTCCGGGTTGGCGATTGAGTTCCCCGGGCTTATAGTTCTGGGGGATTTCAATCTGCCTTCCGTGGGTGAGGCATCTGAGTTGGCTCAGGAGTTCATGGCTTCCATGACGGCCATGGACCTGACTCAAATAATTCAGGACCCGAACCATAATGGAGGGCACACACTCGACCTAGTTTTTATCTCTGGGCAGTGGATTAATGATCTGGGTAGAGGGGATTTAACCATCCAACCCCTGTCATGGTCCAATCATTTTCTTCTCTGGCTAGACTTTCAGTATGCCAACCCCTGCTGCTGGGAGGCGGAACCGACCAGGTGGTTTTGCCCCAAGTGCCTGATGGACCCTGAAAGGTTCCAGATGGAGCTTGGGACATTTCCTACTTCCCTTGCCCACGACTCTGCCGAGGCCCTACTAGAAGCCTGGGAGAGGATGGCTGCTGGGGCCTTGGATTGAGTTGTGCCTTTGCGGCCTCTGACCTGGTGCAGACCCCGGGTGGCCCCCTGGTTTACTGAGGAGCTCTGGGAGATGAAGCACCGGAAAAGACACCTAGAGAGCTGTTGGAGGTCCAGCGGATCTCAATCTGATCGAACACAGCTAAGAACTTATCTTAAGTCTTACCTAGTGGCAAAGCGTGTCTACTTTTCCGCTCTCATTGCATCCGCAGATAACTGCCCAGCCGCCCTGTTTAGAATGACCCGCTTCCTGTTTAATCAGGGACCAAGGGATGACCCCTTGCAGGGTAGGGCTGAGGAATTTGTACAGTATCTGCAGGACAAAATCGCTCAGATCCGGATGTTCTGAACCAGCCCTCTTCTCGCAACCCCTAATTAAAAGAAGAGTCTGGAAAGTGTCCAAGGCTAAAAGGCTTCTGCCAAGATTTAATTACGCAGTTAACAAAAACACAAGAGCTTGTCTTCTCAAGCGGAAAAGTTGCTTTCAGCAACCAGCCCCTCCCCAAACACTTCTTTTATAGAGAGCTCAGGGCGTGGTCTCCCTGTGCCTCCTCCCGAGGAGTCCCATAGTCTTTCTTTGTTTGTCCCTGCTCGTCTGCCTCCTGCGTCGGGCGTCCTTGAACAGGGCCAGCTGTGGGTCATCATCCTCCGCACTCTCGGGCTCACACAACTGAGAAGAGGTCCCCGGCTGAGGACTCTGCAAAGCCTCCAAATCATCATCAGCCGGTTCGTTTCCCTCCTCCCCCACATCTGAGTCCTCCGATACATCGGAGCCGGCTGTCGGACCCACAGGCTGGCCCTGAGTCACAACACCGGACTGGCTTGGACTCCGACTGGGCGGAATCTGACAGAGTGAAGAGGGCAGGTCTTGATCATACCATTTGGGGTGAGTTTGACCCTGTGACTCTGGATGATGTGGACAGGATCATGCGTAGACTGAGCACTACAACTTGTTTACTGGACCCATGTCCCTCCTGGCTGGTTTCGGCTGCCTGGGAGGTGACAGGGGGCTGGCTCCAGGCAGTTGTCAATGCTTCTTTAATGGAGGGTGTCTTCCCCTCTGCCTTAAAAGAGGCAGTGATGAGGCCCCTCCTCAAGAAGACTGCTCTGGACCTGGCCTCGTTGAATAACTACCATCCTGTCTCCAACCTTCGCTTTGTAGCGAAGGTTGTTGAGAGTGTGGTGGCGCGTCAGCTCCCGCAATTCCTGGATAAAGCGGGCTATCTGGACCCATACCAGTCAAGTTTCAGACCCGGCTACAGCACAAAAACGGCATTGGTCACACTGGTGGATGTTCTCTGGCGGGCCCGGGACAGGGACTGTTCCTCTGTCCTGGTCCTACTTGACCTCTCAGAGGCTTTTGATACTATCAACCATGGTATCCTGCTGCGATGGCTCGAGGGGTTGGGAGTGGGAGGCACTGTTTTACGGTGGTTCTCCTCCTACCTCTCGGACCGCTCACAGTTTGCATTGGCAGGGGAACAGAGATCTACCCTAAGGCCCCTCACTTGTGGGGTGCCTCAGGGGTTGGTTCTCTCCCCCCTCCTGTTTAACATCTATATGAAGCCACTGGGTGAGATCATCCATGGCTTTGGGGCAAGGTATCACCAATATGCGGATGATACCCAGTTGTTCATCTCCACCCCAAGCCAACCCAGTGATGCCCTTGACGTGATGTCCCGGTGCCTGGAGGAGGTGCGGGTCTGGATGGGAAGGAACAGGCTCAGGCTTAACCCCTCCAAGACCGAGTGGCTGTGGATACCGGCATCTCATATTGTCCAACAAGTTCCATCTCTTTTGATGGGGGGGAGGTATTGCCCCCCTCAGAAAGGGCTTGCAACTTGGGTGTCCTCCTGGATTCACGGCTTAATTTGGAAGATCATCTAACGGCCTTGACCAGGGGGGCCTTTGCACAGGTTCGTCTAGTGCGCCAGTTGCGCCCCTTTTTGGACCGAGATGCATGGTTACCCATGCCCTCATCACTTCTCGCCTGGATTACTGCAATGCTCTTTACATGGGGCTGCCCTTGAAGAGCACCTGGAGGCTTTAACTGGTGCAAAATGTGGCCACGCAGGTGCTTATGGGAGTATCTCGGTAGTCCCATGTTACACCACTCCTGCGCGAACTGCACTGGCTTCCGATTACCCTCTGGGTGCGATTCAAGGTGCTGGTAATAACCTTTAAAGCCCTACATGGCTTAGGCCCAGGGTACTTGCGAGACCACCTGCTGCCATTGTCAACCTCCCATCGTCCGGTTTGCTCCCACAGAGTCGGCCTCCTCAGGGTGCCGCCAGTCAGGCAATGCCGGCTGGCGACCCCCAGGGGGAGAGCCTTCTCTGTGGGTGCGCCGACCCTCTGGAATGAACTGCCCCCGGAGCTGCGGATGGCCCCTGACTTTCGGTCCTTCCACCGTGACCTGAAGACCTGGTTGTTCCAACAAGCGGACCTGGACTGACTATGGTTTTTAATTAGGCTTTTTACTGGGTTAAATTGTCTCATAATTTTGCATTTATTGTTTAATTCTTTTTAAAATTTTGTACTCTATGTTTTTTAATTTTTATTGTTGTGAGCCGCCCTGAGTCCTCAGGGAGAAGGGCAGCATATAAATTTAATCAAATCAAATCAGTAGTGTGCTGCAGCTGCCAAAAAGGCCAATGGGTGGCATCAATGGATGGATAGTATCAATATCAAAAGAAGTGATAGTACTACTGTATATCACACCAGTGAAGCCATATTTGAAATACTACATCCAGTTCTGGTTACCACAATCCAAAAAATATACTGCTGCCGTAAAAAGAGTGCAGTTCAAAAAGGGGATCTGAAGGCTAGAGGAAGCAGGTGTATTCGTCTTAACAAAGAGAAGAGTGAGGGGAGGTGCTTGACGGTTGCCACAAAGAAGAGGTTGTCAACTTAATTGCCATAGCAATTGAGGCTAGGACAAGAAGAAATAGAGGGAAGCTTGTCAGAGGGAGATCCAATCTGGAAATATGGAGAAATTTCCTGACAATGAAAACTATGAAGCAATGGAAAAGATTGCCTCCATTGGGTACTCCACTGCTGGAGGTTTTCAAGAAAAGATGGGACAACCATTGGTATGAGATGGTTTGAGGACTCCTTCCTTGAGCAGGGGGTTGGACTTTAAAGGTCTGTTTCAGCCCTATGATTCTATGATTCTTAGATATGCTGATGAGAGAAGCAGTGCCACGAATGGTTCCATTTGCATTGCAGCCTTCCCTGTAGATGTGCTGGACTACAACTTCCAGAGTTCCCAATTAGTATGACTGATGACTATTAGTCAAGCCAAGAATATTTGTAGAGATTTGAAACTTTTATATGGTATATGGGCAGGAGAATCTAATCAATTATATTATAGCTTCTTAACACAACTTAGAGCTGTACCCATATCATCTCCTCGTTGCAATATTTTTCATCAACCCACTTCCCTCAGGTAGCTGGTCATGTACTTTCACTGGGTGGGTCCATCCTGAAACTCTGCTGCAATAAAAACAACAATGAAATGATGGTTTGAAAGTTCCCTGAAAATTAATTTTGTTTTTCAGGTTCTTCAGATTCAGACCTTCCAATTTTATGAGACAGCATTTCAGTTACTACTTGCTTTATTATATAGCCTAACTAAGCACATTGATTTTTGACTACATGCACTGATATAACTGCACTTAATCTCAAACTGGACTGTAGATTTTTAATTTATCACTAAAGTTTGAAGCAACCCTCTATATTAAAAAGCAGAGCAGAGTTAAGCATGACTTATGTGTCTGATGTTGCCCCCTTTAACTCTAGCTAATACGTCTAGGTATACAAGAATCAGACTTGATTAGCCAGGATTGCATATCAAGCTAGAGCATATATATTTCAAGTCTGCAATGTCCAGCTTGATGTTTTGAGGTCAGCTTAGAGCAGACATGTCAAACACAAGGCCCGGGGGCTGGATCCGGCCCGCGAAGTGGTTTCATGCGGCCCGCGAAGCCATCCTGGAAACAGTGAGGGAATGGCCCCCACTGCCTTGGCCCTGGCCCAGAGACCCTCCTTCTGCCAGAGACCCTCGGATCTGTCCCACTCCTGCCCAGGCCCCCATAGGCACCCTTGATGCAAACGATGTAGAGCTGGCCACGCCCACCCAGTAGGCCATACACACTCTAGCCATGCCCACCCAGTAGGCCCATGCCCACCCTGGCCATACCCACCCGGCCCCTTGAGGGCAACCTCAGTGCTGATGCGGCCCTCAATGAAATTGAGTTTGACACCCCTGGCTTAGAGATTTCATGTTTTTCTTCAGCTCCAAACAAAATTCAACATTGTATCCCATATTGTTTGAAACTCTAATCCTCATGCAAGTTGGCAGTAGATGAGGGGGGAGTGGGTTGGGAGAAAATATAAGTCAGTTGAGGACATGTTCATTGAGGACAATTTTGGACGCAAGAAAAAGATTGCCTCCTTCTAATAAAAAGATTGCCTCCTTCTAATAAAAAGATTTACTGCTGCTTTTAAAGCAGAGTTAGAGTTGTTATAAAGAGTTGTAGTTCTTGTCTGTTCAATGTATATTGTTTGATATATTTTTCAGGCTCTTTGCCAGATACAAAAATTTGCACTGTGTATGGATTATAAGAAAAATAATTAATCCAAGAATTAGAATAATATATCTTTGTTATTTTGTTCATGGGTTGTGTTGAAGTAAATCCATCTGTGTATGCACTGAATACAGCTGTAATTGATTGTGGGAGTTTCATTCTGTAGCTATTTGTGTAGAAAGGCTAGGATATAAGGGATTTTTTAAAAAATGAACTTAAAAAATACTGTTAGCCATGGTTTCTGTAGGCTGCCTGTAGGTAGCAGGTGCCTCTAAATAAGCAGTTCTTATATTATTTTTATGTATTTATTAAATTTATATGCTGCTTATCATTACTCAGTAACATCTCTGATCCTGTGATCCACTGTCCACTTGTGCATGGTTCAGATCTATGTGTTTTGTTTTAGACATACTACTATGCTGCTGCTCCATTATTATTTTGGAACATTGTTTCATGACTACTAGCCCACAGCTTTTCATTGCTGTTTCACCTGTAGAAGATACTTAAATGGAAATGGGAATATTTCTTACATTTTTGGAATGAATGATCCAGCAGTTTTCCGAAAGCAGTTCTTTTCTTCTTCTTTTTTTAGCCTAAAGAAGAGATTCAACTAATTGACAACGAAGAGAGTAAGAGCTAAATTTTTATGAAAGGAAGGAGTGATTAGAAACAGAGACAAAGGTGGGGAAAAGCCTCATTATTTATTTCTTCCCATTCTACTTATGCATAAATAAAGCAGCATAAGTCTCCTGTGTACTGTCAGTGGAAGCAAATTAAACCTAGTCATGTAGCCCATGGAATTTCTTGTTGCTTGAAAATTGTATGTGGATGTAACAAGATGAACAAAGCTGATTATATAACGTGAGGCAATCAGGCATCAGCAAGAGTCTGAGAGCTCTGCCAAAAAATATAACAAATAACTTAATAAGAATAAACTAGATTACTAGAGTAGATGTTCAAGAAACTCAATCATCAGAATGTTTTTCAGACAAAGGCAAGGCTATGAGACTCAAGACTTTTATCATAACACCAAGAGGGTACCTGTACACATTCAGAATAACAACAGCAAAGTGCTTCTAAGGAATACGTATACTCATTCAGTTTATGGAACTAGGATTAGGTATTTACTGGATTAAAAAATTTACTTACACTCAGAAAACAAAAAGGCCCATTAGAAGAAGGTAAATCCAGAGCTATTTTTTTAGATATACTAGTTTTTTCACAGGAAGGATTGTCATCTTTTAATGTGAGGGGACTATTTAACTAGGTGATTATGGTAAAAGGTCACATTCCTCCCAAATACCTTCTTTAGGCTTACAAATCTTGTTAAATAATAAGGTAACTTGTTTCATATTGGCTTGTGCAATGCCTCAAGTTACTCACTGAGATTTATAAATCATGATTTTGACATAGTGAAAACAGGCTATAGTAGTTATGTTTTATTGTAAACTGCCCAGAGTCAATTAGGCAGGATGGGTGGTGTAAACATGGGGGTGGGGGGAGGGAAGGAGGATCCAACACTTGCTTTTCTGCCCTCTAGATCAGGAGTAGGCAACCTTGGCTCTTTTATGACTCATGGACTTCAACTGAGCCAGCTATGCTGGCTCAGGAATTCTGGGAGTTGAAGTCCATGAGTCATAAAAGAGTCAAAGTTGCCTACCCCTGCTCTAGATCTCTACAATTGTCAAAAAAATGAAACATAAACTCTAAAGCAGAGGTCTTCAAACTCGGCCCTTTTATGACTCATGGACTTCAACTCCCAGAATTCCTCAGCCAGACACACTGGGTGAGGAATTCTGTGAATTGAAGACCATAGTCATAAAAGGGCCGAGTTTGAAAACCCCTGCTCTAAAGTAAGTTTATTATATTTTAAAAAAATCAAAGAAAACCCCAAAATGTCTACCCCACAGAAAAGAGGGAAATGAAAATCCTGTCCCTGACTAAAGGAAAAGGATTCTCCTGTCTATTTTTTTTTTTTGCTTTAATCAGTGTGGCTGTTGTCTTTTACCAGAATTAAAGGTGATCCTCAAGCACTAAAAGATGCTTATTACAGACAGTGGTGCCATGTCCATCCATTCACTCTCCAGACGGATTAGGAATCTATCACTAATGAGGGGGAAAAATAGTTTTCTTCTTAGTACTAACTTGGTCTTTTACATCTTCAGTCTTGAGCATATGGAGACCCATTTCTTAATTTTAACTGCATATTTGTATGAAGTAATGCTCCTTATGTAAGTCATTTTTCATATACAGTATTATGAGCCAGAATTGGATCCCTAACAGTTATTGAAGACCAGTTTTCTTGAGGAGGGATGGTGAACTCAAGCCCAGGTGAGTTATTACAACTCCTAATACTCACAATTGGCTAGGAATAGTGATTTGAGCAATATCAGATTCCTTGCCTCTTGCTACCCTCCAGATGCATGGACTTCAATTCTCAAAAAGTTCAACAATGCCCACATTGGCTGGGGAATTCTGGGAGTTGTAGTCCTCTTACCTGGAGAGTGCTATTATCTCTTCTCTTTTCTCTTGACTTAATCTCTTGCTTTTCCTTTCCATTTTACACAAGTTTTTCATTAGTTTTTATTGTTTTCACTAATAAAATACGGAAGCTGTTCCAGTTCCATTTATTTCTTTACCCCTCCAACTTTGCTATGAGTTCTATAGCCTACACATATTATCCATATTTTAAATCTAGCTGAACTTTATAAAACACATTTGTTTCCTTATAAAGAGAGGGGAATGAATTGTTTGTGCCTTGTCACAACACTGCTTTTGAACTAACGAAAGGCAAGTAAGATGACTGACTAGTCATTAAAAGGTGACAGTTTATAACAAGTGCTGGAAATCTGGAGGCTTCTATATGTTTTGGGGGATGCGGTGGCTCAGTGGGTTAGGATGCTGAGCTTGTCGATCAGAAGGTTGGCAGTTTGGCGGGTTGAGTCCCGAGTGCCGCGTAACAGGGTGAGCGCCTGTTACTTGTCCCAGCTTCTGCTAACCTAGCAGTTTGAAAGCATGTTAAAATGCAAGTAGAAAAATAGGGGCCACTATGGTGGGAAGGTAACTGTCAAAGGAGTAAATCAAGAAACTCCTTATCAGAGGTCGATGAACCATGGTTCATTTGACACATGGTGCACAACAGGTAAAAGAAAGAAAACCCAAAACATATTCTACTGTAAAAAAAAACTTTAATCAGAAAAAAAAGAAAGGCTCTTTATTTTATGTTTATTTTTATTTAATAATATTTATATACCGCCCTTCTCCCGAAGGACTCAGGGCGGTGAACAGGGCAAGAATAAAAAGACAAAGTTACAAAAATTAAAAAAGAATTAAATATATGCCCACTAAAACAATCAGTACAATATTAAAACCCCACTAAAACCACAATAAAAAACCCCACCAATTCCCCATCAGGCCAGGCCGGCTTGTTCGAATAGGAATGTTTTTAGGTCATGGCGAAAGGAGCGAAGATCGGGCGCCATCCGGAGCTCAACCGGCAGCTGATTCCATAGCTCCGGGGCGCCCACAGAGAAGGATCTCCCCCTGGGGGCCACCAATCGACATTCTCTGATCGGTGGCACCCTGAGGAGGCCCTCTCTGTGGGAGCGCACAGGGCGAAGGGAAGTTGATGCCGGCAGCAGGTGTTCCCTAAGGTACTCCGGACCCCTGCCATGTAGGGCTTTAAACACCATTACTAGTACCTTGAAACTCACCCGGAAGACAACTGGCAACCAATGCAGCTCACGGAGCAGAGGTGTAACATGGGAGTATCGGGAAACTCCCAACACAACTCTCGCGGCTGCATTCTGTACCAGTTGGAGCCTCTGGGTGGTACTCAAGGGCAGCCCCATGTAGAGAGTGTTGCAGTAGTCCAGACAAGAGGTCACGAGCACGTGAGTGACCGTGCATAAGTCATCCCGGCCTAGATAGGGCCGCAACTGGCGCACCCCCCCTAGTCACAGCCACTATGTGATCTTCCAGAGTGAGCCGTGAATCTAGGAGGACTCCCAAGTTGCGAGCCCTATCTACGGGGGGTAATAGTTCACCCCCCATAGAGAGAGATGGAATATCCGAATTGACCCGGGATGAAGGTATGCAAAGCCACTCAGTCTTGTCGGGGTTGAGTTGAAGTCTGTTCCTCCCCATCCAGACCCGAACCGCCTCCAGGCAACGGGACATCACGTTGAGGGCATCACTGGGGTGGTTTGGTCTTAACTGACTACATGCTCTATCTCACCAGACAGCACAGAGAGAAAGAAAAAAAAACTTTTTTCTTTGGACATGCACGCACGGTAGTAGAGCCAGACATGAAACCTAAACATGGTTAAACATGTGACACTCACCATGGTTACAATGATAAGATAACAGCACAGCTGCAGAGCACACTGCAAAGTGCTTAACTGACAAACACATAAAAACGTAGTGACAGTAACAGCGTTCCATGCGCCTTTGGTGTCTAGTCATGCCGGCCACATGACCACAGAGATGTCCTCGGACAAACTCTGGCTCTTTGGCTTTGAAACGGAGATGAGCACCGGCCCCTAGAGTTGGAAATGACTAGCACGCATGTGCAGGGGAACCTTTACCTTTACCTTTATAAGTTTTGGACTACAGTTTCAACTTCAATCTACCATGTTAGTTATGCTGACTGGGGTTGGTAGAACTTGTAGCCAAAAAAATCTGGAGGCATCCGTTTGCCAAACCCTATGCTATATGAATTATATAACTTTGAAAATATTTGGAAACTAATGCAGCTTCCTGTAAAAAAAAATCAGGATACAGTACATAACAGTATCTAATAGACCACATGTAGCACTGTTTGCTGCTTTTTTCTATTCATCCCATGGGAACTTTACTTATTAATATGGGATTTGATGGCAGGTATCATGATTAGATCTAAAATGCCTTCTGTATGTAGCAATAACCCTTAGAGTTTTATACCGCTTCACAGTGCTTTACAGCCCTCTCTAAGCAGTTCACAGAGTCAGCCTATTGCTCCCAACAATCTGGGTCCTCATATTAGGATGGATTTTAAAAATAATCATTGAGCAGCACTTATCAATCCAGTAGGGAGTTTCTAAGTAACAGAGATGTCATGTGTGATGGGTGCCTGACAAGCATGTTGTGACAATAACACAATTTGCAGGCATTAGAGTACAAAAATAAAGGAGGGCGGTGCGAAACAATTTTGATAGCAAATTATTTGAAATGTTTGAAACAAATCTTTGGGGGCAAGGCAGATTGGTGACATGACTCCACAGAAAGTTACAAGGTACTTCACATCATGAATATTTTAATTTGTATGTTTTATTATCGTCTTTTACAGTGACAACTTGACTGCTGCTTTGAGAGTCTCACAGAAAGAAATCCATGCATAAACCTCTACCAATTGTTCCTACCTAGAACAGATGTATTCTGTTCACAAAGTGATCCCACTTTGTAGATTTGTTTTTAAACTACAGATTTGCCTTATACACCACAGTGCTTTCTCAAAAGAGCCAAAATCCCGAGTTGATACCTATATGCCTGTTAAATCAATTAATGAAAAAGAGTAATCAAGACTCTTTTTTTAAAAAAAATGATCACATATCTGCAAATGAGATGAGTATACTTCAAATAGTAAAATACTGCATATATGCAGTTAAAAACTATTTCTTTTTCTACCTTATTACAACAAAAAGTTGAACCTTACCAGGACACAACAGCAGATCAGCCCCTTTAGGGGTCAGTGATTCTGTGAGTTATTGTTTGCTATCCATAAAGTACTATAGTTCTTATAATTTACTAGGCTCTCTGATTGTATATTATTTTGGCCAAGAGAGAAGAAGAGAGAAAAAATTGAGTAAACTCCCTTCCCTATGTTCAGGTTATGGAAGAAAACAAGAACTCAAGCAAAATCTTGTAAAACTTAAAGGAAAAGGAGAAAATAGGAGAGCTGTCAGTCCCACTGCTTGAAAAATGGAATGAAGAAAGAACAGAGCAAAGATGAGCATATTAGGACTGAAGGATATGAATGATAAATGGTGAGAGTTATATGTAGCCTCCCATAGCACATTATCTCAGCACAAACATGAGCTAAGGATGGCTTGCCATTGTCTTCCAGATGTCCTACAACCATTTCTGATCGGCATCTGCCCATGTGGCATCTCCACTGTATGGCTGTATAACTTTTAATCTTAGTATATAGTCCATGACTCAAATAACTAGAAGCTTAGAATAAGATTTGGAGAAAATGAAATGGAAATGTGGTTTAGCCAAAGGATATTTTGATTTATGACTTTTCATTACATCCCTTTGTCCTGATTATTTTTTTTACAAAATCAATATAGGCAAAAAATGGATTAAATATGTCTTAACCCACTAGGTACCAAAGATAGTGGAACAGTCAATCCTAGCACCCTTTCTGAAAATTACTACTTTGGGGGCCTGTGGGAATTTTTGAAACTTTCAAAACATATCAAGGGGACTTTAACACAATGGCCAAAAAGCACAGATTTATCAGGAGACTGCCATCTCTTTGTTCTCTGCTACCTCTTACTTACGCGGTGGCTCAGTGGGTTAGGACGCTGAGCTTGTCGATCAGAAGGTCGGCAGTTTGGCGGGTCGAATCCCGAGTGCCGCGTAGCAGAGTGAGCGCCTGTTACTCGTCCCAGCTTCTGCCAACCTAGCAGTTCGAAAGCACGTAAAAATGCAAGTAGAAAAATAGGGACCACTACGGTGGGAAGGTAACAGCGTTCCGTGCGCCTTTGGCGTCTAGTCATGCCGGCCACATGACCACGGAGACGTCCTCGGACAAGCGCTGGCTCTTCGGCTTTGAAACGGAGATGAGAACCGGCCCCTAGAGTCGGAAACGACTAGCACGCATGTGCAGGGGAACCTTTACCTTTACCTTTACCTTTACCTCTTACTTTTATATTCCTTAGTTTAGGCAAATGACCCATTTGCTAGCAAAATACTGAGCCACAGTCACTTATTATACAGTATCTATCTTCTAAGGAGGTTTCTGGAATCAAACTAGGGCTCAGGTATTCTTAAAAACAACTTGATGCTTGAGGCTAGTGAACTTATAACTTCCCATTTTTTTAAAAAATTGAAAACAATCAATCTGACGTTTGTTCTACAAGCTTGTGGGTTGGTTTCTGAATGTTTCGTTACCAAGCTAGGTAACATCTTTAGCAGAGTTTAAGGGATTTCAGTGTTCTTCAGTTTACAAGGCCTTCAGGTGTGGGTGTGTCAAGTAAGTGTCTTGTGATGGGTCTTGTGATGGTCAGGTGTGAGTCATCAGAGAGTCTTGTGATGGCTCTTGTGATGAGGAGGTTACATCAGATTAGTGTCATTGGGAGGTGAACTAATGGTGGGGGGATGGGGGCTTGCATGGGTTGGTTGAGCGATGGTGCTGTGTCTGATTGGCTGTGCAATTGATTTAGATTCTGAGGGGTTTGTAGGCCGGTTGTAGGTCAATGTGTCTGTTGGGGGAATTGCTTGTTGTCTGGCAGGCTTTGATGAACTCATGAACATGGCGGGTGGTAGCATGGCCAATGATTTTGTGTTGCTCCAATCAAACTTGTGCTGTTAGATGTCAGTGTAGGTAGAGATTAAGGGCTTGGGATCGTGGCATTTGACTGCCAGCCAGTGTTCGTGGATCCTAGCTTTTAATTGACATGATGTTTGTCCCATGTAGAATTGGTTGCAATGGTCACAGTTGATTTTGTAGATTATATTGTTTATTTCTTCCTCTTTTATCTTGTCTTTGGTGCTGGATAATTCCTAGTGGGGTGTTACTGACATAAGGAAACTAGACAATGGAAAACTGGAAACCCATGTCTACTGCAAACCCATGCACATAGACCAGATCCTCAGCTTCACAAGTAACCACCCCACTGTACACAAAAGAAAATGTGTCCAGAATCTCTTCAGAAGGGCCAGGACACACTGCAGCACCACAACACTAAGAAAAGCAGAAGAGAAATGGCTGATCAACAGGTATCCAAAATACTTCATATTTTGACATACAGCACCCAAACCACAACACACCACATAGCCAACCACCACACAAAAACTAACCCTACCATACATACAAGGGGTGTCAGAAATGACAACCAGAATTCTTCAACCCCTAGGAATAGCAATAACCAACAAACTCACAGTCACACTCTGCCAGGAATTATCCAGCACCAAAGACAAGATACAGAAGGATGAAAGAAACAATGTAATTTAAAAAATCAACTGTAACCATTGCAACCAATTCTATGTGGCACAAATATCATGTCAGTTAAAAATACGATATTAAGAGATGCTATAGTTGAGTGCAATTAAGGACATCCCGGACTTCAATAATACCAATTTTAATAAATTCAGAGAAATGCTAAAAGTAGGATGCCAAACCATAGATGGATTTCTAGATCAAAACCAGCCCCTTAAATTGTACCTGGAAATAAATTGACAGGGACAGGGTGCACATAATTGATGTTATGTGCCTCAATAGCAAGAGACAATAGACAAACAAGTTGCTGCATTCTGAATCAGCTGCAGTTTCTGAGTAGACTTTAAAGAGCACCCCAATGTAGAACTCATTAGTCCAACATGCTGGCAATGCAGTTAGTACACTAGATGAAGATAGACTTAAGCCCCTTTGACCATGGCTTCTGCTGCCACTCAAGCAGAAGTCATGAGTATGAAGGACTTCCAAATTACAGGGGAATGGGACAACTCACCACAGCCAACTTGCCACGGGATAACTTACCACAGGCAACTTGCCATGGGACTACTCACTGTGGAACAATTTAACAATTCTATTCAATTATTCAAAATAAATTAAAAATTAATTTTTGTCAATCACATTTCATTCTGTCCCTCCTTTTTCATCCTTTCTTTGTTATTAGTGTAACTTTTGTCCATCAATGAATTGTCCTGTGGCGAGTTGGCCGTGGCAAATTGTCATAGACCCAAATTACAGACCTGCTCTTTCACAGAAGGTGCTCCACACCTCACTACTCAGGTGATCCTGAGGACACAGACAAACCTCCAAGTGTCCTGAATCACTCTCTTTTAACTGTTCTTAATTTTTGTAATTGTTGTATTGTTATTTTTAAAAAACCTTGTGAACCGCCCTGAGTCCTACGGGAGAAGGGCGGTATATAAGTATATAAGTCTAAGTCTAAGTCTCAAAGAATGCAAATGAGCAGCTGTTTGCAAGGAATATAAATCCTTCCATTCCCCACCATCCAGTCAGAGCTGAAAAAGCTTGTTGAATGATAAGTGAAATGTCTTCAAAGAAAAACAAGGAAGTCCAGTTGCCTCTTGAAAAGCACCATTGGGAGAGGGTGCTTACCTGTCAAGAAACAATCCTTGTGGCAATAGAGAAGTCTAATGTACAAGCAGCAACTTCAACCTGTTCTCTCCCATCCAAACCTTTAGCGAGAAGGATATCAACAGCATCTCCCTTGCAGCTCGGGGTAGCAATGTACAGATAGCTATCTTCTGCATATTGGCCATACCATACCCCACACTCTTAAATTTATTTATTTATTTATTTATTTATTTATTTATTTATTTATTTATTTATTTATTTATTTATTTATTTTATTGGATTTGTATACCACCCTATTCCCGTAGGACTCAGCACGGTTTACAGGGCAGTTAAAACCATGAATACAAAAAATTAAAAACAAATAAAACAATTAAATTAAATTCAAGCCCCAAGAGTAAATCTAAAACCCAGTTAAATTAACAACCCCACAGTCTGGACCAAACAGATCGAAGAGCCAAGTTTTCAGGTCCCGGCGAAATGAGCGAAGGTCGGGGGCAGTCCTAAATTCTGTAGGTAGTTGGTTCCATAGGGCAGGCGCACCCACAGAGAATGCCCTTCCCCTGGGAATAACCCGCCGGCATTCATTAACCGGCGGTACCCTGAGAAGGCCCTCCCTGTGGGGGCGCACAGGACGATGGGAAGGTGATGCCGGCAGCAGGTGTTCCCTTAGATAGTCCGGACCCAAGCCATTTAGGGCTTTATAGGTCATTACCAGCACCTATGTCGTGTCAGGTTAAGAAAAAGACCTTTATTTTTAAAATCACAGAATGCTTTATTTTCATGAACATCCTGTACTGATCAGATTCCATTTTCAAGTACTGTGTCTACTTCTGGCCATTGCCCTTTAGTAGAGCTTCAAAGATAGGTGAGAAGGTTGATGAGTGGATTGGGAACTAAGTCTTATGAAGAAAAATAAGAGAAACTGGGGGTGCTCAACTTTGAGAAAAAGGCAGCTGAAGAGTGAGAAAAGAGCCCTTTCGAAAAAGCCAACCTGTTCTTTGTCTTTCAGAGTGCAGGATATAGAATAATGAACTTACAGGGAAATAGATTTCAGCTGAAGGGGCTGTTAGGGGAGCCAATTAACAAGGGAAATATTGAGCTTTTTTTTTTTTTACAGGATGAGTTCAAGCAGAGGCTGAACAGCCACTGTTACCAATGCTTTCATTTCAATTATTTTACTGGGCAGAAAGTTAAACTCAATGGCCTCCGAGTGGCTTTCTAAGTCTAGGACTTGGGAAAACATTAAACTTTTGGACAGTGTCCTAATTCTCAATAAGCATTATGGTTGTGAAAAGCATCAGAAAAAGGTGGTTTGCAAAGCACTGCTGCTTGAAGAGGTAAAGTGGCATCCTTCTATATCAGACATGTCAAACACAAGGCCCGGGGGCCAGATCCGGCCTGCGAAGTGGTTTCATGCGGCCCGCGAAGCCATCCTGGAAACAGTGAGGGAACGGCCCCCACTGCCTTGGCCCTGGCCCAGAGACCCTCCTCCTGCCAGAGACCCTCAGATCTGTCCCACTCCTGCCCAGGCCCCCATAGGCACCCTTGATGCGAATGATGTAGAGCTGGCCACGCCCACCCAGTAGGCCATACACACTCTAGCCACGCCCACCCATTAGGCCACACCCACCCAGGCCACACCCACCCGGCCCCCTGAGTGCAACCACAATGCTGATGCGGCCCTCAATGAAATGGAGTTTGACACCCCTGTTCTATATCCATTTTCAAGGCTGTTGCATGTGTGTTTGCATAACTTGCCTGCCACACAGTATCATACTGTTTACGTGTGTAGACACCAGGGACAGGCTGCAGAGCTAGTGAATGAACTTTCCAGTTCTAGCCTATCTAGCATTTTAAAGTGCATTGGACATTCGCTTCCATTGGCCCTAGTCAGCACAATCATATGGGTGATTAGAGTCTAAAATATCTGAAGAAAGTTGTTTTATTGTTGGGTGGACATGTTAGATAGATCTCTCAAAAAGCTATTCTTTCTACAGTGTGTTAAAAAAAAAGATTTTCAGCAGTGAAAATCTTTTAAAACTATGGATCTCCCATTTGAAACTATCCTGACCAAATGGAAAATAATAGAACAATGGCCAAATAAGCAATTGTACAAATAGCCAGAACAACACTGAAAAGTTAAAAATGTATCTCAGGTTCCATAAAAAGAGTGTGGTCATATTGGACTATATGTTGATAGATTGCTTGTTAAAAATTCATGCATTTAATGAGCTTTTCAACTACTTGAGTATGTCCAAGTTCATTTAAAAGCGAGAAAGCTATTGAGCTGATCCTACTACTATGCAGAATACTATAGTAGTACTAATCACATTTTTGCTGTTTCCCCCCAAAAAAAGATTTTTATAAAGTACTTAAACTTGTATTTTAAACAAAGAAAT
This sequence comes from Vipera berus, assembly GCF_964194415.1. Taxonomy (NCBI): domain Eukaryota; kingdom Metazoa; phylum Chordata; class Lepidosauria; order Squamata; family Viperidae; genus Vipera; species Vipera berus. The sequence goes on from NC_138203.1 coordinate 250,186,076, forward strand.
TCACTTAGTGCTATAAAACATGTGTATCCAAAGGTTTCTATTAGCTGAAAAACAGTTAACAAAATATTTCCAAAATCAATTAGAAAAGGAAATATTGATTGTAGTTTGTGCAAAGAAAAGCTTTTCCTCATCTAAACCTGCTGGAGACCACTGTCTTGCAGTCTCCTCATGAGGAACAACTGTATGGAGCACTAGTGGGCAATCTCAAGTCATTTATTTGTACCAAGAGGAATTATGAAGAATTAGCCTACATGCCAGCTCTTCATTCTCCCCTAGTTGACAGCTCCTCTTTTAATAAACCATGTTTAGTGGGCAGTGGGGCAAATTGCCATGACCATCTCACCACAGCCAACTTGCCACAGGACAATTCAACAAATACAAAATCTAATTTTGATGGAATTGCGGTCAACAATACTAAAATAAAGTCAATCCAGAAATACAATAGTTACAATTTTGAAGAAAACATGGTAACCAATGATAAAAAATAACTGAATGAAAACAATGCAGCATTGAATTGTCCCATGGCAAGTTGTTCTGCAAGTTGAGTTGTCCCATGGCAAGTTGGCCATGGCATGTTGGCAGTAATGGCAAGTTGGTTGCAGCAAGTTGTTCTAGACTCTTCCCCCACCCCCAGATGTCTCTCCCCAAATGCCTTTACAAATATTTTTCTTCAGCTGATTTAGCACTGAATGTGCTCAAATTTGAAGCTAGATATGTGGCAGCTAACTCTGTCAGATGTTGACTCAAGGTTAAAGGCATAGTTAGCATTGACTTCCTGCTGGGACAAGACTCTAACAAGAAAATAAACTCCCAAAGAATCTCAGGGAAGCTTCAGCTTTGGCAAGAACACAATTTCCAAGCATTTCATATTTTCCAATATTCAACAAGTGGCAAAAAAATAATTAAATGAACACCTGGTGGATTTTCATGTTTTTGCTCATGTCTGGTCTTAAACCACCATAGTTGAGTAGGTACGAGATATTGTCTCTTGAGAGTATGCTCTGGGATTTGCCTGGACACCACAGGGTAAGGTTTTGCAATTTTCACCTTGAAGTTAGGTATTAAATACAGGAAATTTCCAGGAGACATAATCCCAAGGGGAATGTACCCTCTGAGAGATTCAGAAAACAAACTCATTTTCTGGTTTTGCACACACAGTCTCAGTATAAATCAGAATGCTGGAAGACCAAAAGTAACAGGTCCCCGTTGCTGCAGTGATGAAAGTTCTCTTAGATTTTCTCCTCTGTGAGACTGGGAAGCTCAGGTAGCCATTAGAGTAAAAGCTGAGAAAAGTGGTAGGCATCTGATTTGAATTATAGAAGTTGATAGCAATCAGGCAAAAGCTCCAGCTGCTGAGCATCATTCATCCACTTTTTATTTATTTATTTAGCTTGGCTTGATTTATGGCACTCCAATTGCTTAGGTGGGGGCTAGTGCAATCACTCACTTCTCCTTTCTGATTTACATCTTGCATTAGAAAAAAAAAGACAGGGAGGCCTGGAGCTAAAAGGAGACAATTGGAAAAGGGCTGAGGAGAAAGGGCTCAGATGTGCTTGTCAGATGTTTGGATCCTGCAAAAGTCTTTTTCCCAGGATTGCATATGCTTGGTGTAAGAAGTTGCTGACAGGGGCTATATTCACAGTCCAGTCTGTCCTAAGCACCTTTTTGCCTTGGAATGCAAAGTGTTGCACATGTCTACATTTTAGTGCTTCTGGATTCTCAGCATAGCACTTGAAAGGATTGATAATTTTTTTTGTAGCTTCCTCCTGTCAAAATTAGTTTTGAATTTCATGAAAATTATTTTAATTGATAAAAATAAGCAATTGGAAAGTTGACATATTACAAAACCAGACATCTCCTTTTGGCATGATCTGTCTCCCTAATAATACAAGGCCCCAGTGTAGACTTTAGAGGCTTTTTTAGGTGCTAACACAATAGATTTATAAATCTGCCACCACCATGTGCCCCAAAGGAAAAGTAAGATGAGAGTATTTTTGAAAGGTAGAGGTGTTGATATGCATTGCCTTTTGGAAATGGTGTCAATAGAAAATAATATTTGTAGCTCAGTACTGAACTGTGGAGTAGTTGGTACTCTCTGAGCTTGGTTGTTTTCTTACAGATTTTCATTACCCATCCATCACCCAATACCCAACTAAGTAACAACATCAGTGCTAGAAGGGAGTGGGATTTACTCTCTGTTTATGTACAAGTGGCTCTCCCTTTCAGCATTTGTGGAAGTGCTCTGGATGGTTCCTGATTAGAATATTGTTTACTGTTGCATTGCTTGTATGAGGTGGTATTTCCTTAATTGGGGGTGTTGATGTATGGCAGTGTTATCCATTTAACGGCTGTATTGGTTGTGCTGTAGCAGATGGAGTTGATAAAATTGCATGGGCATCCCTTTTGGAAGATGTATAGATGATCTGTTTCATTTTCCTGATGTTCAGGGTTGCTGCAGTGTGTTAGGAACATCCATGGCAGAGTTTTGGGGACAACGCAGTGGCATAAAAGACTTTTTAGATTTGCCTTTGGGATTGTCATGAAGTTGCCACTGTTGTATATTTCTCTTTTCAAACACCTTGAAAAGACCAGGGGACAGTTGGGATGAAAGGAGAAAGTGCTAGTAATCTTCCTACGTCTTCCTTCTTAAATAAGAACTGGGTCATATTTCAATTATCTTTCCCTCCCTTGTCTGTTTTTTAAAAGTATATACAGTATACTGTAGTGCTGAATTCATGTTGTTTTCATCAAACCACCTAGCATCGAGAATAATTTTAAGAGAGAAAAATAGTTGAACGGTCAAAGCAGAAAACAATTATAAAATAAAATGTCATCTTGGTCCCATTATAAGTCCTGCCAGCTGGCACCTCAATCTTCTTCCAGAATATGTTTAATCATCACAATCATTCTTTAAAGTTGGTTCCCAAAGTATTTGGGTTAAATTGGCAGCATGGGGGTCGTAGTTCAAGTTTATGTTCAGTCTTCCATTCAGGGTTCTGATTTTCTTTGCAGACCAGCCAAATACACCCTCCTGCCAAATCCAACCCCCCCTCCCCGAACTTTGAAGGAGAAAAAAAGTACTCCGAATACAAAACAACATGAAAAACAGCTGCCTCAATAGGAAGACAAGTTTCTCTTCCAGCTCCTTGGGCTTTGGTGAGAGGGAGCAAGATTGATATATTGCTGGAAGGCTGGGCTGATTTTGATTAGAGCTACAGGACTATTTAACCCTTTCCATATGGTCCTAATAGTTGAGGATAAGTTCATTTTCAGCTGTTCTTTCTTCCCTGGGCATCTTTCTCAGTATAAATCTTATAAATCCTCCTCTCCTTTGAAATCTGTAGCCCACTAAATGGGAATGTGTGGGGAAATTCAAACAGTTCTATTTCAGTGATTTAGTTTTACTATTGTAAAGTTAAAAGTTAAGAAAAGTTCATATAATGGAAGAGTCCTTTTCTCAAGAGTAAGCCAAGACAATTGACACCTTCAAAGGAATAATAATAATAATAACAACAACAACAACAACAACAAAAACAAAAACAACAACAGGAGAAGATAAAATAAAAAGACCTACAAATAGAAATACAAAGACTGTGGCAAAGGCAAGCAAGGGTAGTACCAAAAGTAATAGGCACCTTGGGTGCAATCCCAAAACAACTGGAGCACCACTTGAACACTATTGGCATTGATAAATTCACCATTAAAGGTAAAGGTAAAGGTTCCCCTGCACATGCGTGCTAGTCGTTTCCGACTCTAGGGGCCGGTGCTCATCTCCATTTCAAAGCTGAAGAGCCAGCGCTTGTCCAAGGACATCTCCGTGGTCACGTGGCCAGCATGACTAGACACCAGAGGCGCACGGAACACTGTTACCTTCCCACCGCAATGGTCCCTATTTTTCTACTTGCATTTTTACGTGCTTTCAAACTGCTAGGTTGGCAGAAGCTGGGACGAGTAACAGGTGCTCACTCTATTACATGGCACTCGGGACTCGACCCGCCAAACTGCCGACCTTCTGATCGACAAGCTCGGCGTCCTAACCCACTGAGCCTCCGCGTCGGCGGCCTTACTAGTAACTGCTTCCATCCTGCAACAATATCTGTAATACCATCAAACAGAATTGGGTTATAAAATGCCAAAAAAGAAACCCACTGGAACACCAAAGTGGAAAATTCGACTTGAAAATAAAACAAAAAAACTATGAGGAGATGTCAGCAAATTGAAAGACTTGAAAGAAGGAAAACTAAAGAATGAAAAGCTGAAAAGTAGTTTATACAAAAAATATAACCTGGAGAAAAATCAATAGCGGAAATCATGGAAAACCTAAAACAGCCTGTAATAGCAACAGCAAAGAAAATTGAAAGATATGAAGGACGAATAAAACAATATTGTGAAAATGTCCAGTTCAGAAAAAACCAGCACCTCTTCTATCGGTCACTTGATGAAAATAAAGTCCAAAATACTGTTCTACCATGTAAAGAAAAAACCTTAAACTTTTGGAAAGAACGGTGGGAAAACCCAGTGGAACATAATAAAACTGCCTCCTGGATCAAAGACATCCAAAAACAAGCAACACAAAACAAAATGGAGAATATTGTAATAACCACTGATATGGTTGAAAAACAAGTAAAGAAGGTCAAGAACTGGAGTGCACCTGGCCTGGATGAGCTGCATGGATACTGGTTGAAACACCTCACCAGCCTCCATCACCGCATGGCCACCCAGTTTGATGAAATGCTTCAAAATGCCATAAGTGAAGAATGGTTAACAGCTGGTCGAACATACTTGATAATGAAAGACGTTGAAAAGAGCACAGAACCAAGCAACTACTGCCCAATTACTTGTCTGCCAACAATGTTCAAACTTTTTACAAGAATACTGGCAAATTCAGTATTCAGTCATCTGATGGAAAACAATCTGTATCCTGCAGAACAAAAAGGAAATTATAAAAAATCAAGAGGAACAAAAGATCAGCTGCTCATTGACAAAATGGTACTTAAAAATGCAAAATGACAAAAAACAAATTTAAATATGGCATGGATTGATTACAAGAAAGCATTTGACTCATTACCCCACAGTTGGATTAATGCGTGTTTGGAAAACTTTGGAATCAGCAAAAACATCTGTACATTTTTGCAAGCAAATATGCAAAAATGGAAAACAGTTCTAACAGCAAATGGGGAGAACATTGGTGAAATCAACATCAGACGAGGAATCTTCCAAGGGGACTCACTTTCATCACTACTATTCAACATTGCATTATTTCCATTGACAATAATATTACGAAACACAAAACTGGGATACCACATCTCAAGCCAGCATGGCAAAATAAACCATCTACTATACATGGATGACTTAAAACTGTATGTGAAAAACCACACTGAACTTGAATCAATACTCAACGCAGTTCAACTATTTAGCAGCGACATCAGAATGGACTTTGGACTTGGAAAATGTGCTATATTATCCATGCAACAAGGAAAAGTGGGAAAAATAGAAGGAATAGAACTGGGAAACGGAAGTACTATGAAAGCACTAGCAAAGGATGATGGTTACAAATACCTAGGCATATTGGAAGCAGATAACATCTTGAATGGAAAATCAAAGTACAGAAAAAGTACAGAAAAATTGCTGCAGGCTGTGAAAACAGAGAGCATTATAAAAATAACAGAAACAAAGACAGAATATAAGGAAAAATGGCTGGATGACAGATTAAATAAATGGAAAACCAAAGCTTTGCATGGACAGCATTTGAAAAACATTGAAGGAAAATGTGCTAACAACTTAACATTGGCATGGCTTAAGGTGGGAACCATCAAGAAAGAAACAGAAGGCTTAATACTGGCTGCTCAAGAACAATCACTACAAACTAATGACATGAAAGCAAAGATACAAAAATCTACTGACAATCCAAATTGCCGACTTTGCAACAACAAAGCTGAAACTGTTTCACATTTAATATGTGAGTGCAGCAAAATCGCGCAAACTGATTACAAACCTAGACATGACTGAGTTGCTAAACTAATCCACTGGGCATTGTGTAAAAAATATGACTTGCCTGTGTCTGAAAAGTTGTGGGAACATAGGGTGGGAAAAGTTGTCAAGATTGAGAGGGTGAAGATCTTGTGGGATTTCTGAATACAGAGAGATCGCCATTTGGAACACAACACGCCAGATATCACAGTCATAGAGAACCAAAGTGTACAGTTGATTGATATCGCTGTACCAGGAGATGCCAGAGTCGAAGAAAAAGAACTAGAAAAAATTACAAAATACCACGACCTGGCCATCGAAACTGCACGATTATGCATTAAACGTGTAACAGTGATATGCATTTGGGAACTATGTCCAAAAACTTTGCAAAATACATCAAGAAATTGCAGCTTCCTGCAATAACTCCAGCAAAGCTACAAAAAACTGCGCTACTCGGAACATCTTACATTTTAAGGAGATACCTGGTTGATACCTATGGCAGCAACCCGTGTCAACCATTAGTGCCAGTCAGTTTGAGTGTTCAGTTGACTGAGTTTCATGTTTTATGAATAAAAGTTAAATAATAATAATAATAATAATAATAATAATAATAATAATAATAATAATAATAATAATAATGATGATGATGTTGGAAGGGACCTTGGAGGTCATCTAGTCCAATCCCCTGCTCAGGCAGGAAACCCTATACTATTTCAGACAAACGGTTGTCCAATCTCTTCTTAACACCTTCCAGTATTGGAGCACCCAGAACTTCTGGAGGCAGGTTGTTCCACTGATTAATTTTTCTAACTGTCAGAAAGTTTCTCCTTAGTTCTAGGTTGCTTCTCTCCTTGATTAGTTTCCATCCGTTGCTTCATGTCCTGCCTTCAGGTGCTTTGGAGAAGAACTTGACTCCCTCTTCTTTGGGGCAGCCCCTGAGATATTGGAACACTGCTATCATGTCACCCCTTGTCCTTCTCTTCATTAAACTAGACATACCCAATTCCAGCAACCATTCTTTATATGTTTTAGCTTCCAGTCACTTTGTTGATTGAAATGAGTGGTACTTGTTTGTTGAAATGAGTAGTACTAGCATATTAAAGGAAATGAGTTTAGAGAGGATCTGAAATATTGCTGAAAATGATCTATGTATTTTCATTTTCCTAAAAAGATTTTCCCCTTCAAAAATACTTTTTTTAGATTCTTGTGATATTTCTTTCCATTTTTTTGCATTTATTATTACAGGCGGCAGGCAGAGTGCTGGTGTTTTCTAATGCAAGTTCATTCATAATTTTGAAGCTTCTTCTATTCTCCACCTAACACAGGACAACAGGAGGAATTTCTTCAGGATCTCTTTCCTTGGGATTTCACTGCAGTTTGAGAAGACTGAGAAGCTGTAGGCCACAGAGAGATGATGGTGTAGTGGCAATCAGGGCAGTGGCTACTTCTAAAGTTCATTGTTCTCCGTCTATAAGAACTTCACAGAACTCTCCTGCTTAATAATTTGGAAGTAATATTTATTCAATCAGTTTGAGAACTGGTAGAAAGAAATGCAGATTTATTTTATTTATATTTTATTCTATTATTTTATTCTATTATTTTATTCTATTATTTTATTCTATTATTTTATTTATTTGGCAATGTGAACCCACTTGAGGCTTGGTCCCTCTTGATCCAAAATTTATTTCTCCATGGCTTAGCCACTCAGATCCTGATGCTCTTTTGATGAAGTCCCCATTTCCACAACTGCCATAATTGGCAGATTCTATTTGACAACAAGGCAGTGGTAGAGCTTCATCTGCTCTGTGGCTTTACTACCTCTGAAGTATTGGGCAGAAAGATCACTTTACATTTTTTTAATTAACTTTTTAAATTGGCCTTTCCATGTGTCTTTTTTATGTCTTTACTGTTTTAATCAACATTTTCCCCATTTTGGATTTTACATTTTGTAAGTGTTTGGGAGCTAAAATAAGAAATTAAGTATGTACATAAGAAATCACATTTTGAACAAATAATTTGAATGAATCATTCAATCCCCAGCAAATCAAAACTGTTTGCAAATGGATCTTAACAGGTACATACAGACAAATTAATACAAGCTTGGTATATCTCAACTATCCCCGACATGATGATATAGTACAATAACTGTTACTGAGAATTAGCATTGAACCTCTCTGAAAGAATGCAAAAAGAGTTAGAAATTGATGATTTAGTGAGTGTAGTAGGTTTGTTTGTGCACTTTTTCTTAACCCTAATTATTTCGGCAATTTTCTTCCAAAGAAATTCAGCTCAGCCTCAGGTGATGAGTAATGTAGAAGGTTATTGCTGTTATTTCACTATCCAGCAGCCCAGTAACTCATTCTTTTCCTGTTGCTGTGAGAATGCCACAATTAACCTGGGTGTTTTTGCAGTGTAGCTGTTACAGTGTGGAAATGTCATGTCATTAACAGCTGGCTTGGAGACCGGAATCTTCTCCTTTTCTATATAAGATGAGAGGATACTGCAGCAGGGCACAGCCGTCATCCTACCTATAATTAGACAATGCCCTGCTGTTTGCTGTGATGCTTATTGGTTTAAGGCAGTCTATTAAGGTTCCTTAATCATGGCATTATTTTTAGCAGCTTTTGAACCAAGAGTAATGTAAAGCAGGCCCAACGATTAGCATGAACTATTCAGTAATGAATGAAGGAGAACAGCATGGCATGAAAATGTGATGGGAAATGTGTAGGGGAAGAACCCTCTTTATATTAGGGGTGTTTTTCAGCCTTTACAGATTTAGTAACAACTTAAATGGGTGGATCCAATCTTAAGGTAGTTTCTGCAACCATTATTCACATTTATTTATCCATCCATCCATCACAGGTGAACTAATGAAATATAAAGGCAGTGGAACAAAACTTCATCTCCAGACAAAGAGAAGTGAACACAACAGATCCTGGAGGAAGTTATTTGTTTCTTGGGGAAGCAAGGTGTAATGTGGCTTCCAAAAGAAGTGATAGAATAGTCTCACTGGTTGATCCTAAAGTTTCCCCCCTTACAGGGGAGAGAAATGTTTTTTTTCTTGTTTTGAAGGTGTTCGGCATTAGAATTAATGAAAAAGAAAGAATCCACACTTCCATTTTCTTAAACTCTGGGTGAGACAGTTTTACCAAACAGTACGACATATTTCTATGATGTTGTTAGTTGCGAAGTCATGTCTGACCCATCACAACCCCATGGACAACATTCCTCCAGGCCTTCCTGTCCTTCTGGATTCCCTTTAAGCTTATGCCTACTGCTTCATTCTATAAAAGTATGTGGTTTTAAATGGAAATTTTAGGGAATAAGTCCAGGAAAAAAAATTAAAACAAGGTAACCTAGCTGTTTATCTATATGAATAAGTTTATGTTTACTCATGAAGAAAGAGAATAGGCCGAAACCAGCAAAGTATATGCAGGCTTTCAGATAAAATCAGTGGTGTAAATATGATTTAGCTAATTTCATTTTATTTGATTGGGTTTTAACTTTCAGATCCAGAAAAGGTTGCCCCTTGAAAATCGTTATTGATCACTTGATTCTCTAAGTGCCAATGAAATCAACATTTTTACAGGATTATCTCTTACTATTTATGCAAAACTTAGACAAATAAAAGCTGGCTTCCTTTCATAGATTTTTTTTTCCTTCCACTCAATCATGTTCGTTTCTAAGAGACTGGAAACATCCCTGTAGTTTTCTTAGCAAGGTTTTTCAGAAGTGGTTTGCCAATGCTTCCTTCCCAGGTCTGAGAGAGAGGGACTAGCCAAAGGTCACCCAGCTGGCTTTCTGCTTCAGGTGGCACTAGAACTCACAGTCTCCTGGTTTCTAGCCTGATGCTTTAACCACTACAGCAAACTGAGTATCATATATGTAGATGTGGTATGATGCAATAGCAAAAAACACTTCCGTTGTAAGAAACATGGACAAGCATTCAATCATTCATGTATACTTCTTGAATACTTCCAAATATATGTTATGAAACAGGTAACTGGCTCAAACTAGTTCAGCTTTATAAAAGAAAGAGTTAAATGGGGAAGTGAATGGAGATTATTTGTCCCTTTGAGGATACATAGTTTCCCAAATGTTGTAGATGGCATTATTAGCCTAAATACAGTATCTTTTCTTCCCCCACCCAATCATTGCTGAACCCCCCCTCAGATTCCTCAAACAAAATCAGCAAAGCCACTCTTTATTGACACTGATGATGTTACTCAGTTTGGGCAATGAAAGGTCTGCAAGAAAAATGCAAATATTCTCCTTTATTGGTACTTATCTTGGTACACCAAGAGCCTTGGTGGAGCAGTGGGCTAATGCCTCCTTAAGTAACACCAGCTGCCTGCAATTAGTGCAGGTTCACATCCCACCAGGCTCAAGGTTGACTCAGCCTTCCATCCTTCCGAGGTAGGTAAAATGAGGACCCAGATTGTTGGGGGCAATAAGCTGACTTTGTAATAATTCCGCTTGGGGGGGGGGCGAAAGCCCTAATAAGCAGGCATATACATAGAATGAAGGCTATTGCTAAACATTTGATTTGTGCTTAGATTGTAAGCCGCCCTGAGTCTTCGGAGAAGGGCGGGATATAAATGGGATTAAAATAAAAAAAAACTTATCAAACAAGCTAGGTCTTTGCATAATGTTTCCAAAATGTATTTACTTATTTGTGCTCTCAGTGAGAACTCTGCACTGCTGTGTTCAATGATACATTTGTTTGTTTCCTTGGCTATTCATGATATTCCCAGGAGTAAGACCACAATTGGAATACTGCAGCCAATTTTGGTCACCATTTCACAAAAAAGATGTTGAGAGTTTGGAAAAAATTCAGGGAAGAGCAACTAAGATGATCAAAGGCCTGGAAACTAAAACATACGAAGAACAGCTGCAGGACTTGGGCTTGGCTATCTAAAGAAAATAAGAAATAGGGGAGACATGATAGCAGTGTTCCAGTATTTGAGGGGCTGCCACAAAGAAGAGGGGGTCATGTTATTCACCAAAGCACCAGAGGGCAGGACATGAAACAATGGCTGGAAACTGATCAAAGAGAGAAGCAACTTGGAATTAAGGAGAAACTTCCTTACAGTGAGGACAATTAACCAGTGGAACAGCTTGCCTTCAGAAATTGTGGGTGCTTCATTACTGGAGATTTTTAAAAAGCGGCTAGACATGTATGAGATGGTATAGGTTCTCCTGCTTGAGCAGGGGGCTGGACTAGAAGACTTCCAAGATCCCTTCCAACTCTATTCTATTATATTCTTCTCCAAACAAAAATCAAAAGCATATTCTGGGATATTGGAAACATTGAAACACACCCACACATCCACACAAACGTTTATACACAATTCTTTGATACTAAAACAACAAAAGACATCCATCAAACAACTGATTAAATAATATGGATTTCACTGGTTTATGAAATCCTTGCAGAAAGGATGCAAGGCATTTCTCTGAAGTCAGAGTGTTCCAAAGCACAGGATTCACTACACAGAAGTGCTTTCCTTGGGTCCATGTCCCTTTGATCAATTGCAACTAAAGGACCTGAAGCCTTAACTCCATACAAGCACTCATGGCCCAGGCAATTTCCACTTGAAAAGATTGTTTTGGTGTCTTTGAGCTACATTTTGTTGAAAGAAAACTCTTCATCAGGGTCCAGTCCAAGCCGGGAATAAACAAGATGGAGACTGCTTTAGAAAGAAAGTTGCAGTTTAAGAGGAGAGCCAGACAGAAAGATTGCTCTGGGAAAACTGACCACATGTAGCAGGGAGTGGTGGGTTTTTATACCTTCTGGGGCTCTTGAGGTTGTTTTCTGTTTGAGGCTTTGTATTTCCTGTGTCATGTACTTTAACCTGAGTCTGGGTGTGCCCCTTTGACATTGGTGGGTTAATCCTATTATGTCCTGTTTTAGAGTTTGGGTGGGGTATGTAGATTTTAAGGGTCTTTGTTTTACTAATCTCTTCAGCTTCTAGCTGGAAGGCTCCAACCTTCCTGAATGGATTATTACATCTGCATTCCTAAAAGCTGGCCGCTGCCTAGTTTTCTGACTTGGGGGAGGGAAAAGTTTCTGCCTTTTTAAAAATCTTCTCCATTATTCCTTTGGAGAAATATATTCTGCCTTTTTAATATCCCCCAAAATATTTCTTTCTCTGGATTCTTCCCACATCATGTAGACTTTATAGTTCTATTGTGTTGCTGTTGTTTATTACTTTATTTATTCTTGTTCTGTTAGTTTTAATCCTATTTGCCTCCCAGAGTTGCAATTGCAAGATGAACTGTATTCTACAGTTTTACACCAACTGTAGTTTTTGGGTTGTATTATTTTGTTGAAATAAACAATTTATTTGTTTGTTTTATTTAGAAATATATTTCTCAATTCAATTCAGGTTCAAATATCTGGACAGATTCTTGTAAAATATTTAAATCACATGGAAATACTGATGTTAATAATACTGAGATTAATGGTAGACCACAGCCTTAGTACTGTGGATGGCAATGTTGGAGCTATAGCAAAGCTGATATGATGAAAGGAAGGAAGAACTATTGCCAATCTGCTAATGGAGATTAATGGCATAGCAGGTCTACAAATAAAAGTAAAGTAAAATCTATAACAGTCAATATCATGTGGCAAAATCCATCTGGTAAATAGGCTGCCAACATTTTAGCTATGGCATAACATACAGTATATTGTAAAAACAGCATCTGCTGATACTTACAGTCAAGTAATACATACAAAGGAAGCAACATAGAAGCAGCAAAAAAAAAAAAAAATCCAGAGGCAACCAATTCAGCTGGTTATTGATAAAATTTCCTTAGCAGGGTCCTTCTCCAAAGTAAAAATAAAATATTACAATAGGCTGCCATCAGTCAACATGAATCTCCTGAAACTCATGGGAAAAGAGTGTTTCCCCCCCCCAAGTCTGATAGTTTTCATTAGTTTCCATTATATCATGGAAAGAGCAGGTTTACTAAAATACTGTGTTTGGGGAGCTATTGGGAGTTGGTTTCATTTGAAGACAAATGCATGTGTTTGAAATACGCTTGTACATTTTTAAAAAATCTAGTTTTGAATATATTATATTGTGCACTAGTTGGTTTTGTCATTTCAGTTTTCAGTTATCTGATGCAACTCTTTTTTTTAAAAAAAATGCAAAATAAAAACTTCTTGCCTAAAAGTTCTTCCTTCATTCCAAACGGCTGTGATGTTATGGGATGCTTAGGAGCATTTTAATCAGTTAGGTCAGGGGTGTCAAAGTGCCGGCCCATGGGCCAGTTACATCATATGGAGGCTGCACCCACCCCAGCTCCAGCAATGCAAAAAAAGTCGCAATACGTTGCAACATGTCACGTGACGTGGAGAGTTTGACACCTGTGCCTTAGGTGAACCTATCCACAGTAGAATTTTAATAACAGTGCAACCTGTCCAGAGAAAGGTTGCTTTTGTCTTTTTGTGGGGTGCCTTCAATCGTATCCTGGATGCCAGTGCAAGTAATAAATGCACTTAGGATAGGGAATGAACAGATAGATAAAAGTATATCAATGCAGGCTTTGAGTCCCAAAGATTCGCCATACCTCATATACAGGTGAAACTCGAAAAATTAGAATATCGTGCAAAAGTTCATTTATTTCAGTAATGCAACTTAAAAGGGGAAACTAATATATGAGATAGACTCACTACATGCAAAGCAAGATAGTTCAAGCCGTGATTTGTCGTAATTGTGATGATTAAGGCGTACAGCTCATGAAAACCCCAAATCCACAATCTCAAAAAATTAGAATATTGTGAAAAGGTGCAATATTCTAGGCTCAAAGTGTCCCACTCTAATCAGCTAATTAAGCCATAACACCTGCAAAGGGTTCCTGAGCCTTTAAATGGTCTCTCAGTCTGGTTCAGTAGGAATCACAATCATGGGGAAGACTGCTGACCTGACAGTTGTGCAGAAAACCATCACTGACACGCACACCCACTGCTCACACTAATGGAGTAGCACGCACTTGTGCATGTCTGCCTGCCATTCACAGGCAACTATCTCCTCTTCTCCTCCTGCTGGGCCACCAAGCCAGAAAGGTTGGGGACCACTACCCTACAGAATTCACAGAGAAGACAATCTGTTTGCTAGCATCCTAGTAGTGACAAATGAATGTGGACAAAAAATAGTGTATTGGGCAGAAGAAAGTCTTTCTATTTGGTTTAAATTGAAGCAGATGAACCTTGACAGCTCACGGATGTGATATGTATAGCTCTGACTATCTTTTTTAATGCATGATCCCTTGACACAAGGAGTACACAAACTGCATCTCCCTGAGGCCAATACATCTTTAATCAACTATGATCAATGTAGAAAAAATGATAACAATTCATCATTACTATGACCCTTAAATGTTTAACTGAAGTTAGTCTATCAGGGGACACACAGAATTCCTCTATAACAGGTAAATTGTTTTTCCCAAATAGTTTAGTGAACTCTACTCTGACTGACAGTAGCTATTTAATATGCCAAGCACTTTTTAACAGGAACTCCTTTATAAGGATCTGACCTCGATATTTTCTTTACGCAAACTGAGCATTTCTTTTAAGCTTTGAGACCAGTAACAATGATAACAAGCTGTTTCTTATGGAATCCCATTTGTTATTCTTTCTCAATGGAAATTGCCCGATTATGTTCCAAGATTCTGCAGGATACCCTGAAACACACCTTGCAGACTGGTGTTTTGCCCCCACCCTACCCCAAAATCTGATCAATTAATAAGCTTTCCAGTTGTCTCAGAATCCCTGAGATGATAGACAGCATGGCTCCCTAGCAAAAGTTTCCTTTACAAAGCAATGATTGTTCCTTGGAAGTCCATACCAATTAGTAGTTTCTCCTTCCTGAGCTGAAAAGGGGAAGGTCCTTTTGTGATGATGTTTGAAATCAGTGTGGAGATAACAGCAGAGGTTGATGCCATCAATTCAGTAAATTAAGGGATGTTTACACTGTGCTATCTTGCTGCAATTGATTATTTTGCTCTGGGTCAATGAGGACCAAGAAATCTCATACTCGGCTCCATTATCACCTCTATCACTCCCCTCGGTATCAAAAATAAATAAAAAGGATTTGTCCCGGCCAACTTATTAAAACAGATTCTTTGCTAGTTAAAGATTCCGAAGCAAATCCAAGAGTCTATCTCTTTTCTTCAAACAATGACTACTGTATAGAGATACAATAACACACTTAAACAGATCCAAGAGAAAATGGCTAACCTATAGGATCAGATGAAAGACCAGGAGATGATGAGGCAGCCTAATCATTGCATTTTGAAATAATCACATTAGTCTCCGGCAGTCTCAGCTGGGCAGAAACAACCTGAGTGTGATTGGCACTGAGAATATTCCTCTTCAAACTCGCTTGACACAATTTATAGATAATTTTTTAAACAACTCTTTCTCTGCCTGCTGATTTCTTAATTGAAACTGAACATATGAACAAAATCCCCATTACACAAAGATCGGGGGCTCAAAGAGTGTTCATTTTTTGCATATTACTACAAGAGATGTGATTTTTGCATAAATCTAATTATCAAATCTAGTGAGAGATCCTAAAAAAAGAATAAAATATCCTTCTACCAAATTCCATTCATGAAATTGCAGGCAAGCAAACTAATTTTCTCAAGGTATGGAATCTTGCTAAATCTTAATTATTCTTAGTGTTTTATATAACACTGATTGTCAGCAATAGGACAAAGGATGCAATACCATAAATGTCTAGGTCAGGGCTATCAACTTTTCCAGCCCCCCCCCAAAGAAGACCATTTTATTGACTTACTTTGGCTTTCCATGAGTTGTGATGGGTTTGCTCCATATAGGTATAATGTCATCAGGAAAAGAAAACAGTTCCCCAACCTGGAGTCTAGAAGGATAAATGCAACATGGCCTATTAAGCTTCATGGAGGCTTCATGCACTTTGGGGGCTGAAATGAGAAAGAGCCCAAAAATCATATAATTGGAAATCAGGGAATTGTACAAAATTTTATCTGGGGTTGTTTTGATGGCCTTAAAATGGAGGGTTAGAAATCATGTGGCTGATGGAAAACATGTTGCCCACTCCTAATTGAGGAAGAACTTTAAAATATTTTTTTCTTTGTGATGTCTTCAGTTCCCAAATTGGCTTTTGAAGAATGAATGATATGGCAAAAGCCTAAAAATACTGTATAAATCACTCAGAGATATTTTAGAACCAAAGAGGCAAAGAGAGGCTTTTTTTAAATTATTCTTTCATTTTGCTCATGATATGTCATCCAGAACCTCCTGGAAACATTGGTTTCCAATATTGTCTAGGTTGACCTTACAAGTCACTTTATCTGTGCTGTAACTTGGTCTTCCTGATTCTTTTTTCTTCTCAAAGGCTTGAAATCTTTGTTTATCTCCTTTGTGTCTCAACTTTGGAAAGATGGTATGAGCCCAGATGTTCTTATTCCTGCCTTGGGCAAGAGGTTGGACTAGAACACCTCCAAAGTCCATCCCCATGGATTCTATGATTCTCTTCCTCAAGTGCTATGAGCCTGCTGTCCCAATAAAAACAATTCATTTGACTCCATTATATTCTTTAAAAAAACAGTTCAATTTTCTTTGCTACCAGAGTTTATGCTGCCTACGGATATTCAGGAATGTTTGGAAGAACAATGGACAATTTTTAAAACATTCTATTACCACTATTACTATTACAGTATTTCCAAGGAAACAAGGACTGAAACGCTCTACCTTTTAATGTGAGGTATTTTTTTCACGTCATGAGGATTGTCACATGATTCTTTTTGCCTATTTTTAGTTTCTTAAACATACCCACAGATTTGAGGCATTAAAAGGAAAGGGGTGGGCTAAGAAAATGGGTGCATTTTGTTACAGTTTCACATTAAGCTTGCATTGATAAAAGCTGCTTGAAACTAAGCAGCTCAGGCCTTAGCAATCTCTTAGGAATAATGTGTAAACCAATGGCACAAAGCAATGTCTACATTTGTTGGTTTACATTTTCTTGACATGTCATAAAACACAAAGGCTGTGCTAAAAATATTTTTATTCTACCAGTCAATCCATTCCCCATTCACACACACACTCTCCCCCTCTCTGTACATCATATTGTAGATCACTAAAACACATACCTGGCAGATGGACAATGAGATGGCTTGCTGTGGTATGGTGTGTTACAGCCTTCATTTTCTACGATGGGGGGAAAAGTACTGTTAGCTAGTCACTAAACTCACTGTGATTCAGAACTTGGAACTGGATAAAAGTGTTGAAATGACTCCATGTAGCAGCTCAATTTCTCACTATAATATTTGCAGCAGCGAGTCTGTTTTGGGCATAGGTACCGTATTTTCCGGCGTATAAGACGACTGGGCGTATAAGACGACCCCCTACATTTCCTGTTAAATTATAGGGTTTGGGCTATACTCGCCGTATAAGACTCTTCCAACGCACACCAAATAAAAATTTAAAAACATCAGATTTGATTTTAATATGGTAATTTTAATTCAAATGCTTATGACATGCAGGTGCTTAGTAGGAAAACTGTCACTTATAAACATAAGGCTGTTTGTCATCAAACATGTAAACATAAAACAGTGCAAGTGGATTAAACTATAATAATAATAATAATAATAATAATAATAATAATAATAATAATAATAATAATAATAATAATAATAAGAAGAAGAAGAAGAAGAAGAAGAAGAAGAAGAAGAAGAAGAAGAAGAAGAAGAAGAAGAAGAAGAAGAAGAAGAAGAAGAAGAAGAAGAAGAAGAAGAAGAAGAAGTTGAAGTTGGAGGGGACCTTGGAGGTCATCTAGTCCAACCCCCTGCTAAGGCAGGAAACCCTATACCATTTCAGACAAATGGCTGTCCAGTCTCTTCTTAAAAACTTCCAGTGTTGGAGCATTCACCACTTCTGGAGGCAGGTTGTTCCACTGGTTAATTGTTCTAACTGTCAGGAAGTTTCTCCTTAGTTCTAGGTTGCTTCTCTCCTTGAGTAGTTTCCATCCATTGCTTCTTGTCCTGCTTTCAGGTGCTTTGGAGAATAGCTTGGCTCCCTCTGCTTTGTGGCAGCCCCTGAGATATTGGATCACTCCTATCATGTCACCCCTCACCCTTCTCTTCGTTAAGCTACACATACCCAATTCCAGCAACCATTCCCTATTTTCCTAATTCACTTTTTCACTTTTCCTAATTCACTCTAAAGCTTTCCCTGCGCAGAGCCTTAAATAACACCAGCTGCCTGCAATTAGTGCAGGTTTGCATCCCACCAGGCTCAAGGTTGACTCAGCTTTCCATCCTTCCAAGGTAGGTAAAATGAGGACCCAGATTGTTGGAGGCAATAAGCTGACTTTGTAATAATGCTGCTTGGGGGGGGGGTGAAAGCCCTAATAAACAGGCATATACACAGAATGAAGGCTATTGCTAAGCACATTGATTTGTGCTTTAAATTGTAAGCCACCCTGAGTCTTCGGAGAAGGGCAGGATATAAATGGGATTTTTTTAAAAAAAGACCAAATGGGAAATCCGCTCCAGGTTTTCCAGCCAGCCCGCCCAGTTCCTGAGTCAAATGTGTCCTTAGAGCTAAGCCGCTGCTCTGGCTGCTGCCTTCCCCACCTGCCTTTCAAGTTGGGATATACTACAGCTGCTCTTCAACTTTAGAAGGAAAGATGCCCAGACCCCAGCCTGTAAAAAATCACAGACTGCAGCTTCTTCTCCAATTGGTCCCGCTTTCCCTGCGCAGACTAAATGGGAGATCCGCTCCAGGTTTTCCAGCCAGCCCTGTCCCTAAATTTTCAGCACCCGGCATATAAGACGACCCCTGACTTTTGAGAAGATTTTCATGGGTTAAAAAGTAGTCTTATACGACGGAAACTACGGTATGTGTTGATCTGTCTGGTTATCATCTATCTATCTATCTATCTATCTATCTATCTATCTATCTATCTATCTATCATCTATCTATCTATCATCTATCTATTATCTTAAACTGGACAGCCTTTAAATTTAGGCGACCTGCTAGGAAGCTGCAGCATCATAATGCACACCCACAGAACATTTGGAGATGTTCTCTATATGTTTACCATGACAGACAGAAGAGATAAATAGCATAATAATGTACTCTCAGCTGCTGGGGGAAAAAATATATTAGCTCGAAGTTGATAGCTGTGAGCAAACTGCTTTCTCTCAACCTGAGCTTCCTAGGTGGTAGCAAAATGGAAATATTGTACACATGGGCACAGAAACATTTAGAGGGAGGAAAAGAGGAAAAGAAAGGAAAATACAGCATTAATAGTTGCTATTTCTGTAGAAATGGCCTGTAAGCTTATAAATATCCTCTTGGGGGGGGGAATGTGTATCAGGCCCACCATCAAGTTATGGATGCTTAGGGTTGAAATCAATGGCCCAGTCCTGGGAAAATCCGTCCAGCAATGCTATGCTTCACAGACATGTACAGGATGGTAAAGAAGTGGATTTCAGCCTAATGTAATAAACCAAAGAAAAGTAGTCTATTGGGCAGAGGCATCTGCTAGGGGAGGAGCTAAAACAGATGGCGGTTGCAACAGAACAATCAAAGCTCCCTCCCTTGTGCTACATGAAAAGGGGTGGGAGTTTGTTTGCAAATTTGGCTGCCATTTTGGTTTTCTAAACATGCGCCTCCTCCTATGCAGATGTTTATTGTCTCTTTTGCAAGCATGTTAGCAATGCAGCAAAGGAGAAGGAAATTCATTTGGATGCTTCCACTTATAAAAAAAAAACTATTGTAGGTGTGGCTGCATTTTGCTTTCTGTGACTACATGTCTGAAGGGGAACTTCGGATTTCTATTATTAACAAATTTCATGGACATTTATCCTTGTTTTTTAAGCATTCACAATCTCTATTGATTTTGATACAGCTGGTATTATGGGCATCACACTTTTTTTTCTTAAAAGTTCCAATCATATACATCGCATCAGATTCCACTTCAAAAATATTTCTAAAAAACTCTTCTTCTTTTTTTGAATAATTTGAAGGCTTTGATTCCAGCAAGAATTGGAAATTCTGAGTTTTATCCCTTTCCTAATAATTACGTACAATTTGTTCAAATTATAAATCACTTACAAATCTGTTACATGGTAAGGAACGGTTCTTGACAAATATCAGCCAAATAAATAGCATTTGTCCTAAGATCTTTTAAGTTTTATTTTAAAAAAAGAATATTTTTGTACTTAACTGGCATAATGTTTGTTTAGTGTATTGTATGAACTCGGCTATTGTCCCTCTCTTTCTTTGTTCATTTCAGCTATTTAATTACAGCACTTCTATATTCTTTGCCTAGAAAAGTAAATTGCATTATTCTTTTGTTCTTGTTGTTGTTTTTCCCTTATTCAAACCAAAACTGTAAGGATTCCCCTTTCAGAGAATCTGAATTTGTATTTGAATTTTGCCGAAGGATAACCTTAGGCAAATAATTTCAATACTTTTGCAATTAAATAACTGAAATGAACATGGAAAGAAAACGACAATGGCTGAGTTCACCGATATGCTAAGTAACAATAAACAAAAGTAACTAGCTTCACACCAAACAGTAAGTCAAAATCTTGTTAAGTTTTAGAGTAATTGGTGATTGCAGCCATACAATAGCCCATGAACTTTGTCCACCAAAATAAATAAATAAATCCAGCTATTTTGGAATTTTTTTTTCAATGGATACTATAAAGTATATCTTGCAGTTCTCCATAGAATTATAACATGGACAATTGCATATTCCGAGCCCCTAAATTTTTCACATGTCCTGTCTGTGTGTTGGATGTTGGCAGGAATGGTTTCAGAGAGATCAGCAGGATCCTGTCTGGGTTCAATTCCTATCTAAGCTTCTTGATGGATGTTTTCCTCTTTGTATCCCTGGATTACAATGTTTCTGGTGTTCCAGCACATTGTTGAAGTTAGAAAGAAAGAGAGAGAGAGAGAGAGAGAGAGAGAGAGAGAGAGAGAGAGAGAGAGAGAGAGGGAGGGGGGGGGGGGAGGGGGGGAGGGAGGGAGGGAGGGAGGGAGGGGAGAGAGAGAGAGAGAGAGAGAGAGAGAGAGAGAGAGAGAGAGAGAGAGAGAGAGAGAGAGAGAGAGAGAGAGAGAGAGAGAGAGAGAATGCTGTCAGCTACCATAGAGTTAGCCACTTAGGGAGAAAGTAACAGAAATTCCTGGAATTCCTCCTGGGCTGGCCTATCTCTTCCTTCCTTGTCTTTCTTATATTCATCCCCTCTCCTGTTTCTTCAGACTATAGCCTTTGGCTTGTACACTTTTAAGCTTTGCATTGTGTTTTAGGAATGTCAGCTGCAATTCTATGCATAATAGAGCTTACTTCTAGAGAATTGTACTATAAATATGTAATAATCCCCAGGTCACAGTGCCACATTCCAAGATCCTTATTCCAATGACCTATGTTTAAGGCCCACAATGCCACTAGACATGATGAGTCTCCCAACCATTTCTTTTTCAGGCTTCTCAATTTCTTTTCCTACTTGACTTAACATGAAGGACTTTGATTAGCAATGGGCAGGGGGAGCAGAAAATTCCTCTGCTCTGGATAGAGTTTGCTTTCCCCCAAACCAGTCCCTTAAAATGTGGGCCAGGAATTCTAGGATTTGCGATCCCAACAGATATGATGAGTGCCTGGTTGAGAAGCTCTGGCCCGTTTTTCCTGCTAATGTTTGATAAGTGAGTAAACAGATGTTTGCGGACCCTTTTCTGATAACTACGATGCAGACAAATAGCAAAGGGGGAAAAAAGAGAATTGCAATGCAGGCAAAAGAGCCTATTATTATAAGCAGAATACCCAGATTCAGTCACAGTTTTGTTCCATACAGTATCAACCTTGTGAACTCTAAAGCGTCCTCCTTCCGTTATTTCTTCAAGATGGACAATGATTAATATTTATATGTTACTTATATGTAAGGGTGTAGGTCTATACATATGTTGTATATAGTATGTTTAAATGTGAGTTATGTATGTGTACACTTTGAGAGCAAGCAACTAAATTTCATTTTTAATGTGTGCCATTGTGCCCACAGGAAAAAATGACAATAAAGGCTATCTATTATTATTTTTATCATCATCTCTATCATTACCATCATCATCATTTATGATGGCCTTGTACAAAAGTTTAAATCACCTGCACATCATTGTGCATTTGGGTACTTATTGTAAACATTTGCCCCTCTTTAAAGCAATGCAACCTGATTCAGGGAAATACACCATCTGCTGCTGCCAACACTTATTTGCTGATGTTTTCATTAAGCTGCAAATCAGCGGCTGGTTAAACAGCATCAGTTTGTCATTGACCTCTGCTAAATGCATAATTAGAACAAGTCTCAAGATACTAACCAGACAATTACTTTAGCTGCCCCATGGCCTTGCAGGTATCCAGTGGGACCATGGATGCATAGCATAAAGCTGGTTCCACACTCTTCCAGATCTTTTGTTTTATAACAGTAATCATTTAATACTGGAAACCCTCTTATATTCTTCCTTCTTTCATTAGCAAACATTTGCCATTGGGGTGGTAGGAAGGGTGAATTTCAATGGAATATATGAAAAAAAAATGGTCCCAAGACTGCCACCAATTTCTATTTAACAACAAATAGAGACAGAGATAGGCAAATCTTTAGAAAGAGTTAATTTCACCTTTTGTGCAAGCTAATTCCTGAGTAACAGCTTTGTAGTACTGCCAATTCTAAATATTAGATGTAGTGTTTGTATTACTTCTGAAGAGACTGCGTATTGATCTGGATAGTCTATAGGAGAATATTAACCCCCTAGCATTATGTCTCGATGAACAGCCTGGATTCACAGATGCCTGTTATCTCAATCCTTCTGTAACATTTTCTCCATTTAAAAGAAAGAGGCAAGGAAGTAAGTCTTAAGGCTTTAAGCAAGGTAAGTAATTTGTTGACCACTTATTTGAACAGTAAGGAATTTTCAGAGGAAAATGAGGGTTTGAGAGCCTCTTTTAGCAATTTCTGTTAATTCTCCTGCCCCGCATAATAATAATAATAATAATAATAATAATAATAATAATAATAATAATAATAATAATAATAATAATAATAATAATAATAATAATAATAATAATAATAATAATAATAATTTAATTTTTATACCGCCCTTCTCCCGAAGGACTCAGGGCGGTGTACAGGGCAATGCAATAAAATACAATATATAAAAATTAAAAGAAATATTAAATACAGTAGCCCAATTAAATAAATTAATACAAAATGTTAAAATACCCCTAAACCCATCAGACCAGGCCGGCTTGTTCAAATAAATATGTTTTTAGGTCACGTCGGAAGGAGCGAAGGTCGGGAGCCATCCGGAGCTCCACCGGTAAACGGTTCCAAAGGTCTGGCGCGCCCACAGAGAACGCCCTCCCCCTGGGGGCCGCCAGTCGACACTCTTTGACCGATGGCACCCTAAGGAGGCCCTCTCTGTGGGAGCGCACTGGACGAAGGGAAGTTGATGCCAGCAGCAGATGCTCCCGTAAGTAACCCGGACCCATGCCATTTAGGGCTTTATAGGTCATAACCAGCACCTTGAATCTTACCCGGAGGACAACCGGAAGCCAATGCAGCTCACGGAGTAGAGGTGTTACATGGGAGTATCGGGAAGCCCCCACCACCACTCGCGCGGCTGCATTCTGCACCAGCTGGAGCCTCCAAGTAGTCCTCAAGGGCAGCCCCATGTAGAGAGCATTGCAGTAGTCCAAACGGGAGGTCACGAGTGCATGAGTGACTGTGCGCAAGGCATCCCGGTCTAGATAGGGCCGCAACTGATGCACCAGGCGAACCTCAGCGAAGGCCCCCCTAGTCACAGCTCCTATATGATCATCCAAGGAGAGCTGTGAATCTAGGAGGACACCCAAGTTACGAGCCCTATCTATGGGGGGTAATATCTCACCCCCCATAATTAGCGATGGAATATTCTGAATTTCCCGAGACGCCGGCACACACAGCTTGTCAGGGTTGAGTCGAAGCCTGTTCCTCCCCATCCAGACCCGGACCGCCTCCAGGCAATGGGACATCACGGAGAGGGCATCACTAAGGTGGTTTGGGGTGGAGATAAAAAGCTGGGTATCATCAGCATATTGATGATACCCAACTCCAAAACCACGAATGATCTCACCCAGCGGCTTCATATAGATGTTGAACAGGAGAGGCGAGAGGACCGACCCCTGAGGCACTCCACAAACAAGAGGCCTCGAGGCCGACCTCTGCCCTCCTGCCAACACCGACTGCGAACGTCCCAGGAGGTAGGAGGAGAACCACCATAAAACGGTGCCTCCCACTCCCAACCCCCGAAGACGCCGCAGTAAGATACCATGGTCGATGGTATCAAAAGCCGCTGAGAGGTCTAATAGGACTAGGACAGAGGAACAACCCCTGTCCCGAGCCCGCCAGAGATCATTCATCAGTACGACCAATGCCGTCTCTGTGCTGTACCCGGGCCTGAAGCCCGATTGGTATGGGTCTAGATAATCAGCTTCCTCCAGGAACAGAGGGAGCTGCTGCGCCACCACACTCTCAACAACCTTCGCAAGAAAGCGAAGGTTGGAGACTGGTCGAAAGTTGTTCGAAACAGCTGGGTCCAGGGCAGGCTTCTTGAGGAGGGGTCTCACCACCGCCTCCTTCAAGGTGGCAGGAAAACTACCCTCATTCAGAGAAGCAGTTATCACTGCCTGGAGCCAGCCTCGTGTCCCCTCCCGAGCCGAATAAACCAGCCAGGAGGGGCACGGGTCCAATAAACAGGTGGTGGAGCTCAGCTTCCTCATAATCCTGTCCACCTCTTCCAGAGTCACAGGGTCGAACTCCTCCCAGATGACATCGACAGGATCATCCATGTTCTCACCGTCAGACTCTGCCCAGTCGGAGGCCAGACCAGTCCGGATCCGAGCGATTTTGTCCGACAGATGCTGGCTAAACTCCTCGGCATGACCCTGCAAGGGCTCCTCCCTCACCTCCTGATTCAGGAGGGAGCGAGTCACCCTAAACAGGGTGGCCGGGCGATTATCTGCGGATGCGATGAGGGCAGCAAAGTAGTTTGACCTCGCTGTCCTCATCGCCGCGAAGTAAGACCTTGTAAAGGACCTTAGTCGCAATCGGTCGGATTCAGACCGGCTAGACCTCCAACAGCTCTCTAGGCCCCGTCTCCGACGCTTCATCTCCCGGAGCTCCGCAGAGAACCACGGAGCCCACTGGGATCTGCACCGGGTCAGGGGCTGCATGGGTACAACTTGGTCGAGTGCCTCAGTGGCTGCCTTTTCCCAGGCTTCCACTAGGGCCTTGGCCGAGCTGTGAACTAAGGCGGCAGGTGGGGACCCGAGGGCCGCCTGGAACCGCTCAGGGTCCATTAGGCGCCTGGGGAGGAACCATCTAGTTGGTTCAACAGCCCCACGACGGGGGTTGGCAAAATGGAAGACCAGCCGCAGGAGATGATGATCGGTCCATGACAGGGGCGTAACAATTGGAGAGCCCCCACCCAGATCATCCAACCACCGGCCAGATAGAAAAATCAAATCGAGCGTGTGACACCCCCCATGAGTCGGGCCCTGAATTACTTGCGTCAGGTCCATGGCCGTCATGGAAGCCATGAACTCCCGAGCTAACTCAGATGATCCCCCCAGGGATGGCAGATTGAAGTCACCCAAGATTATAAATCTGGGGAACTCACTCACCAACCCCGAGAGGATATCGAGAAGCTCAGGCAGGGCTGCTGCTATGCGACTAGGTGAAAGGTACACAAGCAGCAAGCCCAACTGAGCCCTAGGGCCACATCTCATGAGGAGAGACTCACACCCGGCTATTTGGACAACGGTGGCCTCCCGCGGACATAAGGTCTCCCTCACGACTACCGCCACACCCCCGCCCCTACCCTGAGCCCGAGGCCGGTGCAGCACCCGGAAACCCAGTGGGCAAATATCAACCAGGGGGACACCTCCCTCTGAGCCCAACCAGGTTTCCGTGATGCAAGCCAGGTCCGCACGCTCCTCCTCAACCAGATCACGGATGAGCGGGGCCTTGTTAACTACGGACCTGGCATTGAAATACACAAGCCTGAGCTCGGGTGGCTGCTCATCCCTGTTCCCGGGACCACGGGACGAAACCAGAGGGTCGGAGCGCATCACCGCTTGAAGACAGCGGGGACGCACTTCCGGGTACTGATACGGCCCTCTGTTCGAACATCTGCTGCCATTCCCTAACGTCGTGGGAATAGGTATTCCCACACCCCACTCCGGGGGCCCGGAGGCAACCCGCCCAAGCCCCGTCCGACCGTGATCTATTCCAGGCCTGGCCTGAACAGCGAATGGTGGACACCCCCCAAAGTCCAACCAAGAACGCAAACCCTCCCCCCTCCCTAACCCTATAAAATATTTAGATGAGAAAGAAATCAGGAGCCTCTTCTTAAATTTATACAAGGGGTTCCTGTCCCTACCCAACCATAAACTTATTAGTTCTGATTTTTAAAACAGAGGAGTCCTCTATAATTAATCCATCAGAAGAAGCCCATCTGAAGTCACTGTTGACATAGAACTATATTTTCAGGCATCATTTAGGCTGCAAATTTTTCCATATCCTGTCACATTCGTTTGCTAACACTTTCAGAGTAACAATGAAACAAACAAAGTATTGTGCTGTTTCCAGCCAGACTTTCAGCTCTTCTTGGCTGTGTCTCAACAAGCCTTGTCAACACTCTATAGAAGCCAGCCAAAGCCTATTCATGGCAGCTGGAATAGATGGCTATTTAACACAAACAAGAACTTCTACAACTAATTCCAAAAAGAGGAAAAGGTGCAGTGTGTCCATTTGTTTTTGTTCATGTAATAGCCCCTCTCCTCTAGTAAAAACCTCTCTCTTAATTATTCCTATATAATTGTTTCATTTTCTAATCCTGTTCTAGAGGTGTAAAATTATAATTATTTACATGACACACACACCCCAAAAAACCCCTCCAGAGCTTTCTAAAAGTTGTTCCTAAATAGAAACTTTTATTGTGGTGGGGAAAGCCAGTCTGGTGCAATAGTTAAGGAATCAAGCTAGAAATTGGGACACTGTGAGTTCTAGTCCCACCTGAAGCACAAAGCTAGCTGGGTAACCTTGAGCCAGTCCTCTCAGCCCTAGGAAGAAAGCAAAGTTGTAAAACTTTGCTAAGAAAACTGCAGAGACTTTTCCAAGCAATCTCTGAGAATCGGCAATGATTGAACAGAAGAAGAAAAAATGTGATGGTACATTTTTAAATATATGACTGTAGTATGATATTACCAAGTATATTTAATTAAATATATACAATGTACACACTGTTGCATTCAAAGGCCAAGTGCAGTCCCCAGTGTGGAAAAAGATGTGCCCTCCAATGCTGTCATGCTTTATCTTAGATGTCAATAACACAGAATTCAATGGGACTGATTCTTTAATAAAGATGGCCTCAAAGGGATCTAAGTTCCTGGTGATTGCATCCATGATTTTTTTTTTCTTTTTGCAATGATGTAGAAGTGGGTAGTTTCAATTATCTTGGGATGCTTTTTCAATTTTCTAAGCTAGCCAGCTGCCTTGGAGTTCCTTGGGGGTTCTCTGCCCAAGGACTAACCAGGTTTTCTGAAATCAACTGACTAAATGTTGATGTCTGCTGGAGTATTTAATTTCTGAGTGACTACAGTTGTGCTACACTTCTGCAGCTAACTCAAAACCAAAGTGGTTCGGAACATTTCCCCTCATAAGGAAAATAGTACTATTTACTTAGCTAATCAAACTGATATAGATAAAACTTAGCTTATGCCCTTTCTTGAAAAAGGTAAGATTTGATAGAACTGTTCATTCATGTTCTTCTTTTCTCAACCTGCAAAAACTAGGAGTTCTTCATAAGTAAATCCAGAGGAACCCATTTAAATATCTATTTAAAATTATTTAAACTTTAATTGTTTTAAAAAGTATGCACTTCTTTTATGTTTGCTTTCTAGTATGAATATTGGTAGAACTAAATCAATTTACATTGTCAAGTGTAGTTTGTTTCTTGACAGTCATATAGGATGCAAGTTTACAATTTTCTTGCATGCGGTTGCCCAACTCCTGGCAGCTGAATCTGAAAGGCAGACTTCAAATATAGCCGGATGTCATACAAACATAAGAACTGGCAATGCTATCACCGGGCTTAATAAATATCACTTTAAAATATATGAAACTTGGTAAAGAAAGGGAAAAAATTTAATCTTTGACCTTCCTATACAAACCTATGATCACTGTGATTTACAGATCAAGTCACTGTTATGACTTGAATAGAAATGATATATAACTTTCCTGCGGCAAAAATATTATTAAATTATGTTATTTTTTTTCTCTTATCCCAGAGAACTAAACAAGGATGTTTCTTGTCCCTCTTGCTAAGTCTTGGTCACAGAACTATTAGCAGATGCTATTAGAGCTGATAATAAGATATAAGGCAGGGGTGTCAAACTCGCAACGTCACGTGACATATCATGGTGTATTGTGACTTTTTTTGCATTGCCAGCAATGGGGTGGACATGGTTTCGGCACGATGCATCTGTCCCACAGGCCAGCAGTTTTACACTCCAGATATAAGGTGTAAAAACTAGGTGAAGACAATTAAAATTTCATCCTGAACTAACACTATAATGACTTCCAATCAATTGAATTGACTGAACATCCAATCAACTGAATTGTGTCTCCCTGTTTTGGTGGATCATTAGTTTAATTTTAGGTTCCACAGTTTCTGCTTAATCTAAAGATGGAGGAAGAACAAGTTAAAGAAACAATGATAATTTGGCAAAAATTGTTGGTCATACTACAGAACTTGAAGAATGGGAAAAGTTATGGGATAGAAATATTAGATTAACTAAAGCTGTATCGTATAAAGAAAATTTGCATAAAATGTTTTATAGATGGCACATAACACCAGTGAGACTAGTGAAAATATTTAAAAATACTTCAAATGTTTGTTGGAAATGCAGCCAAAGACCAGGTACCTATTATCATCTCTGGTGGACATGTTCTAAAGCTAAAAGGTTTTGGCTTAAGATACAACTATGGTTGTAGAAGATGGTTAAAAAACAAATAGAATTTAAACCAGAATTGTTTTTGTTAGGAATGATAGATCCCAATTATGATAAAGAGACTGGGTATTTAATATTACATGTATTAACAGCAGCGAGAATTATGTATGCCCAATACTGGAAAAATGAGAGTTACCAACTGAAGAAATGCTTATCAAGAAAATGATAATTGCAGAAATGGATAGATTAACTTTAGAGATTAAAGAAAAAGAGGATTTAGTCTACTATAGAACCTGGAATAAATTTTATCAATGGCTAGACAAACGAATTAGAAAGGAATGTGATACTTACCTTTTGACCTTATTTTACTAAGAAAAATATTATAGATTGAAAATTTAACATTGTTTAGTATAATTTGCTATATCTATTATTGTTATCAATCATTATTCTTACTACTTCTATTGATGTATATCAACCCAGACAATATGCTATTTGCTAAATATTGAATGTAATTGGGGGAAACCCCAACTCCTCCCCCAACTTTCCCGCTATCCCAACCCCACACCCTATCCCTTCATTTTTCCTCCCCACCCTTATAAAAACTAATAAAATTTACATAAAAAAAGAAAAGATAATTCAGACATTTGAACAAATGTTAATGTTTACTATATTTAAATAATTGGTATTTCACTTTTACAGCTTCTATGGTGAAAACTCACTAGTATATTAAGATTTAGTTATTATAAATAAAGAAATGAAACTGGTTAAAATTAAAAACATGCTTAGGAACATCCTTTGGTGGGAAGAGTATACATTAAGACCAAGAAAGAAAGAAAAAAGATAAGAAGTAGAAAATTTATAAGTGCCTCTAATGAAAACAGGAATGAGTTTCCTTGTTCTAGCTTCTTTTACCATAAAGTAGCTCAATTAGCAAAGGATAACATCTAGGTTTAAGAAGACAAATCCAAGTAAAATAAATTAATGTTTAGTTAATATGTTTGAGTATTTCTTGGAATTTTCAGTACCATGGACATTCTTTCATGGTTGGAAACAGAATAAATGTGTTTCATTCTATAATAATTTTAGAACAACTATAAAAATAATTCAAAGATAAAGTCAAATAAAAACTGGAGATATCATTGTGTCAGAAGAGTGAGTTGTCATAATGAACTGAGGCTTATAAGAATTGCTGAAAGCAACAAACATTATAAACAAAGCCAAAGTAGCAGTAAATCTATTGCAAGGAGAACAGGGTGAATTTGTAATAAGAGATAGCGAGAAAGGCAGAATGTCTTAACTCCTAATTTTTGTGTGTGCTTACTCTGTCAGAAATGAAACAAAGCCCTACTTGGCCATCAGGGTGTCACAAGTGGAAGGGAGAAACTACAACTCAGGACACACAAGAAGATGGTAAAAGAGCACTTAGCTCATTTAAAAGCCAGATGAATTACAACAAGGATGCTGAAAGAGCTAGTGGAGGTGATTGAAGAGCTAACAGTAAATTTTTGAGGATTCTTGAAGAACTTATGCGGTCCCACAACATGGGAGGAGTGCAGGTACTTCTATCTTAGGAAAAGGAAGGAGAAATTACAGACCTATCAGCTTATCTACCAACAAGTTAAAAAATGGCATGAAAAATTTTCTGCACTGCACCACATACAGCAATGCACTCTGTGTACCTATTTTTGTTTATTTGTTTTCTTGTTCTCCTTCTTATTGCCTCTTTTGCATTCTGTTCTTTTTTTTTTCTTGTTCCAGCTGGCCAGCTCTTCCTTTTTTGCCCCACTCTATCTCCTTTCTTTTTTCGTGCTCACTTTTCATGGAGCAAAGAAGAGCAGAGGTTGTACCTCTTTAGAGAAAGAAAATTAAGCATGAAAAGGCAATATAAACTTTAAATAAATAGTACCATCATATCAAAAAGACCATTTTGAAATTTTAATAATTTTAATAAACCAAAATTTAAGCAGCAGTCTTTGAAAGAACATATCAAGAAACATGAGCAGCTTCCATAAGAATTGAAAAGGCCCAGAAGTTCATTTCAAATCCAGATGTAAACAGAAGAATACCAGATGGATGCATTAGTTACTGTTCTGAAATTCCAGAAGTCATGCTCTGTTTGCTGTCTAAGATTAGAAATGTCTTTGGCTTTTATTTTGAAAAGATAAAATTTCAAGGTTAGAACAAATGTTTTGAAAACAGAAGTCCCAAGACAGATTTTCCAGTTAAATAGGTTTCAGGAAGAGAGGCAGACAGACTTTGAGAAACCAGTAATATGGCTTGGTATAAGTGATTTGTGTGTGCAGCTTTCCCACTGAAAGTATCATAATTGTGTATAATGTTTCTAAGTTGAATGTATTTTAACATAAGTTGTTCTCCCTAGTTCTCCCTTGTAATGCTGAAATAACATGTAGCTAGAAAGCAAACACCTTGAAGCTTTGCAAATAGCTGAGGAAAGAAGGGAAGCAAAAGGCAAGGGAGAAAAAGAAAGATACGCCCAATTGAATGCAGAATTCCAGAGAACACCTAGAAGAGATAAGAATAACTTCTTAAATGAACAGTGCAAAGAAATAGAAGAAAACAATAGAATAGGGAGGACCAGAGATCTTTTCAAGAAAATTGGAGAGATGAAAGGAACGTTTAATGCAAAAATGGGCATGATAAAGGACCAAAATGGCAGGGACCTAATAGAGGCAGAAGAGATTAAGAAGAGGTGGCAAAATTACACAGAAGAACTATACAAGAATGAGCTTAACGTCCCTGATAACCACGATGAGGTGGTCACTGACCTCGAGCCAGACATCCTAGAATGTGAAGTGAAGTGGGCCTTAGGAAAGCTGAGCAACAACAAAGCTGGTGGAGGTGACAGTATTCCAGCTGAGCTATTCAAAACCCTAAAAGATGATGTAGTAAAAATGGTACTTCTAATTCTAAAGAAAGGCAATGCCAAAGAATGTTCAAACTATTGCACCATTGCACTCATTTCACAGGCTAGTAAAGTTATGCTTAAAATCCTACAAGCTAGACTCCAGCAGTATTTGGATCGAGAACTACCAGAAGTACAGGAAAGATTGCGAAGAGGCAGAGGAACTAGAGATCAAATTGCCAACGTACGCTGGATCATGGAGAAAGCTTGGGAGTTCCAGAAAAACATCTACTTCTGCTTCATTAACTAAAGCCTTTGATTGTGTGGATCATAACAAATTGTGGCAAGTTCTTAAAGAGATGGGAGTACCAGACCATCTTACTTGTCCCTTGAGAAATCTGTATGCAGGTTAAGAAGCAACAGTGAGAACTGGACATGGAACCACTGATTGGTTCAAAATTGGGAAAGGAGTCCGGCAAGGCTGTATACTGTTGCCCTATTCAACTTATAAGCAGAGCACATCATGAGAAAGGCAGGGCTAGATGAATCAAAAGTTGGAATTAAGATTGCCAGGAGAAATATCAACAACCTAAGATATGGAGATGATACCACTCTAATGGCAGAAAGTGAAGTGGAATAAAGAGCCTCTTGATGCAGGTGAAGAAGGAGTGCAAAACTTGGCTTGAAACGGAACATTAAGAAAACCAAGATCATGACATCCAGCCCTCTCAATTCCTGGCAAATAGATGGGGAGGAAATGGAGGTAGTGACAGATTTTATTTTCCTGGGCTCCAAGATCACTTAATATTGGCAAAGAGTCGTACCTTATTTCTATTTACAGATTTACTAATTGTTTCATACAAATTTTATTTTCCTGGGCTCCAAGATCACCGCAGATGGGGACTGCAGCCAAGAAATTAAAAGACGCTTGCTCCTGGGGAGAAAAGCCATGGCAAATCTAGACAGCACATTAAAAAGCAAAGACATCACCCTGTCAACAAAAGTGCGTATAGTCAAGGCTATGGTCTTCCCAGTTGCAATGTATGGCTGAGAAACCTGGACCATAAGAAAGGCTGAGCGCCAAAGAATTGAGGCCTTTGAACTATGGTGCTGGAGAAGACTCCTGCGAGTCACTTGGAATGCAAGGCGATCAAACTGGTCAGTCCTAGAGGAGATCAACCCTGACTGCTCTTTAGAAGACCAGATCCTGAAGTTGAAACTCAAATACTTTGGCCACCTAATGAGAAGGAAGGACTCACTGGAGAAGAGATTGAGGGCAAGAGAAGATTGAGGGCAAGAGAAGAAGGGGATGACAGAGAATGAGGTGGCTGGATGGAGTCACTGAAGCAGTAGGCATGAGCTTAAATGGACTCCAGAAGATGGTAGAGGTCAGGAAGGCCTGGAGGAACATTGTCCATGAGGTCAGGAGGGGTCAGACACAACTTCGCAACTAACAACAACAATAAGTGATTTGTGTGTGCAGCTTTCCCACTGAAAGTATCATAATTGTGTATAATGTTTCTAAGTTGAATATATTTTAAGATAAGCTGTTTTCCCTAGTTAGGGAAGTGTAATGCTGAAATAATGTGTAGCTAGAAAGCAAACACCTTGAATTAAAGATTAGATCTGTCATTCTCTTCTCCTCCCCTATTCAGTTCATAAGAGGGTGAATGGAAGGGTGATAGATACTTTGGTTTCCATCCCCATATCTGTGCAAAATATAGCCTCGGTACAGTAATGCATTCCCAATAAGCAATATATGAGATTTAAATCGGGGAAGGCAGGAAAAGGAAAAAGGAGATGGAAATCTGAAAGCATAGCTACATGTCTTGTGGACAGTTCAATTGCCCTACAATAAGCCATCTCCCAAAAATGTCATTTTAATATAAGAGTAGGGAAATACTAAACTCTCGTCAAAAGTAAGCTCATCTGCAGTGCAGATGTGGTCCAGGTTATCTGATTCCAGCCTTGAAAAATGATGGCCGTGAGGTAGTAAAAATGAAAAGACATTTCCTTCAATTTTTAACAGCAAATCGTATCACAGCATATCACTTACAGGCTTACAGCTATAAAATTTGGGGATTTTTCTAGTGCCATAATTATCAGAATTTACAATACACAAAGAAATCTCTTGGTATAGGAAAGGGGTACTCTTTAGGATTACTGGACCCTCTATGAGAAGATATTACGGTATCAATAACATGAATCTTATTCCTCTTCCTTTGACCTTGAAACCCCTAGATTGCTGTGCATCTGCATCTGTTGAGGGATTGTTCCTCACTGTTGCAAGGTTTTTATGATTTATCAACCTTCAGGAGGTCTAGTATGCTGTCAGCTCAGTCCCTTTTGTTACTTTTAAAAAAACAAAAACTAGAATCAACAAACTTATTCAACAATGCTTCCATAGAGCATATTTATCATGCACCAAGATTTGTCCTAGACCCATGGTGGCGAACCTATGGCACATGTGCCATCACCCTAGTTCTAGGCCTTCAGATGGGTTTTATAAAACATTTTCGCTTTAGGCCTCTGCCACCGTGTGCAAAAAAAAAGGTTCAATCAATCAGTCCATTTCAACTTCTCGCAGGAAAAAAAAGACCTTGCAAAGTTGGAATTGATTGATTGAACTTTTAAGTCCCACCCAGTCTGCAACCATGCCCACCCAATGGGCTATGCCCACCCAATTGGCTACACCCAGCCAATGGGCCATGCCCACCCAGCACCCAATGATACATAAGTGGGTTTTGGGTTGCAGTTTGGGCACTCGATCTCTAAAAGGTTCGCCATCACTGCTCTAGACTGTTCATTTATGTGTTATGAAAAAAAAGGAAATATGAAAGAGGAACAGGATTTCTTAATATATGTGGTGCTAATCATATACTGTATGATCATGTAAAGAGCTGGGTGATTTTAGGTCAATTCCTCTCTCCTGGCCCAGTCCACCTCATAAGGTTGTTATTACAGGGGAAATAGGAGAAGGAAAGAGTAATAGGAATATTTTCCTGCCTTGAGCTACTTATAAAGTAATAAAGGCAGAATAAATATCAAATCAATCAATGAATGTAAAACTGCAAGGAATAATAATTAATAAATTAAATAAAGACATAGTCCGCCTCACTTTGACATATATGCCAACTTTCTTTTTATATTTCTTTTAAGTTGGACCTGGGCAGAATAGCCCTTCAAACAAGCTCATTCAACAGAACAGCCTCTTAACAGCTCTTCAGTTATAACACAGAGAGCAGGACTGCCTTTGTTTGTGGCTCAGAAATGGAAATGTAACTAAGTGTCCCTGAGATAAAGCACCCTTTTTTTCCTGCCAGCTTGAAAATCAGAAATCTGCTTTGCAGAACTTCCCACTCAGTCATCTGCAGACTATTTGGGCTAACGGATTGTTCACAGGATGAACATGCATCCCTACAGAGCATGGATTTGAACGATCGTATGCTGTGCTCATTCCCTCCCACCACACAGATGTGCCCTTAGCGCTGAACTAAATGCTTTATTAGCACGAGGGATGCTTAGCCCAGTGCAATTTTTCCATTCTCCTCCTCCACAGAATGTGGTTCTGAATTAAAACTGTTATAAATAAGCGTATTGTGTCACAAAATTTACACATGCAGTGCATTTTGCTTGCCAGCAAATCTGGATCCTGCATCGGTAGCCATCTACCTCTAGTTTACTAGCTTTAAAAACTTTATTGTCAAGATTTACCTAAATTTGATGGATGTGAAAGAGATGAGGCTTAGAGATTCTGTTAAATGTCCACTCGCTCTAATTCTATGTAGAATCAAACCAAAGAAAGAGAAATGCATCCCAGGGATTAGCTTAAAGCTGTTTAACAATGTTAACTGATATGACAAGTTTACTGTTTGTATTATCTTCTAAGACAATACAAAGCTTCACTGGAGTGATTTGTCTGGATGATAATACAGCTCAATCAATCAATCAATCCATCTGCATAGAGCTGGAAGGGTCTTCTAGTCCAACCCCCACCCCCACCCCGTTCAAGCAGGAGACCCTATACCACTTCATACAAATGACTTTCCAGTCTCTTCTTAAAAACCTCTAGTGATGAAGTACCCACAACTTCTGATGGCAAGCTGTTCCATGGATTAACTTTCCTCACCATTAAGAAGTTTCTCCTTAATTCCAGGTTGCTTCTCTCCTTGATTAGTTTCCACCCATTGTTTCTTGTCCTGCTCTCTGGTGCTTTGGAAAATAAGTTGACCCCCTGCTCTTTGTGGCAGCCTCTTAAATACTGAAATGCTACTATCATGCCTCCTAGTCTTTCTTTTCTCCAGAGTAGCCAAACCCAAATCCCGCAACTGTTCTTCATATGTTTTAGTCTACAGGCCTTTAACCATCTTAGTTGCTCTTCTTTGCACTTTTTCCAAAGTCACAACTTCCAAAGATTCTCGAAGCCAGACCTCATCACCTTCAAAGAAAGAAAGAAAATAATTTTACTGAAATTTTTTAACAAGCATTCTAACAAGTATTTAAAAAGAAAGAATAGTGGCTAAGTTAGAAAATAGAAAAAGAAAAAGAAAAAGACAATAAAAAAGTAGTTTCTGACCTTTTGGACAGCAGTTATAAATGTACCCATATTTTACTCTCTTTCTCTAAGATTACATCATAATTTCCTTTTTTCCATAAACTGTCCTTTTTAAGTGTCAAATCAATAACCAGATTAGGTTTCTGTGTATGGTACTTAATTGTAAGTGCTGAAAGAGCTTCTGGGCATGCCCAGAAGCCTGTCTCGGCTACTGAAACTGCTGGTGCTACAGCAATGCCTTGTTGAGGCAAGTCTTATTATTACATTGATACTTCCAAAGTTTGAGAGTAATACTCAGTGGGTAACTATGCAGTAGTTGGCTGCTTTGATGACATTTAGTTTAGCCTGAGGTTTGGAGTAATAAACAGAGGTAACTCATGGAGAAACTCAGGCTGCATTAATTCAAAGAAGATGGGTGGAAACTTTAGCGGAATATAATCTAGAAGAAATGAAGAATTAATTCAAAGGGACACCCCAGACAATAAACCTATTTAAGAGAGAGGTAAGAGAGATGCTATCAAAGATGAAACAATTGTTGTTGTTGTTGTTAGTTGCGAAGTCGTGTCCGACCCATCACGACCCCAGGGACAACATTCCTCAAGGCCTTCCTGTCCTCTACCATCTTCTGGAGTCCATTTAGGCTCATGCCTACTGCTTCAGTGACTCCATCCATCCACCTCATTCTCTGTCGTCCCGTTCTTCTATTGCCCTCAATCTTTCCCAGCATTAGGCTCTTCTCCAGTGAGTCCTTCCTTCTCATTAGGTGGCCAAAATATTTGAGTTTCAACTTCAGGATCTGGCCTTCTAAAGAGCAGTCAGGGTTGATCTCCTCTAGGACTGACCGGTTTGTTCGCCTTGCAGTCCAAGTGACTTGCAGGAGTCTTCTCCAGCACCATGGTTCATAGGCCTCAATTCTTTTTTGCTCAGCCTTTCTTATGATCCAGCTTTCTCAGCCATACATTGCAACTGGGAAGACCATAGCCTTGACTATATGCACTTTTGTTGGTAGGGTGATGTCTCTGCTTTTTAGTGTGCTGTCTAGATTTGCCATGGCTTTCCTCCCCAGGAGCAAGCATCTTATAATTTCTTGTCGGCAGTCCCCGTCTGCGATGATCTTGGAGCCCAGGAAAGTAAAATCTGTATGAAACAATTAGTAAATCTGTAAATAGAAATAAGATACGACTTTTTGCCAGTATTAAGTGTTGTATTTACATTTTACAATATACAGTATATAGAATGAGAAAAAGCAAGAGAAAGGAGCATTTAAATAAACATTTAAATACAGGTGAAACTCGAAAAATTAGAATTAGAAGGGGAAATTAATATATGAGATAGACTCATTACATGCAAAGCAAGATAGTTCAAGCCATGATTTGTCATAATTGTGATGATTATGGCGTACAGCTTATGAAAACCCCAAATCCACAATCTCAGAAAATTAGAATATTACATGCAATCAATAAAACAAGGAGTGTACATAGAACAATATCGGACCTCTGAAAAGTATAAGCATGCATATGTACTCAATACTTGGTTTGGGCCCCCTTTGCAGCAATTACTGCCTCAATGAGGCATGGCATGGAAGCTATCAGCCTGTGGTACTGCTGAGGTGTTATGGAAGACCAGGATGCTTCAATAGCGGCCTTCAGCTCTTCTGCATTGTTCGGTCTCATGTCTCTCATCTTTCTCTTGGCAATGCCCCATAGATTCTCTATGGGGTTCAGGTCAGGCGAGTTTGCTGGCCAATCAAGCACAGTAATCCCACGGTCATTGAACCTGGTTTTGGTGCTTTTGGCAGTGTGGGCAGGTGCCAGGTCCTGCTGGAAAATGAAGTCAGCATCCCCATAAAGGTCGTCTGCAGAAGGAAGCATGTAGTGCTCCAAAATCTCCTGGTAGACGGCTGCGTTGACCCTGGACTTAATGAAGCACAGTGGACCAACACCAGCAGATGACATGGCTCCCCAAAGCAACACAGACTGTGGAAACTTTACACTGGACTTCAAACATCTTGCAGTTGTGCCTCTTCATTCTTCCTCCAGACTCTGGGTCCTTGGTTTCCAAATGAGATGCAAAAGTTGCTCTCATCAGAAAAGAGGACTTTGGACCACTGAGAAACAGACCAGGTCTGTTTTTCTTTAGCCCAGGTAAGACGCTTCTGACATTGTTTGTTGTTCAGGAGCGGCTTGACAAGAGGAATACGACATTTGAAGCCCATGTCCAGGATCCGTCTGTGTGTGGTGGCTCTTGATGCACTGACTCCAGCCTCAGTCCACTCCTTGTGAAAGTCCCCAACACTTTTGAATGGCCTTTTCCTGACAATCCTCTCCAGGCTGTGGTCCTGCTTGTGCACCTTTTTCTTCCACACTTTTCCCTTCCACATAGCTCTATTAATGTGCTTTGATACAGCACTTTGGGAACATCCAACTTCTCTTGCAATTACCTTTTGAGGCTTTCCCTCCTTATGGAGGGTGTCAATGATGGTTTTCTGCACAACTGTCAGGTCAGCAGTCTTCCCCATGATTGTGATTCCTACTGAACCAGACTGAGAGACCATTTAAAGGCTCAGGAACCCTTTGCAGCTGTTATGGCTTAATTAGCTGATTAGAGTGGGACACTTTGAGCCTAGAATATTGCACCTTTTCACAATATTCTAATTTTCTGAGTTGTGGATTTGGGGTTTTCATGAGCTGTAAGCCATAATCATCACAATTATGACAAATCACGGCTTGAACTATCTTGCTTTGCATGTAATGAGTCTATCTCATTACTGAAATAAATGAACTTTTGCACGATATTCTAATTTTTCGAGTTTCACCTGTATATGGATTTAGAGTAAAATATCTGTATCTATTCCTTTGAAATTACTCTTTTATCTGTCCCTAGAAATTTACTACTTCTCCTAGGTTAATATATTTCTCTGTGTTTGTGTGTCTCTCTCTGTGTGTATGTTTGTTTGTGTGTCTCTGTCTCTCTCTGTGTGTGTGTGTTTCTCTCTCCTCCTCCTCTCTCTCTCTCTCTCTCTCTCTCTCTCTCTGTGACTCTCCCCACCCTCTCTCTCTGTCTCTCTCTCTCTCTCTCTGTGTCTCCCCCCCATCTCCTGCCATGGAACAAAAAGCTCTCCATTCAGTAAATGATAGATAGATAGATAGATAGATAGATAGATAGATAGATAGATAGATAGATAGATAGATAGATAGACAGACAGACAGACAGACAGACAGACAGACAGACAGACAGACACAGACAGACAGACAGACAGACAGACAGACAGACAGACAGATGTTAGGAATGATAGACAGATAGATAGGTGTAGATATAGATAGATTTCTTCTTAATGAAGAGATTTTTGTTTCTTAGCAGAGAATTGGCAGGGCGGAGATCCCACGTGGAATGGTTTTGACCCCCAAAAATATTTCATAGAAGCCATCCCTGCGTGCTACATTCTTTGGGTGTATGTTTCTTATTATCCTTTCCATGCTTTCATTTAAATTCCTCGAGAGCTGTCCAAGAAATCCTATTAATATTTTCAGAGCCAGTTCTTGTATGTAGCCTTAATTTTCAAACAATTTCAATCAGACCCAGTTACTCATCCA
The DNA here is from genome assembly GCF_964194415.1 of Vipera berus. Classification (NCBI taxonomy): domain Eukaryota; kingdom Metazoa; phylum Chordata; class Lepidosauria; order Squamata; family Viperidae; genus Vipera; species Vipera berus. Next base: position 250,226,099 of record NC_138203.1, read on the forward strand.
TTTAGGTAAAATTCGGCATATTTCTACTTTTGACCCCACGAAAATGGCTATTGATGAAAGTGGAGACGGCCATATCACCAAACCAGTTGCTCTCAGGAGCACTTCAAATAAACCTGAGCAAGGCAAACATAAGACCCCCCCAAAGGAATGTAAAAAGCACTTGAGTCTGAAGGAATGGTATTTACAAGGACTAATTTTTCTAATGATATGCTACTATGCCCAAAGCATGCCTGAGTGATGCTTTTTTTACACTGAGACAGATATAGCCAAAACCCAGGACTCCGAGCAAATTAACATAAAACATACATAACGAGTCCAAAGGACAAATATGAATGTGCCCTACTGTAGAATTGTTAAATTATTTTGAACAAATTACTATTTCTCAGCTTCAGTTCAAGATTGTGAAATAGGAACTTTCTTTGCCTGCTTAATAATAGACAGTTTAATCCATCCAAACAGCTCATTAAATGATAAATTCCCCCACAACATTATCATCTCCTCCCATCTTTGTGAAGCAATTGTGACACCACAGGAGAAATGCTGATCCAGCATTGCTGGCCCGATGGAGGTGGGGAGATGACCAGACTCCCTAATAACTGATAGCCAGAATAAACAATCCCAATGGTGCTGACAAACACCTGGAGAACATCTGATTCCCCTCTGCTCCTCTAGATCACGCTTCTGACATAATTAAATCTACCCTGTCCCAAAAGGTTTGAGGATATGCCAAACTCTGATGCCTTCACAAAATTTTGTTGGTTTCTATAATTCTGGACCATTGATCATATATACTGGGAAAGTTGAAGCATAAAACATCTGGAAGGCAACAGGTTGTGTCTATTTTGAACAATCTCTGCTACATGGGGAATCAAGGGGTTGCTCCATGTCTTTGCTGGCTCCAATCTGTATAATGAAAATATGCCATTATTATTGTTATATTGCTTACTTCCTTTTCCCCATTACTCATCCTTCTTCTAAAGAGCTCTGAGCAGCAGGCATGATGCTGGCAGCCCTTCGGATAGCTTGCCTTCATCGGTAATGCTGAAATTATGTCTCTCCTTTGGACTATAGCTGGAAGCATATTCTGCAGTGGGAAATGAGAGCAAGAGTATGGTATTTTAGAAACAGATTTGGTGAATGTTTGATTTAAGATGGCATTTGCAGACTCTTATCTGTGCATTCCATTTGTTTTGTAGGACTGTTTTCCTAGCATTTTCACATCCTCCTGCCAACCGTATTTTGCTCATCTTGAGGGGCATTAATGAGCTGTGATGCTGTCCTGCTTTGGAACCCTGTCCTGCTATTGAAGATGCAAAGGTTGCCACATTTAAGTGTTTTATTAATCACTAGAGGAAGCTCACACTCTATAAACATTGGCAGGAAGAGAAGTTACAGCTGTCCTGGGACTGCTATAATTTATGCTCCTTTCATTTAATGTAGAACTTGGCCTTTTCATAAAACCTTGGAGGATTTTGAATCAAAACCCTTTCCCCAAACCTAAAAAGCACATTGTCTAAAGGTTGGGGAGGTCACATTTAAAGAGCAAATGAAAGCTTTAGCTTTGTGGAGCTGGTATGCCTGCAGGCTCATGTGCACTACACAAGCACTGCTAACCATTACCTATTTTTATGTGTGATCAAGTGTATAGAAACTACAAGAAACATTGGCATGTATTACCATAGTGACCTGCTTCTGTGCAGGCAAACACATTCATTAAACACATGGGGGAAGGAATTTGCAGGTTTAAAAAGCAAGTGGCAGAAAACCCCTTCCTTTGTTACTGTTTGATGTAACCTTGCAGAAATCCTTCCTTGTCTTTTTCCAACATCTGCCATTGAAACTGATGCAATTGGCCATAAGCAAGGCTTCTTTCCCAGATCCTCTTAGGTGAGCTGGCAAGTGCCTACTAAAACAAGGACAATCTTTTTACAGACCTATGGCACTCCCCTTTCTTTCTTTCTTTCTTTCTTTCTTTCTTTCTTTCTTTCTTTCTTTCTTTCTTTCTTTCTTTCTTTCTTTCTTTCTTTCTTTCTTTCTTTCTTTCTTTCTTTCTCTCTCTCTTTCTTTCTTTCTTTCTTTCTTTCTGTCTTTTTCTTTCTTTCTTTCTCTTTCTTTCTTTCTTTCTTTCTTTCTTTTTCTCTGAGGAGCATGTCCATTGTTCAGTGATGTCTTCAAAAAGAACAGGGCGTCCTTCTTTGTACCATTGTTACTCTGTTTTAAACCAAAACCAGGAAAAACACACATTTAAAATAGATATAGTCACCCTTGCTTTACAAAGGTGGTGGTGGGGACTCACATTGAAAATCAATGTGCTGCTCAATTTGGTCAGTCAATTCCATTGGCTACTCCTGATCTATTTGGCCCAAATAACCTGCAGGTTGCATACTCTAATGCTGTATCTCCCAATGCAAGCTTGTGCTACCTTAAGAAATCAACTTAGGGAAGGTGCCATCTTGGGGAAAGTTCCCTCCAGAAGAGTTCTGATGATGCTACAATGCAGAGCGGTAAAAAGAGAGACGGGTGGGGATAGGAAGAATTAGTTCTCTATAAACTTTCTTACATTCTTTTCCCTCCAAGAGAAAGCTAAAACCCTAATTCTGTCCATTTCCTAAAGCAGATATCTTCTACTTGCCACAAAAGTAGCATATCAGAGAAACAGAAAATTTCTTGCCTAAGCAGAGCAATCTTGGGTCATCCTATGGACATCTTGGGCAAGAAGCTCAGAAGGGAAACATTTCCTGCTACCTCTGAGATGATCCCATCTCATGGTTTGTCCAGGAAAGTTAACATAACTAGAATTATGTTCCGGGCACAGACTGGTTCTTAAAAATAAGACGTGCTTTTAATATGTATGCCTATTGTCACCAAGCATGCCACATCACATCTACAGTGTGTTGAAAGTTTAGTCTTCATTGTATTTATCAACCATCTGACCTTGCAAAGCAAATGGAGGTGGGAGAGGGGGCTTCAAAGAGCACTCATAGAAGGAGGTTAGCACTTTAATTTCCATCTTTTAAATGTTCCTATTGAGAGGTGTTTAGTGTATTGCCTTGTAGGATTGTCATTTTTCAAGCTTCCCTGAAAAGCTATAGAAAAGAATAAGCACATTCTTTAAAGCTGTGGCTCTTTTCTTTTCTTTTGGCTCAGGAGGAAGTCCAAAAAAGGTTGGGCTGCTTTAATGAATAGCAGAGAAATGCTGCATTCTTGCTAGGTTCAAAACACTTCTTTCAAATCATTTACAAAGAGTCCCTGGCCCTATTTAAGGTAACACCAGCCAGACCAAATAGCAATTACTAGTGGCAATCCATCCTGTAGATCTTGGCTTGGCTCCCAGGCACCTTCATGACTGTGCCTTCCAAGTGAAATGACCCATCTTACAATCTCTTTACACAACTAGTTATGTTTGGCTTTCATTTCCAAACCATGAGAGGGGCAGGGTTCCAGAAACGGTGGTTTGGCTGATGGTTCCTCCTCTGTGGGATAGCTTTCCCCCAAGGTCAAGTAGGAGAAGCTGAAGAAGATAGCAACAGCACTGAAACTTATATACCGCTTCACAGTGCTTTACAGCCCTCTCTAAGCAGTTTACAGAATCAGCCTATTGACACCCAACAATCCGGGGCCTTGTTTTACTGACCTCAGAAGGATGGAAGGCTGAGTCAACCTTGAGCCAGTCAGAATCGAACTGCTGGCCGTCGGCAGAGTTAGCCTGCAATACTGCATTCTAACCCACTGCACCATCACAGCTCAAGATAGACTTGTCCAGAGAGCTTTCAGATATGGGTGTCTTGACCTGGTGATTTAGACTGTGATAGCTTTCTCACTCCATTTATTCATTCAGTAACAATAACCAAGTCTATCAGCCAGACACAAGAGCAAGGGAATCTGTAGACTTAAGAAAAATCAAGGTTTTTAGGAGAAGAAATTCCTAAAGCCACTTAGTCCCATCTGGCCTATAAATCCTCAAATAAGGCCTTGCCCTTTCCCTCTCCTGTCTCATTCTTTCCTTGGCAGAATAAGCTGTGACTTTAGCCTCCAAACTCTGCTATTCTGCTATTCTCTCTATGGCCTCAGATAGCAAGGACTTCTCGCCTGCAGTTTCTTTTCATCCTGCAGAATCTCCTTGACAGGTTTCTCCTGCTTGTGGAAGAAGATAGCCTGCTAATTGCTATCTTCCTATCTCTGCATTTGGAAGATGAACATATGAGTAGTTCTATTCCCGTTCCTGGTGTTATCTAACTCATCAGAGCAGATTGAGAACCCTGTTAGGACTGAATCTAGTTTTTTTTCTCCTGTTGTAAGATGAAGGGGAAAGAAATTAACACAGGCTGGGCAATTCAACTATTAGTGACAGGGTTAGGAAACTGGGTACAATGGAATGGCATAGAGTTGCAGAATTATGTATAGGTGCATTTCATGTTGTGAGATTTGCTGTAGCCTCATTTGTAAGGCCTGCAATAATGCTCATGACAATTCCTGTTTTCTATCCCAGTCTCCTCTTCAATTCTGACTTCCGTATCAAGCTGCTGCCCTTACTTCCTGCACTTTTAGGCGTGTGATTGCAGCCAGTTCTTCTCTTTTTGACTCAAGAAAGCATAAATTCACACTCCATGAGCCTTGCAGGAAATTACTACTTGATTAGATATTGAGAAATTGGCACACGCTTCCAAACATCCATTTAAAAGACAAAAACACAAAGAAGATTAAGCACAATTTGTACAGGAAAGGCACTCAAGCCAACTGATTGTGCCTCCTCTTTTCTTCCCATAAAGGCACTACCTTTAATTCTAGAATTAAATATTTCCTGGACGTGGTTCTCAAATTAAGACACAGCGTAGCCCCAAATACCCAGGCCAACTCTATCTGGGTTGAAAAAAAATCCAGACAACCACTAGATAGTAGCAAATCAATAACTTTTTGCCACTATCTTGTGATTGTTAGGATTTCTCTAGCCTGGATGCATATATCACATGTTGGTGTAAAGCTCTTTTGAGCTAGCTGTTGGCCATCCGTGGTGTTGTCTAGCCAGTTCTTTGCAGGCATTGAGCGAGACGAAAGGTTCAAACAGCAACAGGCTTTAAAAAGGTAAAGGTAAAGGTTCCCCTGCACATGCGTTCTAGTCGTTTCCAACTCTAGGGGCTGGTGCTCATCTCCGTTTCAAAGCCAAAGAGCCAGCGCTTGTCCAAGGACGTCTCCATGGTCATGCGGCCGGCATGACTAGACGCCAAAGGCACACAGAACTCTGTTACCTTCCCACTGTAGTGGTCCCTATTTTTCTACTTGCATTTTTATGTGCTTTCAAACTGCTAGGTTGGCAGAAGCTGGGACAAGTAACAGGCTCTCACTCTGTTACGCGGCACTTGGGATTCAACCCGCCAAACTGCCGACCTTCTGATCGACAAGCTCAGCATCCTAACCCACTGAGCCACTGCGTCCTGCGCAACAGGCTTTATTGAAGGTCAAACATAACTGAAGCAACGAGGGAGCTGCTGCACAGTTACTTATACGGTTGGCCGATAGGCGGCGACCAATAGGTTTGAAGCATACGTTTCCCACCCAAAGACCTACTTAGCTGGCTGGAGACAACCAGTCTGGGCCTGCTAACAACCGTTACAAAATACACATGAACTAGCACTTAGCAATTGAATGCAAGCAGTGCAACAAGAGCAAACAGTTACAACATATACAAAAGGCCAATACATTACACATGGTCTAAGTGTACTGTAGCAACGAAATATGCAGATTAAACGGAGCTGATGCCAACTAACATATATAGGCAATCCTTGACTTACAACCACAACTGAAACCAAAATTTCTGTTGCTAAGCAAGGTGGCTGTTAAGTGGGTCACACCTAGATTTATGAACTTTTGCTGCAATTATTTATTTTATTTTTATTTATTTATTTCGATTTATATACCGCCCTTTTCCCGAGGGACTCAGGGCAGTTTACAGGGCAAATTAAAACAGTACAATATATACAGGTTAAAATAAAATTAAATTAAATAGCCCCAAAATAATTAAAAATTAAAACCTTAACCCCAAACCCTCAGTCCAGGCCGGCAAGCTCAAATATCCAAGTTTTTAGGTTGCGGCGAAACGAGCAAAGGTCGGGGGCCATCCGGAGTTCCACAGGCAGCTGATTCTAAAGGGCAGGCCACCAAGAACGCTCTCCCCCTGGGGGCCGCCAGCCGGCACTCCCTGACCGGCAGCACCCTGAGGAGGCCCTTCCTGTGGGAGCGCACAGGACGATGGGAAGTTGATGCTGGTAGCAGGTGCTCCCAAAGATAGTCTGGACCCATACCATTTAGGGCTCTATAGGTCATCACCAGCACCTTGAATCTTACTTGGAGGGCAACTGGAAGCCAATGCAGCTCACGGAGAAGAGGCGTTACATGGGAGTATCGGAAAACCCCCATCACAACTCACGCGGCCACATTCTGCACCAGCTGAAGCCTCCGAGTGGTCCTCAAGGGCAGCCCCATGTAGAGAGCATTGCAATAGTCTATCCGGGAGGTCACAAGTGCATGAGTGACTGCATGTAGGGCGTCTCAGTCCAAATAGGGCTGCAAATGGCGCACCAGGCAAACCTGGGCAAAAGCCACCCTGGTCACGGCTCCTATATGTTCTTCCAAACTGAGCTGTGAGTCCAGGAGGATGCCCAAGTTGTAGGCCCTATATACAGGGAGTAACACCTCAACCCCCATAATTAACGATGGAATAGACTGGTTAATCCGAGATGCCAGTATGCACAGCCACTCAGTCTTGGCGGGATTAAGTCGAAGCCTGTTTCTCCCCATCCAGACCCGGAACACCTCCAGGCAATGGGACATCACGTCGAGGGCATCACTGGGTTGGTTCGGGGTGGAGAGAAAAAGCTGGGTATCATCAGCGTACTGATGATACCCCACCCCAAAACCACGAATGATCTCACCCAGCGGCTTTATATAGATGTTGAACAAGAGGGGAGAGAGGACCGACCCCTGAGGAACTCCACAAACGAGAGGCCTTGGGGCCGACCTCTGCCCTCCTACCAACACCGACTGCGAGCAGCCCAGGAAGTAGGAGGAGAACCACTGTAGAACAGTGCCTCCCACTCCCAACTCCCTGAAACGCTGCAGCAAGATACCATGGTCGATGGTATCTTAAGCCGCTGAGAGGTCTAATAGGACTAGGACAGAGGAACAACCCCTGTCCCGAGCCTGCCAGAGATCATTCACCAGCACGACCAATGCCGTCTCTGTGCTGTACTCGGGCCTGAAGCCCGATTGGTACGGGTCCAGATAGTCAGTTTCCTCCAGGAACAGAGGGAGCTGATGTGCCACCATGCTCTCAACAACCTTCGCTACAAAGCGAAGGTTGGAGACAGGACGATAGTTGTTCAAAACAGCTGGATCCAGGACAGGCTTCTTGAGGAGGGGCCTCACCACCGCCTCCTTCAAGGCAGCAGGGAAGCTACCCTCCCTCAAGGAAGCAGTTATTACTGCATGGATCCAGTCTCGTGTCCCCTCCCGAGCTGCATATTAAGTGGATCATGAAATTGTTAAGCAAATCTGGCTTCCCACATTGACTTTGTTTGTCAGAAACTGTCTGGTTAGGTCACAAAGGGTGATCACCTGATTTGGAATGCTGCAACTGCCATAAATACATGCCAGTTGCCAGGCATCCAAATTTTGATCACGCGTCTGTGAGGATGCTGCAGTGGTTGTAAGGACCACAATAAGTCACTTTTTTCAGTGCCAGTCATTTCAAAGGATGGTGAGTTGAGAACTACCTACAGTATATCTCTTACCAATCAGCAAACCCACCATTTCCTATATGTCCAGCCAAAGGCTCCAAGAAACCTTGTGTTTACTGTGCCTCTTATGTCTCTGTTTTTCTCCTGCTCCTGCTGCTGCTGCTGCTGCTGCTGCTGCTGCTCCTCCTCCTCCTCCTCCTCCTCCTCCTCCTCCTCCTCCTCTTCTTCTTCTTCTTCTTCTTCTTCTTCTTCTTCTTCTTCTTCTTCTTCTTCTTCTTCTTCTTCCACTGATAAATTCATCCTCCTCTCTCTCCACTTCCCAAGCTCTGTATATGCACTTCCCCTCCTCCCAAACATCCCAGAGACATCTCCTTTGTGTCACATTAGATCATATTAAGCAAACATCTACCAGTCATTCTAAGCAATTAACAAGCAATCTCCTTAACAAAGGAAAATTGACTAGCCAATGTAGCAAGCACACTGTCAGAGCTTCCCTGTCTTTGAAGAAACACTGTGAGATTCAAGAAACATGTCACTATGGGTGGGAAATTATGAATCAGCCACAACAGAAGTTAGTTTCTTCATGGAGAAACAATCAACCAACTCCAGGTAGTCCTTCCCCAACAAAAGTTCATTTAGTGACCGTTCAAAGTTACAATGGCACTGAAAAAAGTGACTTATCACTGTTTTTCACACTTTCAACCATTGCAGCATTCCCGTGGTCACATGATCAAAATTCAGAGGCTTGGCAACTGGTTCATTCACTTAACAACCGGGCTACTAACTTATCAACTGCAGTGATTCACTTAACAACTGAGGCAAAAAAGGTTGTAAAATAGGACAAAACTCATTTAACCAATGTCTCACTTAACAACAGAAAATTTGGGCTCAGTTGTGGTCGTAAGTTGAAGACCGCCTGTATATGCCCTGTGCACTAAGAAATGCAGCCAATTGTTTGACTTTTCGCAGTTGCTGCTGCTAAATTGTTCCAACTTTGATTCTTACACTCTATTTCTAGCCCAGAAATCGATGCCAGGCATATGTAGACCCCACTCTGCAAAATAAACAGTGACAAAAAGCAGTATCATTTAGTTGCAGAAGGACTCTAGATCTTTGTTGAATCTCATGAGTTATAGGAATATTAAGCCATTTTTTGAAAATTTCAAAGATTATAATAATAATCTATCTTTAAAAACCGATACACTGAGCTCAGGCACAAACACGTCATTTGTTTGGGTCCAATTGTGCAGTCTTCTCTTATTTCTTGTCCAGATGGTTGCTTCTGTGTCGTTGGCTCTTCTCAGGGTTGATCGTATAAATGCTGGAAGCTGCTTGTACTTGGATGCCTGGTATACCTGTATATTGAAGCAACTTCCATTTATTCAAATCAAATCTCAACAAGATCTAATTCCAGCCCTGGGCATTAAACTGCTTTAGTAAGTGATTTACATCCTCCAGGCCGACTAATTACTGAAGTTGCCAAAGAGCTTGGTTTGTGTCAATACAGTATAGGGGGAGCAATTTGAAATCAGCCAAGGCAGGGCTGTCAAACTGCCAGCCTGTGGGCCGGTTGCATCATACGGAGGCCGCGCCCACCCCAGCTCTGGCAATGCAAAAAAAGTTGTGATAGGTCGCGACATGTCACACGATGCAGCGAGTTTGACACCCATGAGCTAAGGAATCTTTGAAATTAAGAACCTTTGGAACTGAGAAAACCAGAGAATATCATCTTTACCAGGTCTCCCCAAAATAATAGCACAATCTACTGTAGTTACAATTCTATCAATAGAGCTTCAAAAATGTTGGCTGTGAAGAAAGGAGTACTGTATTTTATCAGGAGCCTACTTAGGACAAGATTCCGTCAATGACCATATATGCTACTGTTGAAGCAAAAGTCTTCATCATGATTCAGTCCAAGCCGGGGATAAACAACATGGCGACTGCTTTAGAAAGAAGGCTGCAGTTTATTGAAGAGGAGAGCCAGACAGGAAATTGGCTCTGGAAGAAGAAAAAAGAGAGAAAAGGGCAGAGGACATGTAGGGAGTGAGTTTTTATACCCTCTTGAGCCTTTTGTTTGGAGTTGTTTCCTGTTCCTGTTTGAGGCTATTTCCTGTGTCATGTATTCTGACCTGAGTCTGGATGGTGCCCTTTGGCATCTGTGGGTTAATCCTATTAAGTCCTGTCTTAGACTTTGGGTGGGGTATGTAGATTTTAGGTGTCTTTGTCTTCCTAATCTTCTAGCTGGGGGCTTCCAACCTCCCTGGATTTACATCTGCATTTCTATAGAGCTGGCCTCTGCTTGGGGGAGGGAGACCTGGGGCTATTAAGAAAACTGGGCATTCTTTTCTGCCTCTTTAATATCCTTTGAGGAAATATATTTTTCTGCCCTTTTAACATTTCCTTCTCTGGGGAGCTGACTTCCCACACTGCATTACAAAGATTAGAGTTACACACACACACACACACACACACAGACACAGACACACACACACAGAGAGAGAGAGAGAGAGAGAGAGAGAGAGAGAGAGAGAGAGAGAGAGAGAGAGAGAGAGAGAGAGAGAGAGAGGTAGTCGTTAATTTATAGTCATTTGTTTATAGTTTATAGTCATTTGTTTATAAAAGTTATAATGGCACTGAAAAAGTGACTTATGTCAGGTTTTCATACTTGCAGCATCCCTGATCAAAATCTGAACGCTTGGCAGCTAGCATGTATTTATGATGTTGCAGTGTTGTGGGATCATGTGGTCACCTTCTGACAAGCAAAGTATCATGGTTCTGACAGATGAAACTCTTCAAAAGAACCTCGAGGCATTGTTTACCTTAAAGAATCTTTTATTCGAGTAGCATAATATCGGCACTTACATAATCAAAGCCCAAAACCGAATTCTCCTCCCCTGGCACATAGTATCAAAGCACATTTCCCACCTCCAATTAGCTTGAAGCACAGGCTTCCTCCCCAGCTCTCCAGCCCACCAATTCTTTTATCATCTCTTATTTCAACAACCTTGATTCTCACACTAGGTTCAGTGTTGTTATGTCTAGCTGGACTCTCATTCACATCCCCCCTCCCCAGCATCATCTAACTCTAAAAGCGAAAGGAAGAAAATGGCTACATTTCCATCTGTTGTCAATGCAAAAACATCCAATGTTAGCACCGTTGACACAGAGTCAGTGAGGAAGCCAGATACATCCCTGATCTAGTACCAAAAGAGCCTTTTCAAAAGACAACTGAACTTTCTTGGCCAAGAAGCTTCTTCAGTTCTCTGTTTCTTGGACGAGAAGCATAACATTTTCAAGGAAAAACAAAGAAAGTCCAGTTACCTTTCAAAAAAGCACCTTTAGGAAAACCATGACCTGGATGATTGAGAATCTCCATAGACATCCCTTATCTAGCTGCTACTTAGGTCATGACAAAACTCATGCAGAGTAAGCTGGATTTATGTTATTGAATTCCTCCTCTGTGCAATTACATGCATTTTACATGGAGAGCTCAGTTTAGCCACAGTTTTCCTATCCCCTTCTCTCTTCCAAATAAATTTCTTTGTTAATTTTCTTTTATTTCCCTGACAACTGCTTTACTCTGATTTTACTGATCTTACTTTGGCTAGAAAGTAGAGGGGGACAAAGGGTGCTTTTTTCCCCCTAAAAGCATCATGCAGCATCACCCCACAGCTTTGATATCAAAGCCTGATTCCCTCCTTCACATTCGGCCACCCACTGATTCCAATCAGCATAACTGCAGAGAAACATGGCTATATTTCAGCTGAGCAGTTCACCCCGTTCATGCTGCTGCGGCTGCTACTTCAGTCCCACCATGCCAGGAAGCAAGCTTGCATGTTTCTGCCAGAACTAAAGTGCGTTAAAATGCTGCAGTTGTCCAGTTAATTTCTTTCCTGCCAGGAATGCCCTGGATGGTGGTTTCCTAAAGTTGCCACCGGGAAACAGCTTTCAGAAATCCTAATCCCCCAGGGGAGAAAAGGGATGGCATCAGATAACTGAAGGTGACCCCACATTAACCTTTTGGACTGTCACTTCAGTTTCTTTCTCTGGCCCGGTCTGTAAGGCTTTCCTCCAAACTGTTTGCCAGCTGGGTTTGTTCCCAAGAAAGGAGCAATGGCTTGGACTGAAAAATTGTGTTTTTGTAGACAAATTGAAGCAGCTGACATTTCCAGCTTTCCTTTTTTTAAAACAAAAAACAAGTTTTAAAGGGAAGTAAAAGGATTTCAGGCAATCCTGGGCCAGGTTTAGTATCAACAGCACTCTTGTGGTGCTTCCTCCTGGGAAATGAGGATTACTCTGATTGCAAGGGTTGATGCTTGCACAGCTCGTTCTGTGCCAGCTCTTCTTGGAGATTGCTGTGTATCTATCCACATTTGCCTTCAGTTAATTGAGCAAGCCAGAAGTAAGGAAATCCACTGCAAGATGCTGCAGGTTTGCTGAACTGCATCTAAAGATCACAAAGAGAAACTGATGTGAGCAAGTACTTAGGATTAACATTCTTCAAGTGGTAGGAGATTTTTCCAAGGAAGATTTCACCAGCAGCATCCCTGGCTTTCTAATGAAAGAAAAGAAAAGGGGAAGAGAAGTGAATGCAGAAAGATATATATTATGAGTGTGGATGGTTTAAGTTCTAGAATTAGGCCTGTCGTGATGATTTCCCTAGCTAGAGGATTGTCTGATGGATAGCATTCATGGAATTGATAAAAGGTTGTCAGCAGTTCTCAATGACTCTACATAACATCTACCTGAAATGGCAATTTACCCACAGAACTATGTCCTGGAACCTGCATCTCTACACCAAAAAGACTGTATGTAACAATCAAGTGTTCCTGAATATAATTTGGATAGCTTGGAAAGGAAAGACATTGCAGTAAGCAGAAACTTTGGGAGGGAACATTTTAGTGCAGAATTAACTTGCATAGACTTGTTTGCTTCCAACAAGACCTTACATGTATACGATATACATGTCTTGCATACATGACTTAAAAGTAAATACGTATTTTTCTCTCTCACACACCCAAAGAAAAATTGTGTTAAAGAGAAGAATATGGGATCTGGAGTCCTTCTGCTATCATTGAACCACAGTTCCCAACGTCCCCAGTCTGACAGTGAAAGTTACTACAAGTCGTAGCTCATAAGCCTCTGGAAAAAAAGAGGTTCATCAAAATGCTTCCCTAGAATTTCTCACTACTAAGGAAAGAAAAGGCTATTTATTGTGGACATCATTCTTTGGAGAGAAACAGCAAGTCACATATATATGAATCTGTTTTGCATTTTCCAAACTCACATTTTTCAGGTGAAAATTTGTTTCATGATTAGTCGGCATCATTTTGCAACTATATGTTAGCCAAGCTGAACAAAACATACTGCCATTTTATATTTTGTATATTATCTCTAGAGATGATGTGCTCCCCCCGCCACACACACAGACCTGGCTCTGCTAATTAGCATGGGGAACTAAGAGTGCATTGCAACCCTGGAGATGGTTGGTGGTTTGAGGGCAACTCACTCTGCCTTGTTAACATACCGTATTTTCCGGCGTATAAGACGACTGGGCGTATAAGACGACCCCCTACTTTTCCTGTTAAATTATACGGTTTGGGCTATACTCCCTTGTTTGTCGGAGCGCCGGGTCATGGAGTGAGCCGTGTGCAGTGGGGGGGTGTGAGTAGGTGAAGCAGGGCTTGTTTTTGGAACGAGACCCCCTGCGTAGTGTCGGGCCCGCAGGGCTTGATAACAGACAGCAATTTTGTGATTCTCTCCCCCTTCCTCCGCCCCCCCTATCAATGAGCTGCCGAGGTTGCCTGCGTGTGTGTATGTGTGGAGGGGTGTTGCCTCTGGTTTTTTCTGTAACATCGGACAATAAAACCGCCCCTAACCCTAACACCCGGCGTATAAGATGACCCCTGACTTTTGAGAAGGTTTTCATGGGTTAAAAAGTCGTCTTATACGCCGGAAAATACGGTATTATTCTTTTCTTTTCAGATTTTTTTAAAGTTTGATTTAGATTTTTAACTTCTAAATTTTAATCTTATTTGCCTTTTAGTTGTGTTTTATATCATCTTATTATATTGTTTATAAACTGCCCAGAGTCATTTAGGTGATGTGCTGGTCAAAGTAAACAGCTATTTTAGGAATTAAGAACTGTCCCCTTAAGGGATAGCCTTTGGGGTAATGTAGTTTTACTTGGTCACATCTGTGTTTTGGATTGGCCTCTGGGAGGGACTTCTGATTGGCTACCTGGGATTATGGGCTACGTACAGGCCAGGTTTTTTTTATTAATTCCAGCCACGTGAGCTGTTTGCTTCTTCAATATGGTAGATACTACCTCTTTTCACCTACGTGTTGGGTTCAGATTATGAAATGTGCTTCAGAAGAATATCTCCAGTAACTGTGAGTTAATGTTTAGAGAATGCCTGATGAATTAAAGTAATCTGCATGAAACCCTTTCCGTGGAATTTATCTGCCTGTATCAAGCAATAGTAGCCCCCTTTGCTTGAAACAGAACAGGTGAGATGGATGTTGTAAAAAGTTGATAAAATAAAATTCAAAAGCATCAATATTCTTTCTATCCTCCACTGCATAGAATGAACCATAGAATGAATTTTATTCTTCTAGAACAATTAATCAATGGAACAACCTGCCTCCAGAACCTGTGAATGCTCCAACACTGAAAGTTTTTAAGAAGAAACTGGATAACCATTTGTCTGAAATGGTACAGGGTTTCCTGCCTGAGCTGGGGTTTGTACTAGAAGACCTCCAAGGTCCCTTCCAACTTTATTATTATTATTATAAAACTTTTATTCATAAAATATGAAACTTAGTCAACTGAACACTCAAATTGACTGGCACTAATGGTTGACACGGGCTGCTGCCAGCATCCTAGGTATCAACCAGGTATCTCCTTAAAATGTAAGATGTTCCGAGTAGCGCAGTTTTTTGAAGCTTTGCTGGAGTTCTTGCAGGAAGTTGCAATTTCTTGATGTATTTTGCAACGTTTTTGGACATAGTTCCCAGTGCCCTGATGACAATGGGTATCACTGTTACACGTTTCATCCATAATCGTGCAGTTTCGATGGCCAGGTCACAGCATTTCGTAATATTTTCCAATTCCTTTTCTTCAACTCTGGCATCTCCTGGTAGAGCGATATCAATCAGCTGTATGCTTTGGTTCTCTACAACTGTGATATCTGGCGTGTTGTGTTCCAAATGGTGATCTCTCTGTATTCAGAAATCCCACAAGATCTTCACCCTCTCATTCTCAACAACTTTTTCCACTGTATGTTCCCATGACTTTTCAGACACAGGCAAGTCATATTTTTTACACAATGCCCAGTGGATTAATTTAGCAACTCGGTCATGTCTAGTTTTGTAATCAGTTTGCACAATTTTGCTGCACTCACATATTAAATGTGAACAGTTTCAGCTTTGTTGTTGCAAAGTCAGCAATTTGGATTGTCAGTAGATTTTTGTATCTTTGCTTTCATGGCATTAGTTTGTAGTGCTTGTTTTTGAGCAGCCAGTATTAAGCCTTCTGTTTCTTTCTTGATGGTTCCCATCTTAAGCCATGCCCATGTCAAGTTGTTATCACATTTTCCTTCAATGTTTTTCAAATGTTGTCCATGTAAAGCTTTGGTTTTCCATCTATTTAATCTATCATCCAGCCGTTTTTCCTTATATTCTCCCTTTGTTTCTGTTATTTTTATAATGCTCTCTGTTTTCAGAGCCTGCAGCAATTTTTCTCTACTTTGATTCACATAGTCATTCAAACTTTGTTTTTCTTCTTCTACCGTTTGGTGGATTTGCAGTAGCCCTCTGCCCCCTATTCTTCTTGGCAGATACAACCTGTCAATGTCACTTCGTGGATGTAGAGCATGGTGCATGTTCAAAAGTTTACGTGTTTTCCGGTCTAGGTGTTCCAATTCGGCCAATGTCCAGTTGATAATTTCAGCTGGGTAGCGTATCACTGGGACTGCCCATGTATTAATGGCTTTAATTATACTTCCAGCATTCAGCTTTGATTTTAGTATTTTGCAGACTCTCCTGATGTATTCCTTTTGTGTTGACTGACTTTTCCATTCAAGATGTTATCTGCTTCCAATATGCCTAGGTATTTGTAACCATCATCCTTTGCTAGTGCTTTCATAATACTTCTGTTTCCCAGTTCTATTCCTTCTATTTTTCCCACTTTTCCTTGTTGCATGGATAATATAGCACATTTTCCAAGTCCAAAGTCCATTCTGATGTCGCTGCTAAACAGTTGAACTGCTTTGAGTATTGATTCAAGTTCAGTGTGGCTTTTCACATACAGTTTTAAGTCATCCATGTATAGTAGATGGTTTATCTTGCCATGCTGGTTTGAGATGTGGTATCCCAGTTTTGTGTTTCATAATATTATTGTCAATGGAATTAATGCGATGTTGAATAGTAGTGGTGAAAGTGAGTCCCCTTGGAAGATTCCTCGTCTGATAGTGATTTCACCAATGTTCTCCCCATTTGCTGTTAGAACTGTTTTCCATTTTTGCATATTTGCTTGCAAAAATGTACAGATGTTTTTGCTGATTCCAAAGTTTTCCAGATATGCATTAATCCAACTGTGGGGTAATGAATTAATGCTTTCTTGTAATCAATCCATGCCATATTTAAATTTGTTTTTTGTCATTTTGCATTTTTAAGTACCATTTTGTCAATGAGCAGCTGATCTTTTGTTCCTCTTGATTTTTTATAATTTCCTTTTGGTTCTGTGGGATACAGATTGTTTTCCATCAGATGACTGAATACTGAATTTGCCAGTATTCTTGTAAAACGTTTGAACGTTGTTGGCAGACAAGTAATTGGGCGGTAGTTGCTTGGTTCTGTGCTCTTTTCAGGGTCTTTCATTATCAAGTAAGTTCGACCAGCTGTTAACCATTCTTCGCTTGTGGCTTTTTGAAGCATTTCATTAAACTGAGTGGCCATGCGGTGATGGAGGCTGGTGAGGTGTTTCAACCAGTATCCATGCAGCTCGTCCAGGCCAGGTGCACTCCAGTTCTTGACCTTCTTTACTTGTTTTGCAACCATATCAGTGGTTATTACAATACTCTCCATTTTGTTTTGTATTGCTTGTTTTTGGATATCTTTGATCCAGGAGGCAGTTTTATTATGCTCCACTGGGTTTTCCCACAGTTCTTTCCAAAAGTTTAAGGTTTTTTCTTTACATGGTAGAACAGTAGTTTGGACTTTAATCTATGACTGATAGAAGAGGTGCTGGTTTCTTCTGAACTGGACATTTTCACAATATTGTTTTATTCGTCCTTCATATCTTTCCATTTTCTTTGCTGTTGCTATTACAGGCTGTTTTAGGTTTTCCATGATTTCTGTTATTGTTTCCTCCAGGTTATATTTTTTGTATAAACTATTTTTCAGCTTTTCGTTCTTTAGTTTTCCTTCTTTCAAGTATTTCAATTTGCTGACATCTCCTCATAGTTTTTTTGTTTTATTTTCAAGTCGAATTTTCCACTTTGGTGCTCCAGTGGGTTTCTTTTTTGCCATTTTATAACCCTGTTCTGCAGTTATAATGGTGGTTGTACTGTACATTATTTGGTTTGTTTCATACAGTGTGCTGGATGGGATAGAAGTTAAAATGTTGTTCACAGCATTTAGTAGATCTTTCACTCATTTGCTATACACGTCACGGATGGCAGGCAGTCTTTTTCTTTCTGTGTTTTCTTTGATGTGGTTTTCAATCTTTTCTTTCAGCATTTTTCCTAGATTACTTAGCTCTACACTTTTGAGTTGTTGCACAGGGGAATCTTCATCCTGTATGGTAGCTTCTCCCGCTGGTTGGTCAGTTTGTTCAGGTATTGGAACACTTTTTTCGACCTGTTCTTCATCATTGCTTATTGTTTTCTTTTTAGCCAATGTTCCTAGATGTTGAATTTCCAGATCTGTAAAAACTTTATTATGGATGATGAAACATCTTTGATCCATTAATCATTCGGTTACGTCACTTTCTGGATGCTTTTCCTTCCACAGTTGCATCATTCTTTTTTGAAATCCCCTGGCTGTTGGTTCTGCCTGGTAGTAGCATTGGATGATTTCTCGATTTTCTTCGGTTGTCCAGGTTTTGCGCTTTTGTTCCAGTCGCTTTACAGTTGTACGCTCTGGTTCCCCAGCAGTAACAACTGAGCCCTGTGGCCCATTTTTCGACAGATGTCCAGGAGCCATAGCATCTGACATGGTCCTTGTTGACCCGGGCGACGACCGATCCGGTATGGATTTTTTTTTATTCCTTCTCATCATTGGTGATGGGAGGTGCCTGGGTTGGTTCATGGTGGCTAAGCCACTACCAATCAGAAGACTGGTAATCCCATAGCTGCACCCGATAGCTGTCCAGGCCCAGCCACAGTATTATTATTATTATTATTATTATTATTATTATTATTATTATTATTATTATTATTATTATTATTATCATCATCATTATCATTATCATTATCATTATTATTCTGTTGCCCTCTTATTTACAGACTGGTTGCTGTTGCAGTTTGTCTGAGGAGTTTAGGGAGAGATTCTAGTGCTAGTTCAACTTCTGTGCTCTTGCTGAGAAAAAAGACAGATAAGAAATACATCGACCAGTCCAAAGGGCATGAAAATCCCCTAGAATTATCAGGAAACTGTCTGAATCCACCTGCATTGGGAGTGTGGTGCTTTAAAACACTCTGCTTTCCCTGCAAATGTCAGAAGCAAGCAAGCAATAGGCTTGCTTCATCCAACTATTTTTTTTAATCTAAAATGCGTTACATCTGACAGAATGTAAGATAGGGCAATAATTGTCATGAAGGGCCTGAATTTCCAAACACTTCTAGAAAAGTTGGGTTCTTCAAATAGATTGGATCTCGTGTCAAAGACCAATCATCCTAAATTCTTGCCCTCATTTTCAAGGCAATCTCTATTAGTTGTTGTTAGTTGCAAAGTCGTGTCCGACCCATCGCGACCCCAGGGACAACATTCCTCCAGGCCTTCCTGTCCTCTACCATC
The DNA here is from genome assembly GCF_964194415.1 of Vipera berus. Taxonomy (NCBI): domain Eukaryota; kingdom Metazoa; phylum Chordata; class Lepidosauria; order Squamata; family Viperidae; genus Vipera; species Vipera berus. Next base: position 250,244,851 of record NC_138203.1, read on the forward strand.
TTCTGGAGTCCATTTAGGCTCATGCCTACTGCTTCAGTGACTCCATCCAGCCACCTCATTCTCTGTCGTCCCCTTCTTCTATTGCCCTCAACCTTTCCCAGTATTAGGCTCTTCTTCAGTGAGTCCTTCCTTCTCATTAGGTGGCCAAAGTATTTGAGTTTTAGCTTCAGGATCTGGCCTTCTAAAGAGCAGTCAGGGTTGATCTCCTCTAGGACTGACCGGTTTGATCGCCTTGCAGTCCAAGTGACTCGCAGGAGTCTTCTCCAGCACCATAGTTCAAAGGCCTCAATTCTTTGGCGCTCAGCCTTTCTTATGGTCCAACTTTCACAGCCATACACTGCAACTGGGAAAACCATGGCCTTGACTATACGCACTTTTGTTGGCAGGGTGATGTCTCTGCTTTTTAGTGTGCTGTCTAGGTTTGCCATAGCTTTCCTCCCCCTCTATTAGTATAAACAAAAAAAAACTTCTCAGGGAGCAGTGATGACAATATACAAATAGAAGCATGATCCTGTATTGAATTCTCAGAGCTGCCACAAAGGGGGGGGTCACATTATTCACCAAAGTACCAGAAGAAACAATGGTTGGAAACTGATCAAAGACAGAAGTAACCTAGAATTAAGGAGAAACTTTCTGACATTGAGGACAATTAACCAGTGGAACAACTTGCCTCCAGAAATCGTGGGCACTCCATCACAGGAGATTTTTAAGAAGAGGCTAGTCAGTCACTTGTCTGAGATGGTATAGGTTCTCCTGCTTGAGCAGGGGGCTGGACTAAAAGACCTCTATTCTATTCTATTCTATTCTATTCTATTCTATTCTATTCTATTCTATTCTATTCTATTCTATTCTATTCTATTCTATTCTATTCTATTCTATTCTATTCTATTCTATTCTATTCTATTCCATTCCATTCCATTCCATTCCATTCCATTCCATTCTAGATATTAATAATCCAAAATGAGAAATTAACTGAGTTTTAACTCAGTATAGTTTCATCAGTTTATATGTGTGTTGCTTTTTTTGTGTGTGGGTGTGTATAAGTGGAATTCATAAATCTTTTAATTTTTTTTATTTTTAATGCAGTAGTAAAAACATTTGGGAGTGATGCACATTACCAGGGACATTCTTAGTATTTTTTTTTTTGAAAACGTACTCCCAGGTTTACTCCAGGAAGTCTTTAAATATATTTGTAAAATCTACACCTGTCTTTGGTGCATAAATGTTTAATGAGACAGTCTATCCTCCTGGGATCCTTCTGTTAGGGCTCAGTCACACAACTTTTACTATTGAGAGCTAGTGTGATCTAGTGCTTAAGGTGTTAGCCTAGAAACTGGAGACCATGAGCTCTAATACTGTCCTCAGCTTGAAAGCCAGTTGGGTGACTTTAAGCCAGTCGCTTTCTCTCAGCCCAACTCATCTCAAAAATTGTTGTGGGGAAAATAAGAGGAAGGGGGAATATTGGAGGTGTTCTTTGCTTTGAATTATTTGTAAAAAATAATAAATGTCAAGATATTAATACATAAGTAAATAAAAATAAAATAAATCTCTGGACACCAAACGAAGGAAAATCAACAGCTTACTTACACCAAGTCAACACCAATGCTCTTAATATTGGCTCTGTAATGCGAACATTGAAATTCAGTCTGGATCTCTATCTAACCCTACCTGGAGGTACTTGAAAATTAACCTGTAAGCTTCTGCATGTAATTGTAAATTGTACAATTAGCCATGGTCCTTTTCCAAATATACAGGTTAGCAACTTTTTTCTGAAAAATATCCACTCCATGTTTTCATTGCATTCCTGTTGAGTAGGGCTTCAAACTGTATTTGCACAATGCTTCCAACCCTAAAGTTTAATTTTATTCCCTCTCTCTATAAAGGCAATAAGGCTTGGAATGCTGATGGGTATTCTTAATAAATATAATAAAATAAAAGTATGCGGATATGCTGCCATCATCAATTTATCTTCTGTACATGATTTTCCCCACTGTTGTATTTAAAAAACAAAAATAAAGCAAAGATACCACAGGGAACACACAGGAAATTACCATGTGTATATATACGCATATTTGTGCATGCGTATAAAAGAGAAGAGAGCACCACCTAATATTATTGAATAGTAAATACTATAATGTTCAGTGGCATTCAAAATGATACTGGAAATTTTCTCACAGGGAATACCCTCCCGACTACAATGCTGAATTTTTGTATCAAGCATGTTTGTTTCTGTAGTTGCCAATGACTATAATGGGTGAGTCAATCACTTGTCAGAGAAAGCTTATTACAGCTGGTGTTCAGCTGGTACAGAAGAAATGGGTCATTAATAGCACACTGTTCTCGGCAGGATACAAGCCCAGGAGAACTTATTCTTTTATAGGCTCTCGCTGTAGACATTCTCTCTTATAATGATGACAAAGAGTTGTGACTGCTGCTTTTTGAGGCCATGAAGGAAGAAAACTACACCATACATTTATAGATGGTCTTCAGTACAATTCAGGGCTTAAGAATTGGTGGGGGGGGGGGAACCACCGGTGTTTAGTAAGCCCAAAACAGAAAAAGTGGATGATGTGATGAAGAATCACCTGGTAAGTAAATCCATTCTTTCCCCAGTTCTTGAGTTATGACCAAAATTGAGCCCCAAATTTCTGTTGCTAAATGAGACCATTTATTAAGTGTATTTTGATAAGGTGAGCATGGGGAAGCTGCAACAGTTGAAAGTGTGAGAAAAACGGTCATGTCACTTTTTTCCTAGTCCCGTTGTAAGTTCGAATGGTCACTAAATAAACTGTTGTAAGTTGAGAATTACCTGTAGTTTCTCCACCAGCCAGCTATGCATTCTATACTAGGTACAAAGTCTCTGTGTTCAAGTATGTATCATTATTGTTTCAAATTTAGCTACCAGTTGCAAGCATCTCCGCCATTTTACTGCTAAAATCAATGAGGTGGATTCTTAAAAAAACAAGCAAACTTTGAACTATTCCTATACACAGCTGTTGTTCAGACAAATTGAGACTACAAGTGCTTTTCCTGCGATGGAAATCAGAGCGCTGGAATCCAGCCACCCAAAGATCTGCTGGTGACAGTGTCATCTCATTTGCATCATGAAATAGATTTTAAGTATTATGGATGTTTCTTTTAAAGGGGGTTGTAGTTACAGTTAGCCTCCATAGTAAATATTTAGTATAATCCTCCAGTACTATCTTCATGCCGCACACAACAGCACAAGTTCTGTTGTCCCCTCTCCATGTTCTCAGCCTCATTTATTAATCTATGTTCTTCTTCAGGAAGCCTCTTTCTTCTATCTCCCTCTTGTAATGGGCATGGAAGCGCCACTATTTTGACATTCCTGGCTGCAAATCCTGTCCTCAGCAAATGCATTTTGATGCTGATACAAGGCCTCTTGGCTGCCAGTGCTTAGGCCCATCTGTTCAAATGGCATACTGCCCACACACAAGATGGTGTGCTATTTTTACCAAAGCAGAGATGCCAAACAGACCAGATGTTCTCAGACACAAAGTGAAATGGAATCATTTGGGAGCATATGAAGTACCTACTCATTGGGACAATGCCAAAAAGAAGTCTCTTTTTCTATACGCCAGCCCAGCCCATCTTAATACCATAATCATCGATCATACCATGACTGTGTAAAAGATTATGTCTTAATAGTCCTTTCTAGAGTAAGTCGAGCAATTATATATTGCTACATTCTGATGATCAGTCAGGAAGGCAAAACAAGTGCTAATGTTTCTTCTGTGTCCTTCCAACTCAGACTTTAAGGATATCAGCTATTAATAAGGAGAAGATCAATTCACACAGGCTTTTTAGAAACATTTGTCACCATCTGCAGGTTCATTGGTTTGTCTTCCCCAATCTGATCCTCATCAGTTCTCATTGTGATAGAAACCAAATGGCACATAGGGAAGCTAGAGAAAATTTAATGAGGATATAGTGTTCTGATATCTAAGGGGCTGCTACAAAGAAGGGGGAGGGGTCAGGGGACATGAAGGAAATACAAGAAACAATGGATGGAAACTAATAAAGGAGAGAACCAACCTAGAAATAAGGAGAGATTTCTTGACAGTGAGAACAATTAATTGGTGAAACGACTTGACTCCAGAAGTTGTGGGTGCTCTAACACCAAAGGTTTTTAAGGAGAGATTGGACAAATATTTGCCTGAAATGGTATAGGGTTTCCTGCTTGAGCAGGTGGTTGGACTAGAAGACCTCCAATGTCCCTTCCAATTCTGTTATTCTGTTAAGATGTACAGCACAAGGGATAAGACATATGTATTATTGCATTTTACTACACTTTCTTCACTATGAAGAACTATGAAGAGAGACAGAGGGAATATCTACTGTAAGATCATTAAAATGTGTCCAGTATCGTACTTAAATGAATGTACAATCCTTTTGTACAAAGGTCCCCTTGATCAATCAGCTTTTCTTCATTTTAGAGCCATTTGTTTACATCAAAAACACTTGGAAACCTACTGCAAATTAGAGATCCACCATGTTGTAAATCTATGTATCTTATATCCATAATTTGGGAAATTATACTTCTTACCTTTTTAGCCTCAACCCTATTCTGTTTTTATACCATTCCCTAAGAAGCCTTTCAAGATTTAGGATTGCACATTTTAGGTGAAGACATATTTTAAAGTAGCATTAGATAATATTGTTTTAAAATCCTTTTTCTTAGTACAGTGAAGGTGTTAATATATATTGCCAATTCACCAAAGAAAAGTGAAAGCCAAGAATGATTAACTTTTTATTTTATATCATATCATTAAAATTCATGGTTCTGCATTGATACTACAGAAGATGCTGTAGTCAGTCTTCAAATACTACATCTACATTATCAAGTAGGCTGGCTTGGTTGCTCAATAGGGGGACACTGGTGAAGTGGGCACAGCAGCGCCTGCATTTTCTGTGTCGCATGAGAAAAGCACATCTTCCTTCCCCTGTCCTTACCATTTTCTACAGAAGGACCATCGAGAGCATCCTGTCATACAGCATCACAGTCTGGTTTAGACAGGAAGGCAGTGCAGAGAGTGGTGAGGATGGCCTAAAAGATCATTGGCAGTTCGCTCCCTCCCATCCAGGACATAGCACAGAAGCATTGCTTGAGCAGGGCACACAAGATTGCCTAGGACACTACGCACCCTCTTCACAACCTGTTTTCCTTGTTACCTTCTGGGAGGAGGCTTCGTGGTATCTGAAGCAGAACATGCGGATTCAGTCACAGTTTTGTTCCATACAGTATTAACCTTGTGAACTCTAAAGCTTCCTCCTTTTGTTATGGATTCAGGATGGACAGCGATTAATATTTATATGTTACTTATGTGTAAGGGTGTAGGTCTATACATAAGTTGTATATAGAATGTTTTTAAATGTGTGTTATGTATGTGTACACTTGAGAGCAAGCAACTAAATTTCACTTTTAATATGTGCCATTGTGCTCACAGGAAAAAAATGACAATAAATATTATCATCATCAACATCATCTATCTTCCTTTTCAATACAACTGGAAGTGCACAGGTTATACAAAGAAACAACAAATTATATTGTTCCCTATCAGATTTCTAAAGGAACACACATACACAGACAATTTCTGAAGCTCAGAACAAGCCCTCCTCCCCTTTCTATTTATATGTTCTGGAAATCCTGAATCATAGCCAATGACCTCATGGCTTCTTTTCATGATTCTCTTTCACCCCACGATTGCATAGGATAGGTACTCATGACTTGTGTAAAATCCAGGTACCAAGAAAAGTCAGCCCAGAGTTCCTTAAAATAATCTAGCCGGGAGATATGAACATCAATCACTGGTGTTTTCTAACATCATTACTCCTCTTCTGTTCAAATCCCTGGTCCTATAATGCCACTTATTCAAAGCCACTGAAGACTGAAGCAATGCCCCTTCAATCTGTCCCCAGCATCCCCACTTGAAGCTGTACTGTGAAAGGCCTTCTGAGAAACAAACCTTAAAACAACCCTGAGAGATGATTACATATGATACTTCTGTTCAGGCTGTTCCCATTAGCTCATCCTCTTGTTTGCTTCCCATTGCAGGTGGGCTATTAAAAGTGAAGCAGGTGCAAGACAGAACATGGCAGAGGATTCTTACTCTTTACTGAGAGATTGCAGAGGGTTGTAAAATCAATATAGCCTATAATCCTATTATGTTTTTCTTTCCTATTACCAAGAAACAGATGCATATTGTTTTCTTCTAAGGGCCTCTTATTATACTTTAAGTAAAAGCAAATGATTCAAAATCTGAGCTATTGTAGTCTTGAGGAACATTCCTGTTTCCCTTGATGGAAAATCTGCTTCAAGAATCTATCTCCATCCAACCCCTAATTTTCTTTGTATCTTGGTGAAGTAACATTGGTTAGTGTCAGACATTACTTCATAGTTATTATCTAGGCTGATGCCACAGGTTTTCCTTTCCTTACACAACACAACCCCTATTTATAGAAACAATAAGAAGAGGGAGGAAAAACTACTTTTCCTAGGAGAGATTTCCACCGTTTGGAAGCTGGCAGCGATGTATGCTAGTTTTTTGGTGTATGAAATTAAAATACAACATGCATATGGGGTTTTTTTCCCCTCTCTTTTTCCCGCCTCCCAATCTCAATTTCCTGAAGTATTTAAATTAAGCAATGCAGTTTTCATATGGGACATGGCAAGGGTGATGAGGGAGAGAAAATGTTAGCTTATGCATTTTGCATAGTGATAGGTGAATTATCAGATTGCTGCTTCAAAATTTCACAAATGCTGCCTGCTGGCCAAATATGATAAAAAAAGGCAGGTTTTGCTCCCAGGATCCCCAAAGAAACAGTTGAACAGAGTTCAGAATCACTGGAGGTAGCTCACTATAGCTCTGCATAAGCACTGAGCTGTTTAATTGGATTTGCACAGAAGCAGTTGACTCAATCACAGAAATCAGTGTGATTGCGGTCACATTCTTCAGAAATGCTTTGCATCGTTCTCTAAAATGTTAGTGTGTACCTGTTTGGAGGATTGGAGAGTATTCTCAATGCATTGAGGTTCTGAGCCCATCATCAGATAGAGAGATGGGGTAGGAAGTGAGGCCCTACTTGATTAGTTAAACAGGGAACAAATATCCAAGCAGTGTCCAGCCATTTTTCAGCAGCAGGCCACAATCATTGGAGCTAGAGCAGTGATGGCGAACCTTTTAGAGACCGAGTGCCCAAACTGCAACCCAAAACCCACTTATGTATCCTCAGGTACTGGGTGGGTGTGGCCCATTGGGTGGGCGTGGCCCATTGGGTGGGTGTGGCTGTGTGGTAACGGCAGACTGGGTGGAACTAAAAAGTTCAATCAATTCCAACTTTGCGAGATCTTTTTTTTTTCCTGTGAGAAGTTGAAATTGATTGATTGAACTTAAGGTTTTTTTGGGTTTTTTTGCACACAGCGGTGGAGGCCTAAAGCAAAAAGGTTTTATAAAACCCTGCTGAAGGCCTAGGACTCCCCACATGTGCCCACAGAGAGGGCTCTGCGTGCCACCTGTGGCACGCATGCCATAGGTTCGCCACCACAGAGCTAGAGGCTACTGTTGCTCCAACTAGGAGCTGTAATTTCCAACTTGCTCAGGACTAGGTGCTTATTCTCAAGTGAGGGAAGGGAAATAAATAGGATGCTGGCCTGCTGGAGAGCTGCCTGGAGAGCAGAAAGAGGGAGAGACTAAGAAGAAAAAACTTATTGAGATGATCTCATAAAGATGAAGAGGAGAAAGATGATAATCTTTCATGGATGCTTTCTGTTCTCTTTTTGCAACCAGTCTCTAGCCATGTGCAACTTCATGATCTCAGCTGTTTCTGAGAGATGCTGTTCTTGGCTCTACAGCAGTTCATTTGAAACTAAAACAACATTTCTGTGATGGATATGACATTTTCTACTGGCAGGAACTCCTAACTCAACCTGTCTCCGGGAATTTTCCCCCTCCCTGCCTTTGACACAATTTCTGTTTGCCTCTGAGAACTTTACCATGCCCTGGGAATTATCTATCTTTAAAAAAAGGGAAAAAAAACTGTTCCTCAAGGGTTTGGAAAGAAGAAATGGTCTCATTCCTATCTTCTGCTTAGCTATCCAGGAGGGATCTTGGAGTATGTGTGCAAGACTCTCCCCACTGCACTGAACTATTTTAACAAATTGTGGAAGAGCTTGTAACAGAATCGAAACATTAGATTTAGATTTTAGATTTTATTAGATTTATATACCGCCCTTTCCCAAAGGACTCAGGGCAGTTTACAGGGCATTTTAAAATCATATCAATATAAAATACAAAGTTAAAAGAGAATTAAAAGATTAAATTATCCCTGAAAATAAAACCCCAGGTAAATTCTCAGCCTGGGTCAGAGAGCTCAAAGAGCCAAGTCTTCAGGTCCCAGCGGAATGAGCGTAGGTCAGGGGCAGTCCTGAGCTCCACAGGCAGCTGGTTCCGGATGGTAGGCGCACCCACAGAAAAGGCCCTCTTTTACCGGAAGATTGAGATCAGCTATTTTACGATAAATCAATTTTGAAAAGAGCAGCTAAGCTTGGCTTTATAGTTCTCTAGTTTTATAAAACAAACAAAAAACACAAGAAAAATGCATTCCCAAGCAAACAACCTTTGTTTCAGGCTACACAGACTTAATCTGACATCCATTTGGCTTCCAGAAGGCAGAAAGCTTTGAAGCTGTTCTACGGGAGGGCTGGAACTCTTGATGGTTGTAGTTTATATATGTTTTTGCATCAAGTGGCCAATCACATTTTGTTTATCTGTTTTGTACTATATTTTAACCTTGCTTTTGTTATATTGTGAGCTGCCCAAAGTCAGTTCAGCATGGGGCAGGCCTAAATCAAACCAAACGCATGAATAATACACAACTGAAATCCCAGCTTCTGTAGGTTTTGATTATCACCCATCAGGCATTTTAGCAGGCTATAGAAAAGGGAGAGATAGAAGCCTGGACATTAGTTCAGCTGATCCCAGGAAATTTTGCTCTTTCTTTTAAATTTTTCTCCCAATCGTAGATTCCTAAAATGCATAATTGCATCACAACAGCATTGTGTTTAATAATTATAAAAATCACTTTTATGTTTACAACATTTCTCATTTGTCAAGTTATAATTCTCCAGTATTAAAACATCAATTCATACCACTTAAAATAAAATTTCTTTCAAGCTGCCAGGTGCTCGTTAGTAGCAGCAGCAGAGAGATACCCATAGGCAGCCAATTTCCAAAGTACCTCATGTTAGGTTTTGTGCAAAAGCTCTCCTAAACAACCCTAAGGTTTTTAACAAAACCTGGCATCATGACTTCACACGGCTCTGCTATGGTCAGGAGACTGCAAGACCTGACCTTGACTGACTGACACATGAGTCTGGGATGGGAAATGAAAGTCTGAGACTTTCACAGCTTTGAAACTACATGTAGGTTGCTCCCCCTTCTCCATCAGCAAGCAAGAATGAAAAATAAGCAGCCTTGCTCAGAATGAGCTCTAAACTTCTAGGTTTTCCTTAAGGAGGAATCAAAATATGTCACTAAACTGCTCGGAATAACAATAGTCTTCCCACATTGCCACTAGAGACAGCAAACTCTGACTGATTTAAATAAGGAAAGAATCATTCTTTTTTTTTCATTAAAAAAAATTCTGCATAGAAACCACACTCAAAGTAATGGACACAATCATTAGTAGCTACACAGAACCAGAAAAAAGCTAAGATACACAATCCGTAACGGAAAGAATCCTGTTCACAGCTTCCCTGCTGTTTCTGGATTCAAATAACCATTTGTTCTTGACTCTATGTACATTGAAGTGGCTTAGGTTCCCCTAACCTTAAAAAATTGAAAGAAGGATTCCCCAAAGGCCTGAACCTGTTTGATGTTTTGAACTCACTGGATACTGTGGGAGCAGGTGGTATGACTGGATTACTGGCCCAGCTCAGCAGATACAGTCCAGACACTTGACGCAGCGCAGATGGTGAAGCTACTTCTAGCGGTCAATGGCCCTTTAGCAATAGCTTCTTCTTTTACCTAGATGAAATGTGGTGCTTCTTGTCCAGCTTTTTCCACAACTTACTTATGCCATCCATCTCACTGTCCTGAATGACTGGCCAGTTTACAATGGAATAAAATGCATAGATATAAAAAACATTAAAATTAAGATTAAAATAACTTAACAGACTTTGTATTTCTGACATTGGGTGCTGATGGCACCTCTTATTGAGATAATAGGAGTCCTTCTCAGGGAAACTCCAAATCTCAGAGTAACTTCCACATCTGTGCAATCAAAGAAAATGGCTGCCATGAAGATTAGTTGTCTATTCAGAAAATGGTCTCCAAAGTTGGTGTGGCTAATTAGCAGAAGGCAAAAAGGTGACATTGCTCACAAATACCCTGTTTAGCAATCCAAGATACTTATTATCAACTCACAATGATAGTTCCCTTTTTTGCAGGCAGCTTTACACATTTACAAACCAGAGCCCTGGACAGCAGCCGTTCACCATTTTATTTTCTAAGAACAAATATGGTTAAATTTTGCTTATGCAAAAAGTAAGTGTATTCTTGGAGAAGAAACTATACTTCTATTACAGCATTCTACCATCTTCTACCTTTTTATTTAACGATAAAATACTCTTAAATTTTTAAAGACTGAGAAGTGCATGAGGCCTGGCAGGCAGAAAGGGAAGCATAAACTGATACACTACCACACAGGAGCATCATGCAGGATATCCCAGTGCTCATATAATTTATACCACTAGATGTTTTTAGTGACCTTTTTTATCCAAAAGTTAATAAAGCACAAGTACGTGCTTCAGAATGCGTATAACATAAGTGGGACTGAGATGAGTCTTGGGATTTCTGCCATCCCTGTAATGTGAATTGTAAGAACAGAGTTTCACTCCACACATATACAGTAATGAGGACCCAGATTGTTGGGGGCAATTAAGCTGACTTTGTAATAATGCCGCTGGGGGGGGGAAGCCCTAATAAGCAGGCATATACATAGAATGAAGGCTACTGCTAAGCTTGTAAGCCGCCCTGAGTCTTCGGAGAAGGGCGGGATATAAATGGAATTAAAATAAATAAAAAAATAAATAACTCCACCATGCCACTCTTTTTTAGGGGATAAGCAAACTATAAAAAGCACCAACAAAGAAATGAGGAATGTTAAGCCAAATAGACAAAAGGAAAAAACAGCAATAAGCAATGTTCAGTTTGTACAAGAAATTTGAGATGTGCAAATAAATCAGGATTCAAGTCAAGTTTGAGATTCATGAACCAGGTTTCATACAATTCAATGTGAATTTGCGGTTCAGTGGCAACAAGACACCATTTGAACAGTCTGGAAATTCAATTTATAAACAGTTTTCACTAGTGATTACTTTATATTAGACTATAGTTTAATCTATAGATCAATAAATCTTATTGATTTATTTGCTTGTTTATTTATTTTCTTGTTTGCCTGCTTGTTTTGCAGAATGTGATGAAAATATCAGGAATGATCTTTAGAGGTGTAACTTTCAACCAATTTTCCCAGCAGTGCCTCCACTCTTAAGTAAAATTTTAGTCAGATATATTCAAGATTTTCACTGTTGTAACTTTTGGAAATATATTTCTTTTAAGGCAAAGATATCAGAAATGAGGAAAGACATTACAAACAACACATAATATCTCAGAAGTTAACATTTTCTCAGAAGTGGCGAATCTTGCTGATTAAATCCATTGAATCTCTGACTCTCTTTCAAATGCCTTCAAAGTGATTCAAGAGCATCTGACTTGATTTGGTGCCTCAAATCAATTCAGAGATCCAGTTAGAAGATTGGATTGGAAAGAGTTATTTGATTGAAACTCTTATGAATTTAATCACTTCTTCAAAACTTTGCACTCACCTTTTTTTAGTAAAAATAAAGAATATGTATAGTAGGATATTAGATGACTTATAACTGTGATAAGCACAGTACCAGTCAGTAGGAGCCAAAAGTGCAAAGCCTAGTTTAGTTCAAATATGCTCATGCTATCCTGTCAAAATTAGAATATTTAATACAGAGATTGCCTTTCAAACCAAGATGCTATTTTGAGTTTCCCACCAACTAGAAAATATATATTTGCAATGTACTGGCACAAGATTTTGGGATGCAAAAGACAAGAGAAGCAGGAACAAACCTCAAATGCACAAAGTGAATGATGTAAATAATGTCTTCAAAAACTGGCATAAAGAAGGGCTTCTCCTTCATTTGTCATGGAGGAGTCGCTTTTTTTTACATCTGGTCTGCATTTTTCTTTAGCATTCTGCCAGGAATGATTCCAAACACAGAACATAAAGCTGCATCCAATGAACATATATATTTCTAAAGGATTCTTTCATTGATTCCCACAGTCCTCATAGTGGATACTTGTTCTACACCATCTTTTTTTTAATTAGCTTTCATCTTTTAGGACAAAAACTGACAGCCTGGAAGGTTGTGGCTGGTACATATATAAAGCCATCCATGTTATTTAGAAAACAGTTATAGGGAATAAGATAACAAAAATGTTGTAGATGACATTTCTCCAATTGTTCTAAGTCAGTTATGTTCTCAAAGGGCCTTGTGAATGGATGGAAACTAGTCAAGGAGAGAAACCTAGAACTAAGGAGAAATTTTCTGACAGTTAGAACAATTAATCAGTGGAACAACCTGCCTCCAGAAGCTGTGAATGCTCCGACACTGGAAGTTTTTAAGAAGAGACTGGACAGCCATTTGTCTGAAATGGTATAGGGTTTCCTGCCTGAGCAGGGGTTGGACTAGATGACCTCCAAGGTCCCTTCCAACTCTATTATTATTATTATTATTATTATTATTATTATTATTATTATTATTATTATTATTATTATTATTATTATTATTATTATTATTATTATTATTATTATTATTATTATTATTATGTAGTCACACAATCACTGTGAGTTTCACAGCCACCTTTTTTATTTTAATTTATTTTACTGGGAGACACCCAGAGTTTGTTATAATATGAGATATATAAACTATACATATAAATGTTTAAATAAATAAATACATGACTGAAGAGAGGAAGAGGGAGAGAAGGAAATATTTCTACCAGTCTTTTGGAAAGTCCTTAAAACTGTCTTTTTAAGGCAATCTTGGAGATCCCATGGGAACAGATGGTTGTATTATGCTTGGAATGTATTCATTGCAAATGTGAACTAGATGAGATAGATAGATAGATAGATAGATAGATAGATAGATAGATAGATAGATAGATAGATAGATAGAGATGTTATTTGAAAAACGACAGTAAAAATGTTTTTAAGTTGCTAGTTATGCCTTTATGTCTGTGAATTTGTATGCCTGAATTATGCACGTGTGGGTATAATAAAGCATAAAATTCACATATATAAATACATATATCCACACACAATTTCGATATATAAACACAGAGACATTCATCCATATACACACATACGCACATAGACGTACACATATACTGTACCTATACATGCATATAAAGATATGTTTGTTCACTAAAATCTATTCACAAAAAGGAAAGTGATTGACCAAGTGATTGACAATATAGTACCAGATAATGGGTCTTTCTGTTGGAGGGCATTCAACATCCTACTGAGAAAAAGTTAAAGAACTTTTAGATTATTAACAATGTTTATGATGTGAGTAGTTTAAAATCTTTGGGACAACTAGTTGCTGATATTGCTATACAGGAAAATAAAATCTGAAGTTGCAAAGACAGAATTACAATGGAAACATGGAATATAAGAAGCAATGGCATGGGAAAACAACACACTGAAAGAAGAAACAAACTGTGGGCACTTTGACATCTTAGGCATCAGCAAATTGAGATGAACTGAATGCTTTCACTTAGATGCTACTATTTACTACTCAGCTATGAGAAACAAAGGAGGAATGGCATAAGTTTCCTAGTCTGGAAAGATATATCCAATGGTAGTTGATTACAACATCCACAATGATTGCATAGTATCAATTAGATTTCATGGACAACTCTTTACTGTAACAGTTACTCCCTAAACAGTAATGCAGAAGATGATGCTGACAACATTTATGTTCAAATTCAATCTGAAATCGATAGAGAATGCAAACAAAACTTCTTGTAGTGGTGGGAGATTGGAAAGCCAAAGCTGGAACTGCTAAGGAGGAAAAACATAGTTGGGCTGTAAAGCCTAGAAACAGGAGAACAATTTATCTTTTTTCTGCCAATCCAGCTATTTCTTCATTGCTAACGCATTCCTCAGGCAATCAGCATGAGCCCCATGTACATGGACATTACCTGGCATATAATACAGAAATAAAACTGATGATATTAATGGTATAAGGAAGTGGAAGAACTCGGTTATAACAGTAAAAATGTTGCAGTCATTGATGCATATTCTCCAAGTTTAGTTTCCCATTTAGGTATCACTAGCAGGGCCTTTTTTCCTCATAGAACGCTCAGAACGGAGTTCCGGCACCTTTTTTGGATGGAACCTTGTAGGGTAGGCAAGGCGGGTTATATGACATGTGTGAGTTCTGGCACCTTTTTCTTTTACAAAAAAAGCACTGATCACTAGTAAAGTGTCTTTTTTCAATGTTGTGCCACGTTTATCCTTGCAGCTGTCAACATGTATCTCAATAAATCGTGGTATTTCCTGTTCACATGTTCTGGAACAAAACCTAGCAGAAATATTTGACGTTTCTTAAAAGAGGTTTCTTCCTCTTTCTCAAGAACACTTTTATTCCTCCAGGGACTTGTAAAAATATCAGTCATGTTAAATTCCTGCCCTCCTTGGATAATCCTTGCTGAGTCTTAATCTGTCTATAGAATCTGAATGTACCATATCTGCATACGTAATTGCTCTTCCCTTGCTGTTGTTATCCTCAAAATAGAAAGAATTTGAAAATGAGGCTAATAGTGAAATTACTGGATGATAGAAAGAGAACTGATGCTTTTGAAAAAAATGGTGTTTGGGAAAAAATTATTGATAATATCAAGGATGTCCATAGATCATCAAAAAAATTAAGACCAAACCCAAATTATTATATTTTGGACACATTATGCAAAGACCACTTTTCTTGAGAAATCTATAATGCTGGAATAAGTGAAAATAAAAAGAGAAGAAAATGACCAGCAGCAAGGTGGATGGATTCAATTACAGTGGAAATGGGTGCAGCCAAGGCTTTTTTTTTGTCATAGAACGCTCAGAAGGCCGTTCCGGCACCTTTTTTGGATGGAACCTTGTAGGGTAGGCAAGGTGGGTTGCATGACATGTGTGAGTTCCGGCACCTTTTTCTTTTACAAAAAAAGCACTGGGTGAAGCATTGGGAGAATTGAAGGGCCAGATTGGGACAGATCACCATGGAGATGGTTTATTGGTGTTGTCACCAAGAATTGAGACTGATATGATGATACATAACCAGTCAACCAATTTGGATTTCCATCATGGCCTTCAAAACATACCCAGATAAGAATTACATCTTCCAAGCCCCAAATATCTACTTTTTGCTAGTCATTGAGAACCTGGTGCTTTTCAAAAACTACTGGGTTGGGAAAACTTAGAATGGTGTATTAAAGTAGCTATAACACCAGAGGAAACTTTTGTAAGCTTGCAATTGGATCAAGCTGACATTATTTGACAAGCTACCAATAATTTTCTCATGAACTTCTCCTATTACAAATGGGCATTTGTAAGAGTTTGTAAATGTTCTTATGAAAAATACTTTTCAATTGCTCTCTTTTTAAACCTCATTTCTTACAGGAGGGAGGGGGGGAAATAAATGAATTACATCTCCGAACGTTGATGTCTACAGAACATTTTATTTGTTCTCTACCCAGAGTCCCTCTGAGGGAGATGAGTAGTTTCTAAAACAAATAAACAAACAAACAAATTCTGGCTTCTTCTAGATATACTATCTCAAACTTGACATTTTATTATTGAGTCATGTGATCAAATCTAAATCTGTTTTGAAATTTGTTTCCTATGAAGTTGTCCTCACCAGTCTTGAAAATTCATAGAAATAATTCACATTTGGAGTGGTGAATGATACATTCTTCCTGTAACTGTGGGCAAAACTTTTTTGGGGGCAGATTGAAACCTCATATTATTGACATTTGTCTAGTTTTTTCATTACTTTCTTACAGGCAACTGAATAGAAGTCAGAGTGATCAATGGTCTCAATATATCCACATTATATAAGAACACAATAAACCTCTATACAAAAATCCAAGAAACTCTGAATTCATTCTTCAAGGCCCTGCTAGAGGTGAAAGCAAGACAGTCATATTCTAATTGATCAATATCCCCAATGATGAGATAATTTCCTGAATTCCCTTCAATTTCTCTTCACTTTCACGACTAAAAAACTAATCAGAACTTAGTGACAATGCTTTCAAAAATGTTTCCTTTAGCAATTTCATTTTAGAATAATATAGACAAATGCAGAATATTTCTTTCTGCTAGATAACACCTACACCTATCCTAATATTGCTTGTTGATGTTGTCGTCTTTCTCACACTTTTTTTATACTAGGAAGCTGGCTTTGGCATGAATGTGCATTACTGCAGTTCCATCTGTATTGCTAATGGGCTGTGCTGATTATACTGTGATTAGAACACCAGAAGAGAGTGAAAAAGTAGAGGACAGCATAAGACCAGAAGTCATTAACAAGCAATTAAAATTTTAAAAGTTACTCAGAAGTGTGGTTTACGTATGGTAAATAATTGGCTTTCCCCAATGTAGAGAGCATTGAGATTCTAGAAAAATACCTCTAGAAAAGTCTGGAAAAAAAACAGAAATCTGCTGAGATACACTGCTATTTGCAGCCTTTTACAGAACATACTTAGACTTGTATTATTCAAGCAAAGAATTTCCGTCTGTCCTATCAAATTTTTGCTCCAAATGTCAGGGAGTAGGTAATTCATTACAGCAGCTATCAGAATATTGTAATGGAATATTAGGATATTCCATTACAATGACATGAACTGTTTTACTGTGTAACAGGATGAAGTTGAATGGTCCTAGTGTCATCTTCAATCTACACATTCTGACTCAGAATTGGATTCAGGTGCGTCCTCAGTCCTTCCACCTCTTTAATTCCATAATACTGTACTTTGAGTCTCTTGATATGTGCTACTAAATTGAAATATTCAAGGTGTTGCACACTGTGGATTCACCTCAATTAAATGATTAAAATGTAGCACATGGCTGGGGATTTGAGGTGGAAGAAGAGGGCACCACTAAGATCTGACTCCTTTTTGGTACACACAGTCTTCACTTTTTGCGGTTTTAAGGTAACCTTTTTTTTATATTGGAATAACATCATTAAAAAACGAACTTGTCCTTTCCTACATTTGCTTAAATGATTAATTTTCCTCATAATAATCTCAAATGAACCTATTAAAAGATTTTGTCCCCCCCCCCAATACTGCTCATTACATTATCGTTTTAAGTAATTAAATCAGAATAAATGGCTGTGTGAAGATATTTTAATGTAATGTCTAATTATATCTGACCCGGACACTGAACTGTAATCATTAACTACATGAACTGTGTAATGTTCCAAAGGCTCTTTAATAATTTATATGCTCTGGATTTTGCGGCAAGCTAAGTCACTGGACAGCAGGCACCTGATCTGCCTGGTATCCAGCAGCCCCAACTATCTGTCCAATTAGTTTACAACACAGCCTATCTGATTGATTTCTTCATGCAGCCCTTGGTTGCTCCATCTTCTGATGTTAGCCCTGACCTCTGCTGTGTTCTTCAGTCTTTCATAAGCTTCAAATGTGTTGATCAGCCTTTACCTTGAGTTATCTCTGGCCATTTGTTTTCTATGGCCAACTTTACTACAATGAGTATCTTTTCTTTTCTTTTCTTCTTGGGCTATACCACAGGTCTGCAACCCGCGGCTCCGGAGCTGCATGCGGCTCTTTCAGCCGTCTCCTGCGGCTCCCAGTCTTCTGCTATGTGCAGTCCAAAAAAAAAAAAAGTGGGACTAAAAAAGTTCAACTAATCAATTCAAATATGCAGGGTAGATGCATATCTCGCCTTGGCTCCACTCTTCAGTCAAACCCTGTTCTGCGCATGCGCACATGTACATGCATGTGCACACATTTTTTGCGGCTCCCAGATTTTCCTTTTGTGAGGGAACCGGTTCCGAGTGGCTCTTTCACTGTTTCAGGTTGCTGACCCCTGGGCTATACCATTATACCATGAAGGGCTTATACCATGTACCATTATACCATGAAGGGCTGCCACAAAGAAAAGGGATTCAACTTATTGTGGAAAGCACCAGAGGGCAGGACAAGTAACAATACTGTAGATGGAAACTAATCAAGGAGAGAAGCAGCCTGGAATTAAGGAGAAACTTCCTGACTCTGAGAACAATTAAGCAGTGGAACAACTTGCCATCATTGGAGGTTTTTAAGAAGAGACTGGACAGCAATTTGTATGAAATGGTATAGGATCTCCTTCTTCAGATCCTTCTAGTTTGGACTAGAACAGGGCTTTTCAACCTTTTCACCCACTATACCACTTTTAGGATATGGCAACATCCGAGTACCACCAGTCGCCTAGCAAGGTGTCAACTTGATGACCCCCCCAAAAAAAGGAAAAAAGTGATGAAGTACAGGTAGTCCTCGACTTACAACAGTTCGCTTAGTGATTGTTCAAAGTTACAATGGCACTAAAAAAAGTGCCCCCCAAGCCACAGCCGAGCAAGACACCTGCCTGCCCACCCAGCCGCGCTTTTCCTCCTGTCCGAGGTTTTCATTGTTGTGAGCATTTCTGTTGAGGATTGGCAGTGGGGGTGGGGTGGGGGGTGTTTGGTTTTATTCTCCCCATCTACTGGGTGGTTGCAGCAGGTTTTGGTCACTTCACATGACCCTGGGACACTGTGACTATCATAAATATGAATCAGTTGCCAAGTAGCTGAATGCAAATCACATGACCCTGGAGATGCTGCAACATTCCAGCTGATCAGTGCTTCTTCTGGGCTCAGAAGTACCAGGATCAGCACTGAGCTCCAGCTGGAGCCTGGCGCTGATCCTGCGCTTCCGCTGAGCCCTGACAGCCCTGCAGCTCCAGCCATCTCTCAGTCAGGCTTGTGCGGTGCTGCCACCGGTTCAGCTCATTCCCCTCCCCCGCTACCACTTTTCTAGGATGGTTGCATACCACCTGCCAGGTGCCAATGTACCACAGGTGGTACCCGTATCACTGGTTGAAAAGCCCTGCACTAGAAGACCTCCAAGGTCCCTTCCAGCTCTGACTTCCATTCTCTGAATTATACATATTAACTTTCAGGGGCCTAATTACATAAAACATTGGCTTTGGGGAAAATCATATGATACTGCAGAATTCAGCATGTAATAAAACATACTAGGTGTAGCACAAGTTGATTATTTATTTATTTATTAAATGTATACACTGCCCATCTCACTGTCCAAAGCAACTCTGGGTGGCTCACAATATAGTAGAAATAGAAATATGAACACAATTATAAATATAAATGTCAATACTGCAAACACTGACATGTTTTTGCACTGACAATATAAGAGGCAGCTTTTTGCTTTAACTGTTTGGTTTTGAATCACTAAAACACGGGAGGAATGCAACCCGGATGTTTTGACAAGATAAGGGATAGCCGCTTCAGAAGGGAAGTGAAACTTCGTGTGTTAAATTAATTGGTAAATGTGATTCATGACATGTAAATAAGGGAGGGAAATTCTGTATGATGTGGTGTATCAAGGGGAGGAGAATTCAGATTCTGGCATCCATCCACGAGTGCCGATGCTCCGTTCTGCTCATTATAGACTTTCTTAGAATAAATAATCATTTATTTATTTATTTATTTATTTATTAGTTTTTATAAACCGCCCTTCTCCCGAGGGACTCGGGGCGGTGTACAGAGGAAGGAAGGTATACAGACCGAACAATAAAATAATAAGAAACACTAATAACACAAACTGGAACCCCAATTAACGTTATCATGCCAGGCCAGCCTGCTGGAATAGGAAAGTTTTTAAGTCGCGACGGAAGGTACGGAGGTCAGGGGCCATCCGGATTTCGGTTGGTAAGGTGTTCCAGAGGGCTGGCGCACCCACTGAGAATGCTCTCCCCCTGGGGGCCATTAGCCGACATTCCTTGAGCGGTGGCACCCTGAGGAGGCCCTCTCTGTGGGAGCGCACAGGACGGTGGGGTGCTGACATCGGCAGAAGGTGCTCCCGTAGGTAGTCCGGACCCATGCCATGCAGTGCTCTTTGATGTGTCTTTTTAATCGGAACTATGACATCAAAAACAAATCAAAATTGCAAAAGATTAAATACAGATTTAAAAAGACACGGGCTTAGAATAGAGCAGAGGTGGTGACTTCTCTATCACTATACCAATCACGTACAGCCTACACCTTCTCCTTCAGGGCCCTGTACCAAATAGCAGAGCTAGATTTTAAGGCCCTTCTGAGGGTCAGAAGGACGAGGTTGGATATCACCTCCAGTGGCAAGATGTTCCAAAGGGCAGGAGCCATGGCAGAAAAGGCTCTTCTCCTAGACCCCACCAACTGAAATTCCTCGGCTGATGAGTTCTGCAGTAGTCTCCTTCTGTAAGAGCAAGTGGGGCAGGCCATTCCCACTGGGGCAAGACCATTCTTCAGATATCACATGCATTGCTTATACCATCTTATTACTAAAATAATATAAAATAGGCAAAATACAGGTTACTGTAATTGTGGGGCTTAGGTGCACAGTGAAATACTCACACTCTCACTGGATGTTGTTCAGAATCCATGTTTTGTGTTGTCCATATTCATCTGAGCCTAAACAAGTCAGGAGACTTTTGGTTTTTGTGAGTGGCTTAGAAGGAAAGCTGGGACAAGCTATTCTGAAAGATCCATGGTTGAAAAGTCATGTATGATACAGGCGCCAATTTTTAATAAAAGGTAATGGTTTCTCCTGTCCAGTTGTATGTAATTCTAGGGGGCGGTGCTCGTCTCCATTTCTTAGCCAAGGGAGCCAGCATTGTCTGAAGACATTTCTGTGTGAATGTGGCCAGCATGATTATATGCCGAATACTGTTACCTTCCCACTGAAGTGGTACCTATTAATCTACTTGCGTTTACATACTTTTGAACTGCTAGGTGGGCAGGAGCTGGGGCAAGTAATAGGACCTCACCCTGTCATGCAGCACTTGGGTCTTGAACCGGGTCTGTCAGCTTTCTAGATGACAAACTCAGCATGCTGAGCCATTGTGCCCCCCCCCCGTGTTTAATAAACCTTCTGCTAATTTATGTGATTGGCCATAAGCAGGCTATTCTTGTTATTGCAGGATTATTTATTTGAGAATTCACTTACTCCCCTAAAATGTATTAAGTATTTTTGTTGCTTTTGTGGTTATTCATGGACAAGCAGAGTAGCAAAACATTTGAATCATCAGACACATATGCTCCCAGCTGAAGTTTCAGCATTCGCTAATTAAGTGTTCACAGCAACTTTATAGAACATAATTACTGCAAATAATAAGAATTGACCCAACCAATTTAACAATTGCTTAAAATTACATTTGTTGAGTACACTTATTTAGCAACTTAAGACAGATTTATATTATTGTTGATTAACAAATACCATGGGGTAGATCCTTGAATGGTTATAACAATGGATAAGAAAAATAAGAAATACATACATACAGTTATTTAATGTGGTTTTGTAGTGTCAGTGAGGTTTGAAATATACCATCATTTAAAAGAGATGCTAAGAAATAGATCTAATTAAAATTGTGTTTAAAATATTGATCACTTTGCTAATGTTAGGCATTAGGCCAAAAGGATACTAACGTATAAGTTTAAAGGCAAGTGCCACCTATTGGTGCAAAGGTATAGACCAGGGGTAGGCAACCTCGGCTCTTTTATGACTCATGGGCTTCAACTTCAACTTCATCTAGCTATGCTGACTCAGGAATTCTGGGAGTTGAAGTCCATGAGTCATAAAAGAGCCGAGGTTGCCTACCCCTGGTATAGACTACTGTATAAAAGAATTGATATATCATCTACATAAATGTTTCCCATTAATAGAGCAGAATTTATTATTTATTTTAATTGTTTTAAGTTATATTTCAGTCAGTGCTGTTTATTACGGTACGTGTGTTTGGTATTCCTTTCCCTTTTAATATTCTGGGCTTGGTTAGCAATCATGGGCAGGCAGCCAAATGAACACATTCCACTTGAACCAATGCCATTGTAAAAGATAGCAGCATGCAACTTTACATTAATGCAAAACAGGCTATGCCTGTACCGAATTCAGGAACCTGCAAAAGTGTAAAATGGCTTTAATAACTTTTCACACCATTAAAAATACTCAAATCATAAATTTGCATACTCACCAAAAATCCTTGAAAAAACAAAAATACCAGATCCCAGAATTATAGTGTTTACTTTATTGATGTTGGCCTAGATCCAAAACCAAGGAGATACATATGCCGACAAGAAACACGTCAGCCAGAACATTAATTCGCTTTTCTTGTTTAAAAATTGTTTCTTGCTGTGAACAAGACAATCTGTTTCATAAAATCAAAAGCAGCTCGTCACTTTTGCAGTGGTAACTGCTGAAGAAAAATTTAAGGTGCTTGGCTTGCAAATCTGCCCCAGGGCAACAAATTTTTCTGGATTCATTCTGATCAGTGTGGTCAAAAACTGATTTATCAATATTGGTAAGGACTGAAACATGAAGTTCATTTTTGATTTTTTTTCCCATGCAGGAATGCCCTATAATTATTTTGCAATTTTATGGAGGCAAGGGGAGATTTTATTTTGTTTTATTTTAATATTGTTGTGAAGGTTCTGACTAATGAAACCAAATAAATCAGAACTCTGAGGCTTGAAGTTTCCTCAAAGCACATGTTTATTGGATACATAATATCAGCAAGGTCAAAAGTGAAACAAATTCTAAAAATTCCCCTTAGGGATTCAGTATAACTAAATGTAACAAATCCCTCTTTCTACTATGCTATATAGATCATGCTATCCAATAAAAGCAATTGGTGGGCTTTATGAATCCTCTTCTCCCAGCTTCTGTGGGAATGACCTTAGTTCCCATGGGACTGCTCCGTGTTTAGTCTAGAAAAGCTGTCATTTTCTTCCCCCCTTCTCTCCCACAATCTGTGGCAACTCAGAACAACAAAGATGGTGTAATGTATTGGGCTTGTTTTGTTAAGGGAACACCACATGGGTAATTGCTGAAAGGTTGCTTGAGCAGGGAAGCTGGCTAATGGCTCCCAGCTCCTCAGGCAACTTGTCTCCAGAGCCGCTATTGGTTGCCTCTCGGGCGGCAATAGGTTGCTTTAAACCTATTGGCCGCCGCCTAGAGGCCAGGGTATAAATTGCTGCATTCGCAGCCCTGTTTCCCAGTTCAGATCTGCAAGCAATAAACAATGATCTTTGCTGAACTCACTCGCCTTGTCTCGTCATTGAAGCAACGAACCCAGTACATAACAGATGGCTTCAGCCAGGTTGGTTTCAGAAATTGACAGCTGTATTTTTAGTGTGAAGCAAATGCACTTTTGGTATTGTATTTTAATACTGTATTTTACTGGGAGTATTTACATTAAGCTGAAGTTTTCCTCCCATACCTTACTGAGTTTGCAATTGGAAGGGAAGTTGCTTCTTTCCATAGCAAGTGCATTAATTTGCATCAGAGCAGTCTGCAATTCATTTGCACGCTCGAAGTTAGTTTGGCAACTTAGTAAGGAATATGCAGTATTTGCTCATCCTGTGAATCATGAAGGAAGAATTGCACTCAACCTAACATCTGTCCAGGATTTAGTATTTCTAAACTTACTGACTGTTCCATAAATAAAAGTTATTTAGAGCTTGAACCAATTTGGTATGAAAGTAGAATTGCTGAAGTTTTTTCATGGTCAGCTGATCACATTGTGTCAGGCCTGGAAACGGAGCAGAGGCCCACTGTTTTTATTATTGTTACAGTGGTCACACATCAGCCAGATGTTTAGACAGATTTGGCATTTTTGTCCTCTGATCAAGTCCTTCCCAAAGATCTGAGATACGCATAAGTTGCTGCTTAATAATATTAAAGCTATTGTTGCAGGATGCAAGCTGTTCCAAATAAAGCTGCCTTTTGGAATTGACCCATGATGATTTTGTCAATGCCAATGGTGTTCAAGTAGTCCTCCAAATGTTTTTTGAATTGCATCCAAGGTACAATCATTACTGTTGGTACTATCTTTGTATTCTTTTTCCCGTCATTTTCCAAAATGATGGTTCTTTCACAGGTACATTTCATGTATAGCTTTCTTTATGGAGGCATGACATATAACATTCATATCTCTGTATTCTGAGAGCTTCAAATGGACTGTATATACCACCCTTCATTGCACCATTACATAAAATATAACTTATCTTTTTCTCTTTGCCTATAAGCTAATTTTCACCTTGTTTGTCAAAATATGGTGCACTTACATATGTACTAGAGCAGTGATGGCGAACCTTTTAGAGACCGAGTACCCAAACTGCAACCCAAAACCCACTTATTTATAGCAAAGTGCCAGGGCTGCATCAGCATTGTGATGCCCTCAGGGGGAGTGGGGGGACGTGGCCCACCGGGTGGGCATGGCTGCGGTGGTCATGGCAGACTGGGTGAGCATGGCCAGGGCCAGTCCCTCACCATCTCCAGGGCATCCCCAGGGGGCCAACGCCGCTTGCTCGCTCACTTCCTGCCCTGTTGCATCCAAACGCCACGTGCTCGCTACTCTGGAGAACTTGGCTGAGACAACGGCACGCGTGCCCACAGAGAGGGCTCTGAATGAATGAACAAATGAATGAACCTTTATTGTCAAAGTACAACCATGTATATATTGAGATTGGCTGAGCCTCCCTTCATGCCCCCCCAACTCACAGTGACAACAAACCCTCCATCTTATTACACCATGTGAGCTAATTGCACAACACACTGGCCTCACAAATCAGTCATACATAAAATTATAAAATTATTTCCCGTTCAAGAGCCTAACAGTCCATGGATAAAAGCTGTTCTTCAGCCTGTTGGTACGGCTGGCTATATTCCTATATCTCCTACCGGATGGTAGGAGAGTAAAGAGATACCGACCAGGGTGTACGTCATCCCTGAGAATTTTCCTCACTCTTCCAAGGCAACGAGCCCTGGTGATGTCATCCAGTGGTGTCAAGGGACAGCCCACAATGTCCTGTGCTGTGCTCACCACCCTCTGTAATACTTTCCTATCCGTGGCTGTCAGACCAGCATACCAAACCACAATACAGTACGAGAGGACGCTGTCTATAGTAGACTGATAAAAGAGGGTCATTAGCCGTTATTCTACCCTGTTCTTCCGCAAGACCCTGAGAAAGTGAAGCCTCTGTTGGGCCTTTCTAGCCACCTGGGTTGTATTAACTTTCCAGGTAAGATCTTCACAGAGGTAGACTCCCAGAAATTTAAAGGAGGAGACTCTCTCCACAGAGTCCTCCCCCCCCCCGATGTAAAGTGGGGCAGGTTCCTCTTTTTTCCTCCGGAAGTCTAGCACCATCTCTTTTGTCTTGCCGATGTTCAGGTGCAAGTTATTCTTGGAACACCATATGGATAGTTTTTGTACCTCCTCCCTGTATGCTGTCTGAGTGCCGCCCCTGGCACGCGTGCCATAGGTTCACCACCACTGTACTAGAGTCTAGACTGTTGAATACAGCAGTATACATGCAAGTCCATTACAGAACATACTTTCAAAAAAGGCTCCATCTCCATGTACTCTACTCTGTTATCTTCCTGATTTCATCAATTTGAAATCTTACAAGTGAAATCCAAACCTTGGAATAATTTAACTGCCTAAATTTCAGAAGTCACTGGTAGTTAAACTTTGAGAAAGAGAAGGAGGAGGAATTACAGTATCAAATACAGGAAGTCCTCGATTTACGACCACAATGGAGCCCAAACTTTTTGTGGCTAAGTGAAACATTTGTTAAGTGAATTTTGCTCCATTTTATGACCTATCTTGTCAGAGTTGTTAACTGAATCACTGCAGTTGTTAAATTAGTGACTTGGTTGTTAAGGGAATCTGGCTTCCATACTGACGTTGCTTGTCAGAAGGTCACAAATGGTGATTCCCATGACCCCTGGACACTGCAACCATCATAAATATGAGTCAGTTTCCAAGCATCTGAATTTTGATCGTGTGATTGTGGAGATGCTGCAAAGATCGTTAAGTGTGAAAAAAAGGTCATAAGTCACTTTTTCCAGTGCTAGGGCAACTTTGAATGGTCACTAAATGAACTAAGTCAAGGACTAGATGCATTGAGGAAGGTCTCAGTCTGATGTCCTTCAGATGATCTCAGAAAAGATATATTTTTGTTTGTTTGCTTTGTTCATTAGGACTTTGTGTTATTGTTTTTGTGATTTGCTGCTTGCATATTGCCTTGAATGCACTGATGCTGAAAAGCGGGCTGTGCTAAAGTCAGCAAGCACTTCATAAGACTCATTAGGGCTGGGAGAACATTTTTAGTTTCACTCGTGTTCTTAAACACTTCTTTCTAGCTCAGCACATTTGGAACTGAGTCACAGATCTTGACTATCCCAGGACTGACTTCATTAAAGACATTCCAGACCTATTATTTAACAAGATTACTACCCATGACATGTCTGGCCATCTAAGAAATGAGGTAATCTTGAAGGCATGTTGAAAGGCAAAGGAGATAAATAAAGCAAGGATTATAACTGACAACAAAATGGTAAATTGAAGAGCTTAGACTTTTATATGTGTGGCTAAACTTCAATAAGCAATGACTCACAAGGTATACAGGAAAGATGGTGGCTGTACCTGAATTCAAGCTCTGACAGCTTGCATTCAACCATGGTTTCTTGCTATATATCATGAAGAAACCTAAACAAATGCTTTGTGGAATGTTTGCTTCTGAGTAGAGCTTGACTTAGTTTTTTTATAGGATGAATTCTCACAGTAGACAGAAGAAGGAGGCACAGATGATGGGCTGGCATTAGAAGCAAAATCTTAAATTATCCTAACAGCTTTGAGAAGAAGAACTGGGGGAAAATTGGAACAATGTTTGGCAACTAAGGAGCTAGTGGACTACCAATTCAGGATTGGACACTTTTTGCACTTTGTCTTATGAGTATTATGAGTTGGAGAAAGGCCCAAAGCTACAGTGCAGAGAAGGACAAGATTGCTGAAAATGAAAAGGAGGATTTGTCTACACAATTCACAATGATGGGGTTAGAAGAGTGACAGATTTACTGTTGTAATTCAGGGTCAGCCTGTGGGTTCGGCAGTTGGGTCAGATGACTCAGAGGAGGAGGAGGGGGGTGTTGAAGACCTTGCTGAGGGGGTTGAAGATCTTGCTGATGATAGCCCTCAGGCAGGCCCCTCCCACTTGGTCACCATGGAGACCCAGCTGTGTGAGCCTGACAGTGTGGATGAAGATGACCCACAGCTGGCCCTGTTCAAGGACGCCCGACGCAGGAGGCAGTCAAGTAGGAGTAAACAGAGGGAGGCAATGGGGCACCTCGGAAGGAGGCACAGAGAGGCCACGCCCTGAACTCTTTATAAAGGGAATGTGTGGGGAGGGCTGGTTTGCTGCAAGCAACCGCTCAGATAGTGTTTCAAAGCTCCTGTATCTTTGTTCGTGTCTTGTTTGTTTTTTGTAGTAATAAATTTGGCAGACGTATTCCAGCCTCTTGCCGTTTGTAAAGGGGTTGCCTTTTCTGCAGGGCCGGTAGCAGGCTGGTACAGAACATTTACCAATCAGGGAAACAGCAAGTACAGTGTTAACTTCACTCACACGGGGCAAATTGTTGCCATTTTTTTTAATCCCATTTATATCCCGCCCTTCTCTGAAGGCGGCTTACAATCTAAGCACAAATCAATGTGCTTAGCAATAGCCTTCATTCTATGTATATGCCTGCTTATTAGGGCTTTCGCCCCCCCCCCGAAGCGGCATTATTACAAAGTCAGCTTATTGCCCCCAACAATCTGGGTCCTCATTTTACCTACCTCGGAAGGATTGGAAGGCTGAGTCAACCTTGAGCCTGGTGGGATGCGAACCTGCAATAATTGCAGGCAGCTGGTGTTACTTAAGGAGGCATTAGCCCACTGCTCCACCAAGGCTCAGTGCCATGTCTCTAAGCCTTTCCGTGACTCTAAATTAGGATGCAGGGAGCCAGAATGGTGTAGTAGTTAAGACACAGGGCTAGAAACTGGGAGGACTGGGAGTTGTAGTCCCACCTCAGGCACAAAGCCAGATGGGTGATCTTGAGCCAGTCATTCTCTCTCAGCCCTAGGAAGGAGGCAGTAATAAACAACTTCTGAAATCTTGCCAAGAAAACTGCAGGGACTAATCCAGGCAGTTGTCAGGAATCAACAACAATTCAAAAGTACAGACACAGATTTTAAAAAGGTATAGAAACACACACACACACACACCGCACACACACAAAAATGAGAGGCATGGTGGCCTAGTGGTAAAGACGCTTGCCTCCCATTCAGAAGGTTGAGAGTTGAATCCTAGGTAGTGGCAGATGTTTCTTTCCTAGAGCACAAAGAAAAAATATCTGCTGTGAATTCATGTGGCATCAGGAAGGGACAGTAAATGCTCAGATCCATCCAATCACCCCGATTAAGGAATTACAGTAGGGGCCCCCAACCCCCGGTCCATGGACCGGTACTGGGCCACGGCATGCCAGCAACCGGTCTGCACACACAAGCAAAGGCCCA
The DNA here is from genome assembly GCF_964194415.1 of Vipera berus. Lineage (NCBI taxonomy): Eukaryota > Metazoa > Chordata > Lepidosauria > Squamata > Viperidae > Vipera > Vipera berus. The sequence goes on from NC_138203.1 coordinate 250,273,603, forward strand.
TCCACAAGATTCAGGCAGTGCACAAAACCACACACCCTCCAGTCCATGGAAAAACCTCTCCACAAAACTGGTCCCTGTTGCCCAAAAGATTGGGGACCTCTGGATTACAGGGTTGTAAAAAGGAGGTTATTTTATATATACTGTACAGTATATATATATAAATATTTATTAAAGAGACGGTACATATATCCAGGCAGAAAAACACTTAGGCTACATAGTACTAGGCAGACAAGAAAAATATCTTCATTTATTTTTGTATTTAGAATCTCTGATATCATAATGGAAAGCGGAACATGATAGTAATGGAATGTAGTTCTGATTGTAAATTATGCTTGCAAAGGTGGCTAGGAAATCAAAATTAAATGATGAACAAATGCTGGTATTATATCTGGTTGTTTGAATGAAGATAAAAAATCTTAAATAGTGTTTTGCACTTGTTTTCTATCGAATCCTAAGAACAGTCCCAGTGTCACCAAACAAATTTAAAGTGAAATGATTTCCACAGGTGTGATCAGTAAAATTGACAATTGTAACATTATGATCTAAGCCCTACCCCTTTGCACACGAGTGAAGAATCAATGCATCTACAAATGGCCAGGGCTTGGATCACAATGCTGCAACCACAAGCTTGCCAACTTTGAGTTCTTCCTGCAGACAACTCCATTAAAAGGCCTTGTCACACAGAGAACAAATTGATATCATGCACAGAGCAAATATTGATTATCTTAGGGACTCTTAATTCACAACATTGGATTCTTAGCCAACAACTAAAGGTAATAGTTTCAAATGTAAAAAAAAATAGTACAAGACACTCACAGAGAAATCTGTATTTGTCTGTGTAGAAGTAAATAGATTCATCCCAAATAAGTAAAGTTTTCAATTTTAGATTATCCTTCTCTTTCTTTTTTCTTTTTCTTATTTTTAAGGAAGAATTAGATATAATCCCAGAGATTCTTAGTCTTCAAAATTGGGGTGAAGGATAATATGTTTGTAATAACTTTATTAAATATTACTGTTAAGCCGATGAACACTAATACAAGCTATAAATAAATAAGCCAATTCAGGTGTGTTTGAGTATACAATACAAATAAATATAGATATACTGTAAATATAGATATACTGTAGATAGATGTAGATGGTAGAGATAAAGAAGATAGAGATAAATATAGATTCCCTTCTCTTTCAATAGAGTATCTTCTATACATCTTCCTACAATTTATCTAACCTAGTTTGTACACCCAGAAAAGGAGTTAATACAAATACAGGCTACAGTCAAAGATTTCTAGGAATCAATAGCTTTAGTGAAAATTAAAAATTAGTATCAAACTTTCTTATTGGATATAGTGAGTGATACAACATTTCATTTAAATGCCCAACTGTGTACACATGTCAAGTTCAAACACACATATGCACATCTATTTTTCTTTAAAATACTTGGTTTGGGAAAACTCTTTTCAATTTCTCTAAACTATTTTAAAAGAGACCATTCTCCTTTGTGTGAGCATAAGAAGCCACAAATAATAAAAATATGGTTAAAGAGTGATAAGTGGAAGCTGTTAGATGGCATAAGAGCCAGCCTATAAATCCTTCCATTTTCCATTATCAAAAATCCCTGAATTTCTTTTCAATGATCCTATGTCTTGCAGCCTTCTTAATGTATGTCTCTCAGAGGTAAACATTTCAAACTTTGGCGTGCAATGATGTCTGAAAGAAAGTATTCCAGCACATGCCACTTTAATACTTTTTTCCCAATAATTTGCCGATTATTTCTTCCAAATGTTCTGATGTGAAATTGCACAGCTGAATTCAGATGCCAGTGTACTTGAGTTTGGGCTGGCGAGATTTTTTTTTTAAAGTCAAAATTCACTTCCCAGCACCTAGTCTAAGTAGGACTTATTATTGCTATAAAATAAGTCAAAGAGGCTGCAGAAGAGATTCCATCTGCTGCTGTAGAAACCAAAGATATATGTTCATTGCTATTCAAAATGCTTCCATTTTGGAACTCACCAAATTATGATCATTCATATGATCTTTGCAACTTCTAGAAGTCAGATCTGGAGAAGAAGGTACATTTGGAGTTAGGTAAATTACCTTTTGAGTTGGCTAGACATGAACATCTGGTACAGTTAAGCCCTAGACATCTCTTAAATAGTCCTCAGAAATTCTAGTAACATAAAAAGAAGCCAAAAATAAGAGTCATGGATTCAGGAAAAATCCAGACATTGGTATAGAAGCAATAATTCCTTCCAACTTTGTTCTCCAGTTACTGAAATTCTCAGGTATTCTACCAGTGCTAGACTCAAACTTTTCAATAGTTAGGATAACTATTAAATTTTGAGAACTGTACACTCCATACATTTTATCTAAACTTCTTCTAAGAGTCATCTGGGAGGGTCGTCGGAGTTAGCTCGGGAGTTCATGGCTTCCATGACAGCCATGGGCCTGACCCAGGTTATTGAGGGCCCAACTCATGAGGGGGATCATACTCTCGACCTGGTGTTCCTGTCTGGACAGTGGTTGGATGATCTGGGAGGGGGTTCCCCGTCCATCACCCCTCTGTCATGGTCAGATCACCACCTCCTGAGGCTGGTTTTCCGTCATGCCACCCCCCGCCGCTGGGCGGCGGAACCGACCAGGTGGTTCCGCCCCAGGCGCCTAATGGACCCAGATCAGTTCCAGAGGGCGCTTGGGCCTATACCTATCACCCTTACCCACAGCCCAGTCGATGCTCTGGTGGAGGCCTGGGAAACGGCTGCCACCAGGGCACTTGACTGCGTTGTACCCATGCGACCTCTGACCCGGCGCAGATCCCGTTGGGCCCCATGGTTCTCTGTGGAGCTCCGGGAGATGAAGCGTCGGAGACGAGGTCTAGAGAGCGGTTGGAGGTCCAGCCGATCCGAATCCGACCGATTGCAGTTAAGAACCTTTATAAGGTCTTATCTTGCGGCGATAAGGACGGCGAAGTCTAACTACTTTGCCGCCCTTAGCGCGTCCGCAGATAATCGCCCGGCCGCCCTGTTTAGGGTGACTCGCTCCCTCCTTAACCAGGAGGTGAGAGAGGATCCCTTGCAGGGACGAGCCGAGGAGTTTAGTCATCATCTGGCGGACAAAATCGCTCGGATCCGGACCGGCCTGGACTCTGACTGGGCAGAGTCTGATGTGGAGGAATCAGGCGGTCTTGAGCACGTTATCTGGACTGAGTTTGACCCTGTTTCCCCTGATGATGTGGACAGGATCATGGGGAGACTGAGCACCACCACCTGTTTGTTGGATCCGTGCCCCTCCTGGCTAGCTTATGCGGCTCGGGAGGGAACACGAGGCTGGTTCCATGCAGTAATAACTGCTTCTTTGAAGGAGGGTGTCTTCCCTGCCGCCTTGAAGGAGGCGGTGGTGAGACCCCTTCTCAAGAAGCCTGCTTTGGACCCAGCTGCTTTAAACAACTATCGTCCAGTCTCCAACCTTCGCTTTCTGGCGAAGGTTGTTGAGAGTGTGGTGGCGCATCAGCTCCCTCTGTTCCTGGAGGAAACTGATTATCTGGACCCGTACCAATCGGGCTTCAGGCCCGGACACAGCACGGAGATGGCATTGGTCGCGCTGGTGAATGATCTCTGGAGGGCAAGGGACAGGGGTTGCTCCTCTGTCCTGGTCCTATTAGATCTCTCAGCGGCTTTCGATACCATCGACCATGGTATCCTGCTGCGGCGTCTCAGGGGGTTGGGAGTGGGAGGCACCGTTCTACGGTGGTTCTCCTCCTACCTTCAGGGCCGCTCGCAGTCGGTGTTGACAGGAGGGCAGAGATCCGCCCCGAGGCCTCTCATTTGTGGAGTTCCTCAGGGGTCGGTTCTCTCGCCTCTCCTGTTCAACATCTATATGAAGCCGCTGGGCGAGATCATTCGTGGTTTCGGGGTGGGGTATCACCAGTACGCTGATGATACCCAACTTTTTCTTTCCACCCCGAACCAACCCAGTGATGCCCTCTCCGTGATGTCCCGGTGCCTGGAGGCGGTTCAGGTCTGGATGGGGAGAAACAGGCTTCGTCTCAATCCCGCCAAGACTGAGTGGCTGTGCATATCGGCATCTCGGGTTAACCAAGTTATTCCACCTCTAACAATGGGGGGTGAGGTGTTACCCCCCGTTGATAGGGCTCGCAACTTGGGCGTCCTCCTGGATTCACGGCTCAATTTTGAAGATCACATAGGAGCCGTGACCAGGGGGGCTTTTGCACAGGTTCGCCTGGTGCGCCAGTTGCGTCCCTATCTGGACCGAGACGCCCTACGCACAGTTACTCATGCGCTTGTGACCTCCCGTTTGGACTACTGTAACACTCTCTACATGGGGCTGCCCTTGAAGACCACTCGGAGGCTTCAACTGGTGCAGAATGCGGCTGCGCGAGTTGTAATGGGGGTTTCCCGATACTCCCATGTAACACCTCTACTCCGCGAGCTGCATTGGCTTCCGGTTGCCCTCCGGGTGAAATTCAAGGTGCTGGTTATTACCTATAAAGCCCTACATGGCCTGGGTCCGGGGTATTTGAGGGAACACCTGCTGCCGGCTTCAAACGCCCTTCACCCAGTGCGCTCCCACAGGGAGGGTCTGCTCAGGGTTCCGCCGGTAAGAGAGTGCCGGCGGGTGACACCCAGGGATAGGGCCTTCTCAGTGGGAGCGCCTGCCCTCTGGAACCAGCTGCCGGTGGAGCTGAGGACTGCCCCCGACCTCCGATCATTCCGCTGGGGCCTGAAGACCTGGCTCTTTGAGCTCTCGGGCCCAGGCTGAGGAGAAAATTATTTTAATTGGGGTTTTTAATAGTACAGGGTTGATTTAATATTTTTAACTTGGTTTGTAACTTTTGTATGTTTGATTTTTAACTCCCTGTAAACCGCCCTGAGTCCTCAGGGAAAGGGCGGTATATAAATGCAATAAAAATAATAAATAAATAAATAAATATAAATTGGTAGTCGCCAGTCAGGATACATAGCTTTTTCATACATAGTTTTTTCTTATGAGGAAGGCTTTCTGTACCTCAGCTCTAAATAGTTCAGGAATCTATAAACCTTGATCATTACTTAAGCATCCTTCTTCCAAACAAAGAAAAGATAAGACTCTTTTCTTTGGGATTTTTTTCTCTCCCAGATAAGATAAAAGGTGAAAAAGTACACAGATAGGAGGCCAGGAAAATAAGTTTCTCTTTGCTTCTTAATGAAGTACCCCATTTTGGCTAGCTCATTATCTGAACTCAAACCACATTTGATAAATATTTCATTTAGAGTCACTCTAATTTGTTCTGGAATTTTGAATAAGAAAGGAAGTGTGATCATGTTGTTTGTGATGAGAGGGGTGGAGAGACTGCTTCCTTTTACTTAGCCATTTTTTCCTACTCTTTGATCTACCATTCCTTGTGCTGCTTTGGGAAGTATGGAAGTGGTGGGTACCAAAAGAGAAAAACAGGCACCCCACAAAGCTTAATAGAAATCTCATTCTTTTTTCTCTCAGACTTGATGTTAGGTGGCGGTTGATTGTTGACATAACCAATATTCCTGCCCTGAGAAAACTTAGTTCCTAATGCAAAATTCCCTGGTGCATACTATACCAATTGAAGTTTTTGAACCAATTTTAAAGCATAAGAGCAACCACCTGGATTGACTGTAGCAGAAGTTTAGGAATCAGTCCAACTGGACACCATATACAGTACTGTTTGGGGGGAAAATCTTCACCAGGGTCCAGTCCAAGCCGGGAATAAACAAAATGGAGACTGCTTTAGAAAGAAGGTTGTAGTTTATTGAAGAGCAGAACCACAAGACATGTGGCTGTCAGAAAGCTGACCACATGTAACTGGGAGTGGTGAGTTTTTATACCTTCTTGGGCTTTTGTGTTCAGAGTTCCTGTTCCTGGTGGCATGAACTTTGACCTGAGCTTTTGAGCATGTCCTTTTGGTATTCTGATGGTGGTGGGTTATGTCCTAAAGATCATGTCCTGCTTCTCTGTGGCTGTGGCTGATGACTTACTTCCTGTGTTGGATTTCTTGGGAGAGGGGTTGCTGGTTCTAATTCTATCACTCTGCTGTTGTTAGCTATCAGCTTTGCTACAAGAGATTTTGAAATATTTTGTCTTGAATGGGCTTTTGCCTGGTAGTATTTGTTCATGAATGGGGCCTGGGTCCTGAATGGGATTATCAAATCTGCATTTCTACAGACCTGGCCTCTCTGCCTGGGGCTATTAAGAAAAACTTGGCCTGCTTTCTCTGGTGTGTGTGTGTGTGTGTGTGTGTGTGTGTGCTATCCTCCCACAGTACATAACCACATCAGGTCTATGTTTTTTCAGTCAGAAGCTTTGAGTGTCCTCTGATTACATCAACAGAAAATTGGCTAGTGAAGCATTTTAGGGTTGTTGAGTAGATGATTAGATTTAGATTACATTTATTAAATTTATATGCCGCCCTTCTCCCCAAGGACTCAGGGCGGCTCACAACAATAAAAATTAAAAAACATACAGTACAAAATTTAAAAAAGAATTAAACAATGAGTGTAATAAATAAATGACAATTTAACCCAATAAAAGCCAAATTTAAAACCATAGTCAGTCCAGTCCCGCTTGTTGGAACATCCATGTCTTCAGGTCACGGCGGAAGGACCAAAGGTCGGGGGCCATCCGCAGCTCCGGAGGCAGTTCATTCCAGAGGGTCGGTGCGCCCACAGAGAAGGCTCTCCCCCTGGGGGTTGCCAGCCGGCATTGCCTAGCCAATGGAACCCTGAGGAGACCGACTCTGTGGGAGTGAACCGGGCGATGGGAGGTTGACAATGGCAGCAGGTGGTCTCGCAAGTACCCCAGGCCTAAGCCATGTAGGGCTTTAAAGGTAATTACCAGCACCTTGAATTGCACCTGGAGGGCAACCGGAAGCCAATGCAGCTCGCACAGGAGTGGTGTAACATGGGAGTACCGGGATCCTCCCATGAGCACCCACGTGGCCACATTCTGCACCAGCTGAAGCCTCCAGGTGCACTTCAAGGGCAGCCCCATGTAGAGAGCATTACAGTAATCCAGGCGAGAAGTGACAAGGGTGTGGGTGACCGTGCATAGGGCATCTTGGTCCAAAAAGGGATGCAACTGGCGCACCAGGCGAACCTGTGCAAAGGTCCCCCTGGTCACAGCAGTTAGATGATCTTCCAAGTTAAGCCATGAATCCAGGAGGACACCCAAGTTGCGGGCCCTTTCTGAGGGGGGCAGCACCTCCCCCACCATCAAAAGAGATGGAACATGTTGGGCAATCCGAGATGCCGGTATCCACAGCCACTCGTTCTTGGAGGGGTTCAGCCTGAGTCTGTTCCTTCCCATCCAGACCCACACTGCCTCCAGTGGCATCACTGGGTTGGCTCGGGGTGGAGATAAACAACTGGGTATCATCCGCATATTGGTGATACCTCACCCCAAAGCCACGGATGATCTCACCCAGCGGCTTCATATAGATGTTAAACAGGAGGGGGGAGAGAACCGACCCCTGAGGTACCCCGCATGAAAGGGGCCTCGGGGTAGATTTCTGCCCCCCTGCCAATACAAACTGCGAACGGCCTGAGAGGTAGGAGGAGAACCACCGTAAAACAGTGCCTCCCACTCCCAACCCCTCGAGCCTTCGCAGCAAGATATCATGGTCGATGGTATCAAAAGCAGCTAAGAGGTCAGATAGGACCAGGACAGAGGAGGAACCCCTGTCCCGGGCCTGCCAGAGATCATCTACCAGTGTGACCAATGCCGTTTCCATGCTGTAACCGGGCCTGAAACCGGACTGGTATGGGTCCAGATAGTCTGCTTCATCCAGGAATTGTGGGAGCTGACGTGCCACAACACTCTCAACAACCTTCGCTACAAAGCGAAGGTTGGAGACAGGACAATAATTATTCAATGAGGCCGGGTCCAGGGCAGGCTTCTTGAGAAGGGGCCTCACCACCACCTCTTTTAAGGCAGTGGGGAAGACACCCTCTATCAATGAAGCATTGACAACTGCCTGGAGCCAGCTCCCTGTCACCTCCCTGGCGGCCGAAACTAGCCAGGAGGGGCATGGGTCCAATAAACAAATTGTAGCACTCAGTTTACGCATAATCCTGTCCACATCATCCAAAGAAACAGGGTCAAACTCACCCCAAATGGTATAACCAAGACCTGCCCTCTCCACTCCAGTGGATTCCACCCAATTGGAGTCCAAACCAGTCCGGATCTGAGCGATTTTGTCCTGCAGATACTGTACAAATTCCTCAGCCCTACGCTGCAAGGGGTCATCCCTCGGTCGCTGGTTAAGCAGTGAGCCGGTCACTCTAAACAGGGCAGCTGGGCGGTTATCTGCAGATGCAATGAGAGCAGAAAAGTAAACACGCTTTGCCGCTTCCATCGCCACTAGGTAAAACTTAAGATAAGTTCTTAGCTGTGTTCGGTCAGATTCGGATCTGCTGGTCCTCCAACACCTCTCTAGGTGTCTTTTCCGGTGCTTCATCTCTCGGAGTCCCTCGGTAAACCAGGGGGCCACCCAGGATCTGCACCAGGTCAGAGGCCGCAAAGGCACAACTCGATCCAAGGCCCCAGCAGCCGCCCTCTCACAGGCTGCTACTATGGCCTCGGCAGAGTCATGGGCAAGGGAAGCAGAAAATGTTTCAAGCTCCGTCTGGAACCTCTCAGGGTCCATCAGGCGCCTGGGGCAGAACCACCTGGTCGGTTCTGCCTCACAGAAGTGGGGTGGTGGTGTACTGAAAGTCTAGCTGGAGGAGAAAGTGATTGGACCATGACAGGGGTTGGATGGTTAAATCCCCCCTACCCAGATCATTAATCCACTGCCCAGAGATAAAAAACAGGTTAAGTGTGTGCCCTCCATTATGGGTCAGGTCTTGAATTATTTGAGTCAGGTCCATGGCTGTCATGGAAGCCATGAACTCCTGAGCCAACTCAGATGCCTCACCCCCAGAGGGCAGATTGAAATCCCCCAGAACTATAAGCCTGGGGAACTCAATCGCCAACCTGGGCAAGTCGTCGAGGAGCTTGGGCAGGGCCGATGACACACAGCTGGGAGACAGGTACGTAATCAATAGGCCCAACTGAACTCCAGGACCCCACTTCAAAAGGAGAGACTCACACCCGCCTATCTGAGGGACAGTGGCCACTTGCGGACAAAGACTCTCCCTAATAATAACCGCCACACCCCCCCGCCCCTGCCCTGGGCCCGTGGCTGGTGAAGTACCCAGAAGCCTGGTGGGCATAGTTCTGAGAGGGGGACATCCCCCTCTTGGCCCAACCAGGTCTCTGTGATGCAAGCCAGGTCCGCAATCTCCTCCTCAATAAGATCATGTATGAGGGGACCCTTATTCACCACGGACCTGGCGTTGAAATAAACCAACCTGAGCCCAGGGTCCTGCAATCCTATGCCCCCGGGGGAGCAAGAAGAGCATCGAGGGCGGGAACAGGCAACCACTTGAAGACAGCGGTGGCCCGTTCCCCAATTGCAATAAAGCCCTCTGCTCTCACACTCTCTGCCCCTCCCAATCACCGTCAAGATGGGAAGACCCTCACTCAGAGCTGAGTCCTCCCCCAAACCCCTACTCCCCCCCCGCAACCATCCGATGGTCTGGACTGCTGTCCAGGTCGAACTCCCCCAGGTTCTTTCCGGATCCCTTGGGTCTCCCCCCTCCCGGATCCCCTTAAAATTTTAGTTAAAAATCTTGATAAAAATCCCCTTAAACTCCTCTTTGAAGCATGCATGATGTGGCCTGTGTGATATTACACACCATTAAACTATAGTTTTCTATTACATGTTTCTTTTTTCCTAGCTCCTTGAAGTAGATTAAAAGGGAATACTTAAAAGAGCTGAGAAATGCACATTATAACCAACACCTCATGGCTCTTAACAACTGATAAATCAAGGCAGGCTTTAAAAAACAAGGCCAGAACCAAAAAACAATTTTCATCCTTGATAAAGGAAAGGGACATCAAAATTAGCAGGAAAGCAACAGAGTCTGAAACCTAATATTTGTGCTGAGAATCCATACAGATACCATGATTTATGTACGTTATAAAAAGAACAAGATGTTGAAAGGTTGAGATTCTCCAATGATTTCCCAAATTTTTTATCCACTAGGCCAGGGGTAGGCAACCTTGGCTCTTCTATGACTCGTGGACTTCAACTCCCAGAATTCCTGAGCCAGCCATTCTGGGAGTTGAAGTCCACGAGTCATAAAAGAGCCAAGGATGCCTACCCCTGGCCCTTGGCCAATGGAGAAGAAAGGTGTTTTCTCTTTATCTCTCCCTATCTACCTTTCTTCTTTTGAGGGGCAGTATATTATATACAAGTGGATGAGTCTGGGATGTGCTTGTAGAACATGTTGTAATAAAACATAACAAAACATAACTGATTGTACTCCTGGCTTATTTAATGGGACCTTCATGGCTTATTCTCTGACACAGCATATAAAATCCTATATATTTCATAATACTTAGACATCCCAACCAGTGGCTTAGTGTTATCTCAGATCCGTTGAGGTCTCTGCAAAATAAATCCATCTGAATCCGCACTGATTTTAAAACCATTGTACAATACCAGGTGCCAGGGCATCATCTAATAATATTTCATCAACCCAGTTTCATTGCTTGTGTTTTGCAGAAGCAGATACATTCCCTGGATTAGTTCATGCCATTACTTGCTTGTTAGACTCTGTCTTCATTTAAGTGAGTAAAAGCTCCATCCTTTCTGAATTTGTTAACCCTTTTGTGCAGCGAGTGGAGTTTTGCACCGCATTAAAGAATGCACTTCAGGCTGATTTGATTAGCTAGGATTAGGATTAGGATTTATTAAATTTATATGCCGCCCTTCTCCCTAAGGACTCAGGGTGGCTCACAACAATAAAAATTAAGAGACATAAAATACAAAAATTAAAAAAAGAATTAAACAATAAATATAAGAAATACGGGACAATTTAGCACAATAAAAACCAAATTAAAAACCATGGTCAGTCCAGGCCTGCTTGTTGGAATAACCATGTCTTCAGGTCACAGTGGAAGGATCGAAGGTCAGGGGCTGTCCGCAGCTCCGGAGGCAGTTCATTCCAGAGGGTCGGCGCGCCCACAGAGAAGGCTCTCCCCCTGGGGTTGCCAGCCGGCATTGCCTGGCTGACAGAACCCTGAGGAGGCCGACACTGTGGGAGCGAACTGGGCGATGGGAGGTTGACATTGGCAGCAGGTGGTCTCGCAAGTACCCCAGGCCTAAGCCATGTAGGGCTTTAAAGGTAATTACTAGCACCTTGAATCGCACCTGGAGGGCAACTAGAAGCCAATGCAGCTCGTGCAGGAGAGGTGTAACATGGGAGTATCGAGATACTCCCATAAGCACCTGCGCAGCCGCATTTTGCACCAGCTGAAGCCTCCGGGTGCACTTCAAGGGCAGCCCCATGTAGAGAGCATTGCAGTAATCCAGGCGAGAAGTGACAAGGGCGTGGGTGACCGTGCATAGGGCATCTTGGTCCAAAAAGGGGCGCAACTGGCGCACCAGGCGAACTGGTGCAAAGGCCCCACTGGTCACAGCGATTAGATGATCTTCCAGGTTAAGCCGTGAATCCAGGAGGACACCCAAGTTGCGGGCCCTTTCTGAGGGGGACAATAACTCTCCCCCCATCAAAAGAGATGGAACATGTTGGACAATACGAGATGCCGGTATCCACAGCCACTCAGTCTTGGAGGGGTTCAGCCTGAGCCTGTTCCTTCCCATCCAGAACCGCACCATCTCCAGGCACCGGGACATCACGTCAAGGGCATCACTGGCTTGGCTTGGCTTGTCTCCAGTGCCCAACATTTAGCCACACTAGTGAAAAAGGCAGTGACAACACAGATCCAGAACTCACAAAGGAAGCAGATTATTTAAACCCTTTTCAGGGTAGATAGACCAAACCATCTGGTAAATGGTCTGTATCAGAAGAGAAACATGTGGCATGAAACCCTGTTGAATCCCCTAATCGTTCTTCATTTCATTGACCATGACACATAAGCTTGTGAAGGACTTGAGAGATTAAAGTGAGAGTAGAGTATATTTGCTTTGAGATTATTTCACTATTATTCCTTTGTGCACTGTCAAAAGGTGAAGCTGGGAGAATCCACTTGACACCACACACCCCATACAGCTGCCACGATCTTTGTAACTCAGTACTTGTTCCATTTCTATAAATCTGATTGAATATGGTTTTTTGGGAAAATCTTGTTTTGAATCACTTAGCTTGAGAAATCAAAAACAGTGGAGTCTCAAAAGAAGCCTCCTGAGTTGCAGAAAACCTGGTGACCATTAGATGGAAGCTAAGAGATATGGAAGGCATTTCAACACTTCACTGTCATCCATATTTTTGAAGCCCGGCTATAAACCCCAGCCTGCCTTAAATTCAGAATGGAACAGTAATTTATTCTGGGGTCACAGTCATAGGTGTACCCAAGGGAAGATGGTGACAAAATGAGTGTCACAATGCAGACGCCACCCCTTATTCATTAAGTATGGTGTTGTAAAACAAGCACACAAAAATGACAATTGTGTAGTGATGCTGCACCATACATTTCATCATGTTGGCATTATCACTGTTAGAAACACATGCCTATGGGTATACTGATTGAAAAGGCAGGAGAAGGGAGAGAGATTATTAGCAGGCTTACTGTGCTTTTGATGTCTCTCAAAAAAACACAACCCTTTCAAATCAACTACTGCCTCCAGGGCCAAAAGACATAGTGAAAGTATGAAATTCTAGTCAGTCCATTAAGAAGTTACATTAAAACATTTTTTTTAAAAAAATGTGGCTCACTGTGCAACCAGACACAGTAATAATAGTGTGGATAATTGATGTGGCAATACCAGGGGATGGGGAATAAAAGACAAAGATTTGGAAAAATTCACAACGTATCAAAATCTGAAAATCAAAATTGAAAGATTATGTCCCAATGATTGATAGACAGGGTACCATACCAAAAAAATCTTGGACAGCACCTAGAAAATCTACACATTGGCAAAATTTCCATCAACCAATTACAAAAGGCCACACTGCTTGGATTCACACATATACTATGCCAATAGATTACAACTTCCTAGATTCATGGTAAGAACTTGATGCATAGGAAAGTCAACAGCAGCTGAAGAACTGGCACCTATGATGTCTCATTGTTATGTATACAATAACACAGCAGAACAGAAGAGAAAGCATTGGAGAAAATTACAAAATACAAAGAACAGTAAATAGAAGTAGAACAAATGCAGCAAAAGAAGGCAAAGATGTAAAGATACTATCAATAGTAATAGGTGCCTTGGGTACAATTCCAAAATATCTGAGCACCACTTGAATACCATTGGCATTGACAAAATCACTATCAGTCAATTGCAAAAGGCAGCTTTATTTGAAGCAGCTTACATCCTGTGAAATACATGTAGTCCTTGATGTATGACCATAATTGAGCCCAAAATTTCTGTTGCTAAGCAAGACAGTTGCTAAGTGAGTTTTGCTCCATTTTACGCCCTTTCTTGCCACAGTGAATCATTGCAGATGTTAAGTTAGTATCACAGTTACAGTATCAAGTGAATCTGGCTTCCCTATTGACTTTGCTTATCAGAAGATCACAAAAGGTGATGACATGATCCTGGGACACTGCAAAGGTCATAAATACGGGTACCAAGCATCTGAATTTTGATCACATGGCTGTGGGAATGCTGCAACAGTTGTAAGTGCAAAAAATGGTCATAAGTCACTTTTTTCAGTGCCGTTTAACTTCAAACAGCCACTAAAATGAATGGTTGTAAGCTGAGGTCTACCTGTACCTTTAACACCATCAAACAATAACAACTGCCTGGGCCAGGTCCTTGGGAAGGACTTGATAAATGATAAAAATGCATATCTATGGAGATTCTCAGTCATCCAGGTCATAGTTGTCCCAAAGGTGCTTTTCACAAGGTAACTGGACTTTCTTGTTTTTCATTGAAGATGTTTCGCTTCTCATCCAAGAAGCTTCTTCAGCTCAGAACCTATAAGTTCCATAACTCCCATAAGTTCCACTCTTGAATGTTGAGAAGACAGACAGCTGTTTTGCATTCCTTGTATGGCCACCTACTGTTCAAACAACTGCTTAATGCGAGGTAGCAGAGTTCCAAAAGGGGGAACAATGGCTCAAAGGTTAAAGAGGCTGAGCTTGTCACCTGCAAAGCTGACAGCCCGGGTTTGAAACCCGAGCGCTATGCAACAGGGTGAGCCCCTGTTACCTGTCCCAGCTCCTGCCCATCTAGCACTTTGCAAGCATGCAAATGAGATAAATAGGTGCCACTTCAGTGGGAAGTATAGCTGGCCACATGACCACAGAAATTATGTTTAGAAAACATTGGCTCCCTTGGTTAAGAAATGGTGATGAGCATCGCCCCCTAGAGTCGGATATGAACTCTACATTTAATAGAGTTCCCCTAGGTGGGAACATCCCAAGCGAGTAAATTTTCAAATGTGAGAAGCTCAACCTGGTGCTGGTCTAACACCCCTTTGCCATTCACATTCTGATGGCAATAAACAGTGATCTTATGTCACTTGTCATAAGAGCCTCCTCAGTATTTGCTGACAAGATCCTAGGGTTGACTCCCTCCAGACCAAGGTCATCCTACATAGTGAGATGAAGTTTGCAAGCAATGCAGCTAATTGCTTTTGACATGTTGGGCCCAAGGTCTGGGACCATGAACCCATGGTTGAGATTTTGCTACCCATTTGGCCAGCTTTAAATTATGCCCTTTGTAAATTCACCTCATCTGGATTCTAAAATGTATCCAGCATGAGGGAAGTAGAAGAAATGCTGGCTGGGAATTCTGAAAGTTGAAATCCACATAATTTAAATTTGTCAAGTGTGAAAAACACAGATCTAGAGTTTCCTCTATGGTCTGGTCTGTATTCTTAGATCTTCTGCCATGTCCAGCATGGTTGTCAGCAGCCAATTCTGTTTGTTCCACAATGGGACTCATATTGCTGAATACAACTTACAACCAGTGGTGGGATTCAGCCAGTTTGCACCAGTTCGGTAGAACTGGTAGCTAATTTTTTGTTGCCCAGACCCAGAATGGACTTCTGGAAGCAGCATCCACACAGAGAACTGATTGTTCACATATTTGAATCCCACCACTGCTTACAATTATTCATTTAGTGACCATTTAAAGTTATGACTGTGCTGAAAAAGTTACTTAGAACCAGTTCTCATTTTTATGACAGACACAGTCAGTTGTTCATGATCTGGGTACTTGGTCACCAGCATAAGAGTTGCAGCATCCAAGGATCATATAATTGCCATTTGCGACTCTTCCAAGGGACTGCCTACCATCAAAGTCAATGGGGGAAACTGAATTTGCTTAATGTCTGCCTGATTTGCTTAGCAACTGTGGGGGGAAAAACCTGTAAAACTGGGACACAATTCACTTAATAACTGCATCACATATGATGAAAGTTCCAGTCCCAATTGTGGTCATAAATTGAGAACTACCGCTAATCTCTGCTGCAGTTGAAGGCTGCCCCCCTCCCCATCTTCTCCTTACTCCAGTTTAATGGAAAGACAAGGCTGCATAGCATGGAGAAAGGAACATCCCACAAGTCTTCTCCCACCCACCCCCACCCCATTCTTACTAAATGATCCCACCTGACAATGCTGGCTATTGCAACCACAAAGAGAGAAGAGAGGGAATTTTGCCTTCATCTGGATCCATACTGACCAAGACACTATTCTTCCTTTTGGAAAGAGGGAGCTGACAGCTTTCCAACTGAAGAGACAAACAAAGCTCAAAGCTGAGCAGGTGAGGAGGTGTTCTGTTCCAGCCTACAACTGGTCCTGTTTGAATGTCAGGGACAACCCCTTTTTATAATCAACAGGCTGGAAAAAAACCAACCAAATTTATTTCCAAAGAGTTCAAACAAAAGTGAAACAAAAAGTTCAAACAAGACTTAAACCAAAAGGTTAAACAAGAGTTAAACAAGAATAACAGGCCAGGACTTTAGCAGAAGATCTTCAAATGGTTGCCTTCAGCAACCAGCACCTCCCACACCTTCCCCTTTTATCAGCAGTCCCAAGGCTTGGCATCTCATTGCCTTCTCCCAAGTTGCCTCATTGCTTTCCTCTGTTCTGTTCTGCTAGATTGCCTCCTTCTCCTAGCGTCCCTGAACAGAGCCAGCTGTGGATCGTCTTCTTCCAATCCCTCATGCTCACACAGCTGAGTCTGAGGAGGAACAAGATGGGAGGGGCCAGCCTGAGAGTTCTGCAGTGCATCAGAACCTTCCTCTGACACAAAAGGCTCTCCAAACCCCTCCTCCTCCTCCTCTTCAGAATCATCTGACTCAGCTGCCAGAACCACAGGCTGATGCTGAATCACAACAGGAGGCAGAGCAAGAGTGAAAGGACAAGCAAAACAGCTGGCCAGCATGCTGGCCTGCAGCTGCACAAGCAGTGGCAAAAACAGCAGTGGGCCATTCAAGGCTAGAAAGATCCAGCAACCAAAAGAGGCCACACAAGAGACTTGGCAGAAAAAGACCAGAAGAGGTTCAACCAGCAAGGCCACCAAAGAGCCACAGAGGAGGCTCACATAGCTCACAAAGAGGCCAGCAGTGAGGAAAATGCCTGCTGAGATGAGCCTGGAGAAGGTGAGGAGGTGAATGACCTTATGGGACACAGAACATCCATGAAGCTTAGAGGATACAGCTGATGCAGGAAGTCACCTTCCTACACCAAGGGATCCTTTCAGACTGTTTCCTTTTATTCCTCAGGAGGAAAAGAACAGCTGGGTGGAATCTAAGAAGGCACTTGAGGAAAGAAAATTGTTACTGGATTGTATCCAACTGGCTGCTCAATGGCTGATCCTCAGGGTTTCTCATTCCAGCTGCCCACCCTTTGTACAAAAACAAAGCCTACCTTTTAAGCATCACTGTTTGGATTTAAGAGCTTTAGAAGTTTTATGAATTATAATGGATTTGATTTTTCTGACTATGAAACTGTTTGAATGAGTTGTACAGTTCACTTTCCCTTCAGCTCTTAGAGCAACCCCTGGTCCATGGACTGGTACTGGGCCACGGCATGCCAGCAACCAGTCCACACAAACAAACAAAGCCCCATCCATGGGATGCAGGCAATACATGAAACCACACCCCCTCCGGTCCGTGGAAAAACCTCTCTCCATGGAACCAGTCCCTGGTGCCCAAAAGGTTGGAGACCTCTGTCTCAGAGCACAGAGATACAGATGTTACACTATGTCATGCCCCCATGTATGAGGCCTTATGAAACTTCCAATTATTACACTAGGTAGCATATTATGGAAATGTTATGTATGGAAAAGCAGATGATACAACTGTGGTGGGTCTTATTACAGGTGGGGATGAGACAGCATATAGGGCGGAGGTACAAAAACTATCCATATGGTGTAGTAACAACAACTTGCACCTAAACATCAGCAAGACGAAAGAGATGGTGTTAGACTTCCGGAGAAAAAAGAGGAACCTGCCCCACTTTACATCGGGGAGGACTGTGTAGAGAGAGTTCCCTCCTTTAAATTTCTGGGAGTCTACCTCTGTGAAGATCTGACCTGGAAAGTTAACACAACCCAGGTGGCTAGAAAGGCCCAACAGAGGCTTCACTTTCTTAGGATCTTGCGGAAGAACAGGGTAGAACAACAGCTAATGACCCTCTTTTACCGGTCTACCATAGAGAGCGTCCTCTCATATGGTATTGTGGTTTGGTATGCCGGTCTGACAGCCGCGGATAGGAAAGTATTACAGAGGGTAGTGAGCACAGCACAAGACATTGTGGGCTGTTCCCTGACACCACTGGATGACATCGCCAGGGCTCGTTGCCTTGGAAGAGTGAGGAAGATTCTCAGGGATGACTCACACCCTGGACGGTATCTCTTTACTCTCCTACCATCCGGTAGGAGATATAGGAATATAGCCAGCCGTACCAACAGGCTGAAGAACAGCTTTTATCCGTGGGCTGTTAGGCTTTTGAATGGGATATAATCTTATGCAGAGTTGACTTGGGAGGCCGGTGTGTGGTGTAGCTGGTTCACATAGTGTGGTGGGATGGAGGGTTTGTTGTCACTGTGTTTTGGGGGGAGAGAGCACAGGGGGAGGCTCAGCTAATCTCAATGTACACATGTTGTACTTTGACAATAAAGGTTTATTATTATTATTATTATTATTATAGAATTACTCTGTCTTTAGCAGTTTTCCTGTGAATCAGCAAGGAGATAAGTGTTTTTCCCCCACTCAAAATAGAGAAGCTTCCAAGTGGCTGGTTATGTAACAATCTTCTGAATCTTTATCAGTCTGAGAACCAACCATTCTATTTCCCCAAACCTCTGTTAACATCCTGTGGCAATGCACATTTTGGATATTTCTTATGGAGGGAAAGATCTTTGCAACCTGCTTTTACTTGTATTTAAAGAAGTACAATTCCTTTGAGAATAGCTCATGACCCAGCAATGAATCCATTGTAGAGATTTTAAAAACTTCTTAAATTTCTCCAATCATTTTCATATACAAGCAAAACATTTTAAGGATTTTAGATGTAAGGTTACAGCCTTCTAATAAATGCTGTAAAGGTGACAAAGAAATACTAGACTGGTTATATGGTTATATACTATATATATACAACATCCTTCATCTTAACATCCATAGCTTATATTCTTTAGTTGATTTATGTCTCACCATACCATTTAGCCCTGACCATAAAATATTTCATAGAGCAGTATGACAGTGGCTTCTTAACGTTTGAGAGAAAGCATGACTAATTTATAAATTCGTAACTTATTGAGAATTCTGGATTTTATTTAAAGATTATATAATGCCATCTTCGACAGTCAGTTCAGTAAGGTGGGTAAGGCATCAGACTAGAAATCAGAAGATCTGTTCTGTTCCAGAAGAATATGTTTAAAACTTCCTGATGGGATGAAAGCAACAACAGTCAACCAATGATAAAATATGAGTGGGTCATTAACATATGTGTGGGTCCCGTTTTATGACTTATGGTACAACTTTTCTATTTTCCCATTTCAGAAAGCCAGAAAATCATGACACTACTTGGTATTTGTGATTGATGGATCTGAACCTGGGGAAAAATGGATTTCAGGAACCACATGTAATCCAAGAGCCTCTGAATACCTATCCATGTCATATCTTCTTCTTTTTGGTGTCCCCAGCCTGCTCATTCAAAGCTGAGAGAAGATTTGAAAAGAGTTCTGTGTACAGTCATTTGAATACCGTCTAGTCCAGGGCTAGGCAACCAGAATTCTGGGAGTTGAGGTCCACGAGTCATAAAAGAGCCAAGGTTGCCTACCCCTGGTCTAGTCATTAGTATAGTCATTGAATGAGTTTGTATAGTCATTAGAATTGCCTTCAAATATAAATGGCTCCATTTAACAAATCCAGTGGTGGGATTCAGCCAGTTTGCACCACTTTGGCAGAACCAGTAGCTAATTTTTGTTGCCCAGGCCCAGAATGGACTTCCAGAAGCGACATCCACAAAGAGAACCGGTTATTCACATATTTGAATCCCACCAATGAGCAAATCTAAAAGTAATCATGGACCTTAGACAGCGCAGACAATGTCAACTAGTTTTCAAACCTTCAAGCATTCAGATAGATGCCTAAAAAATTAATATAAACATTAAAATTGTGTAGAGCATTATTAGTATTACAGTAATATTAATAATTGCAACACTGCAAGTCTGGCAGTGTTGATAAATTATTTTGAAGCAGATTGCAGCTGAGTTCACCACATAAAAGTGGAAGACCACCCAATCAAATGAATGTTTCTCAGGGGGAGGGGGATAAAAATAAACCCAGGAAACAAAATGGTGGTTCATTTGATACTTCTGCCCATGAATAGGAACAACCGTAATTGAAGATTATTTGGAACATCATGATCTCTGTTCCAGGAAAGGCATTCGGTGCAGAAAGCTATCAATCACATGATGAACTCCAGGTGGCTTGGCAGCCCTCCCTCTCCAAAAGCAATATGAATGCCAATCCTTGCTTTTCTTGGCTTCACGGGGCATAAATATTAGCTAAAGCATTGAACCATTTTTAAAGGCACTTTCAGGCATTGCGAAAACCACCCCGGTCAACTTACTTCTTGACTGGTATTTGGACTCTCTGAACAGGTTTTCACACCCCAGATTTTTTTCTATAGCACAGAGAAGAGAAAGGAAAAGGAAAGAGAAAGAACTTAAAAAGGAATTAAATATCTTCCTTTAGATTTCAAACCCATTTTCTTTATGAGTCAAAGGCCAAGACTCTTGACATTAGCCTTAAGATGTCCATTGAAAAAGTTATCTAAGTGTACCTGAAAAGGAAAGCGGTGTAACCTTGGTCTTGCATGCAAAAAAGTGAGGTTCAGTCCTCAATATCTCCAAACTCTAGCCTGAAACCCTGGAATGCTACTGCCAGCGTGGACAATACTGGGCTAGGTTTCATTCAGGATAAGCTTCTGATCATCCTAGGCCAGAGGTCCCCAACCTTTTGGACACTAGGGACCGGTTATGTGGAGAGAGGTTTTTCCACAGACCAGAGGGGGCGTGGTTTTGGGTGCTGCCTGCATCCTGTGGATGGGGCTTTGCTTGTTTGTATGGCCCAGTTGCTGGCAGCCTGCTGCGGCCTGGTACTGGTCCACGGACCGGGGGTTGGAGATCCCTGTCCTAAGCACATTGGTAACTCCTATCAATATGTAGCAATGATTTAGTAGCACCAACAGGTAAGGAAGGAAAATAAAAAAAAGACTCTAATAAATCATGTTTAGAAAAGATAAAGCCAGGCTAGATCAGTAAAGTTTTCCACAATAATGTGAGCTTTGAGGGGGGCCTCCCTGTCCCCCCAGTTCTATCATGAAAAGAGAGCAGCAGCTGCTTCATATCAGATGTGGAGCATATGAAAGAACAGCAGGTCTTTAATTTATTATCATTGCATCTTTACTCCCAGATACCAGAGAAATATAGACATAGCTTTGCACCTTCTCTGCACCTACTTTGTGAGAAAGCAAAGTACATAATTTCATGTTCTGCCTCAGGCAACAAAATGTCTCAGACCATTCCTTAAGGCAATGATAAAACAGAAGATTTATAAGAAGGAAAGATACAAATAGACACAAGCAGCTGAAAGATTTCAACCATCCCAAAAAACCTAAAAATATTTTGGGTTTTTGTTTTTTTTTATGTATGGCTATTTCACACGATGATCAGTTACTTGAAATTTTCAGCAGAAGAATTGTCCTACCAGTTCTGCTTTAAATTTGGTTCTAAGCAGAAAAAGAAGAGCCTTTGGTAAAATCCTTATGGGTGGAAAGTGGTCTTCTCACACTAATTTTAATTAGGAGGCAGGCCTGGCAAAGAGAAACGTGTGAATGTCCTGTGTGTGTTGAAGAACACTTCAATGTGATGAAAAGAGGTGTGACAGAAAACATCAAAGTGACGTCGCATGATGTATCGGAACTTTTTCCCCATTGCTGGCAATGGGATGGGCGCGGTTTTGTCATGACCCATCCAGCCCGGGGGCCAGCAGCTTGACACCCCTGTTGTAAATTCAGAAATAATACTAAAAGAAAATTCTGAAGAAATTCTCAAACACCCTGAGAATAAGGTAGAAAATCAGAACTCTCTTCTTCAGAGAAACAACATTTCTGAGAAATTACAAGGCAGATTTCTACAGAAATCTTAAGCAGGAACTCTCAGCTGTTTGTCTGAGTAGGAAAACCTCTCTGAGGACCTACATCTTAAAGTGTTATTATCATCAATAATGAAAACATCCATCTCAGAAGTACACCACCATTTGCAGAAAAACTCAATTCTGATTCAGTATTTTTTTATGCAACTCAGCAGATATTTTTTTTCTAAGAATTTCTACAACTCTTTAGTATCTCTGTGAAAGTTATAAAATGCAGGATTCCTCCTCCCTTGGCTATTATGGTGGAGACAATAATAGCTTCTGATTATGAGATCATATAAGTTTTATTATTTAGTTCCTTTCAGCAGCTTGAAGCCATTGGCAACTTGCCCGGACAAACTTCGATATTTTAGACTGAAACATTAAGGCAGGATCGACAAGTTGAAAAAATAGTGGGTTTAAAGTAGGGAAAGGTAGCTGGCTCATGGCCCTTGAAAGGCTTGACTAACTCAAGACTCTTTTTGTGATTATTTTTTTTGTAATGTGACAGAAGGCAGTAGAATCATATTTACTGTAATAAAATTAATTCACTTTTACTAAAGTTACCTTAAATCAAATTTATTTTATCTAGTACTGGCAACCTATTTGTCTTTGTCTATCATTTTTGGGTTGAAGACACCAGCCTGCCTTCAGATAGTAAAAGCTGGACATCATTGGAAGATCAGGATTGCTAGCTGGTTCAACCTTTCATTGAAGTACTAAAGGAGATTAATTTTTAATTTTTAATTTAATTTTTTAATTTTTAATTTTTGATTTTAACTTTAATGAAACCCAAAATTAAATTAAATCCAACAATATTGCTGATGACATGGATCAGTTAATTTGTCTGACTTTGAGCATCCTTTCTCTTCTATTCTCCTACGGTGAACTTACTGAACTATTTTTCAGCCCACTAGGCGTATAACAGATCCAGCTGGTATTTCACGAAGACTTTTAATCCAGTGGAAGACCAGAAGTGCAGAAAGAACAAGAGTGAGTGGTTTTATAAGCCTTTCCAAAGGAACCTGGGGTGAATGTGGGGAGAATGGAAGCTCCAAAACAAAACAAAAAAGTGAGCAAAAATAGCCAGTTCCTTTCCCACCAATTTTGTGAACAAAATTCCACACAAAATCTGCTCTTGTCAATAGAACAAAATGCAGATTCCACAGTATTGTTTTGCCCTATTTCTTTACATAACCAAACTCATACTAGCCTGGAGACTACAGCATGTTCCATTGTAGTTGATATGAGCAGGAATGGATTGAACTGGGTGTCATCTGCAATATATCCTAGGTTTCCATTGCAATATATACTTTGCGAAAATTTTAAACATTTGAGGTTATTTAGGCAATGTTATGATTTAGGACAGGGGTGTCAAACTGGCTGGATGCAAGCTGGATGCATCACGCACAGGCCACTCCCACGCAGCTCCACAAAAGCCAAAAACGTCATGATACGTCATGAAACATCATGTGAAGGGATCGGGTATGACGCCCGTAGTTTAGGCTCAAAATCTCTTTTACTCCCTCAAAGTCTTCGATGTGGTCCTCAGATACCTTCAGAAGTCATTACCAAATTTTTAAAGTGACAGAAACAAGACTTAGGTATATGATTGGAGAATAATCAGATTAGCCATATTTAGTTTTAATTAAATGAATTTAGATGAAATCTAAAGTTAAAGCTAAAGTTCTGGCTCCATCCACAGATTTTGAGAGTATTGACTCCAAGCATTCCCCTTAAAAGTCAAAAGTGGACATCAATCTAGAAAATATTTGTTCCCCTCTTAACTAAGAGAGGATCAGATTAAAAAAAGGCTAGGATATACTTTCTGCTGCTTTCAGTATCCTTAATTCCCTAATAAATGTTTTTTTCTTTTAATGTTGCTTCCAGGAAGAAGAACCTATAGCTTTCTTTCTCCAAACTTCTAGGATAAGTTTTGGCAAATGTTCTGACAGAGGTCGGGAATATAACTTAGAAACTAATGTCAATCTGCGGTGTTTTCCCCATGTATTTCAGCCGATACCATTTCATCCATTTCAGTATATGCCACACATTTGTGCTTCTGTTGCTATTTAAGAATATATTTCTTCCTAGTAGTTCCAGATTTTCACTGTAGTTTTCCTTCATAACTGTATGGCTGTAGCTGAGCTTTTCATTGTTAAAAGCCAGCACGTATTCCATAGCACCCCCATTAATGCTTTTTATTTAAACCATTCTTTGAAAATCTGTTTTTGATCAACCTCTGTTCCAACCTATCTCACTTTCATAAATTTATTTAATGCATGCTATCTATATTTAATTTTCAATCTATTCTTTTGATCAGTATTTATCCAGAACCTGTTTTTAAATAGTTTTATTGTTCTGCCATATTTGTTTTATTCTTTTTTGCACCAGATCTGCAAGAGGTAAGTAACCTGGTTCCCTTCAAATATTTTGGAGGTCAAGCCTTTTTGTCCCAGCATGGAGACATGGTGGAATAGTGGTTAGAATGTAATATTGCAGACTAACTCTGCCCAGTGCCAGGAGTTCAATCCTGACTGGTTCAAGGTTAACTCAGGCTTCTCTCCTTCCAAGGATGGTAAAATGAGCCAGATTGTTGGGAGCAATATGCTGACATTATAAACCGCTTAGAGGGGGTTGTATAGCACTATGACGCGGTATATAAGTCTAAGTCTATTGCTATTGCTATAGCCAGTAAAAAGGTTGTGAGAGTTTTTGCACAAAATATCTGGAAGGCACAACATTGCCTTTTCCTCTACTTCTCACTATAGCTCTAAAATCACATTTCATTTGACTAAAACTTCATTTAACTATGTACATAACAATTAGTAATAGATGACTAGAACAAGTAACTGTAATTTTAGAAAAAGGAAGAATACCTCCATCCCTCCAACAGCCCACTTGTTTTTCATGTTCTTCACACTAGGAAGAAAAAAAACACTTCCTGCATAACAAATGTGAAATAAAACAGCCTAGTGGAGGAAGATCTGTCCTCTTATGCTAAGTCTAATAAAATAGTAACCTCCATCTGTTTGTTAGCATGCTGAATAAAAAATCTTTTGTTCTGTGGCCATCATGGAAATACCAGCTAGTTTTTCTTTCTAAATGAACACTTTAAAGGTTTAGTCACCAAGCCAATCAAAATAACCTTAATATGTCATATAAAGTAAAGGTAAAGGTTCCCCCGCACATGCGTGCTAGTCGTTTCCGACTCTAGGGGCCGGTGCTCATCTCCGTTTCAAAGCCGAAGAGCCAGCGCTTGTCCAAGGACATCTCCGTGGTCATGTGGCCGGCATGACTAGACGCCAAAGGCGCACGGAACGCTGTTACCTTCCCACCGTGGTGGTCCCTATTTTTCTACTTGCATTTTTACATGCTTTCGAACTGCTAGGTTGGCAGAAGCTGGGACGAGTAACAGGCGCTCACTCTGTTACGCGGCACTCGGGATTCGACCCGCCAAACTGCCGACCATCTGATCGACAAGCTCAGCGTCCTAACCCACTGAGCCACCGCGTCCCTTTAATATGTCATACTATTGCCATAATTCTTAAAACAGTCTTACAGATCAATGCTAGCTTACCTATTTGAATTCATCTGATTCCCTGGACCAGATGTCAGTCTCTTAGCCATCCCAAATCTACTATGAATAGCAATGTCTTGCTTCAGTAAAAAAGAAAGAAAGAAAAAAGCTCTGTGAATCCTGCCATATCTCGAACCCAGTGAAAAGCCCAGACTTGCTCACCCTTGTAGCAGCTCATTACAGAAGATCCCCTTGGAATTCTCACAGCACATATAAATAAAAACACAGCATCCCTTTTGGTTAGGTAGGGACAAATAAAGGCCCTTCTCCAGACTCATCATATACAAGGAAAACCAAGTAATACATTGCTATTTGTGTCACAATATTCTGGGATAGGGAATTGTCCTATCAGTTTTTAAAAAGATGACATGGGAAACAAAGTGCAAAGCAAATGTAAAACTTAACTATATATAATAAAGCAAACAAGACCAGGAGCTGACTGTGGCTCAGACCATGAGCTTCTCATTGCAAAGTTTAGGCTTAAACTGAAGAAAGTAGGGAAAAGCACTAGGCCACTCAGGTATGAATTAAATCATATCCCTGTTGAATATACAGTAGAGGTGACAAATAGATTTAAGGAATTAGATCTGATAGACAGAGTGCCTGAAGAACTATGGACAGAGGTTCGCAACATTGTACAAGAGGTAGCAACCAAAACTATCCCAAAGAAAAAGAAATGCAAGAAAGCAAAATGTTGTCTGTCTGAGGAAGCTTTGCAAATAGCTGAGGAAAGGAGGGAAGCGAAAGGCAAGGGAGACAATGAAAGATACGCCCAATTGAATGCAGAATTCCAGAGAATAGCTAGAAGAGATAAGAATGCTTTCTTAAATGAACAGTGCAAAGAAATAGAAGAAAACAATAGAACAGGGAGGACCAGAGATCTTTTCAAGAAAATTGGAGAGATGAAGGGAACGTTTCATGCAAAAATGGGTATGATAAAGGACCAAAATGGCAGGGACCTAACAGAGGCAGAAGAGATTAAGAGGTGGCAAAATTACACAGAAGAATGAGCTTAACGTCCCTGATAATCACAATGAGGTGGTCACTGACCTTGAGCCAGACATCTTGGAATGTGAAGTGAAGTGGACCTTAGAAAAGCTGAGCAACAACAAAGCTAGTGGAGGTGACAGTATTCCAGCTAAGCTATTCAAAATCTTAAAAGACGATGCAGTAAAAGTGCTATACTCAATTTGCCAGCAAATTTGGAAAACTCAACAGTGGCCACAGGATTGGAAAAGATCAGTTTACATTCCAATTCCAAAGAAAGGCAGTGCCAAAGAATGTTCAAACTATCACACCATTGCACTCATTTCTCATGCTAGTAAAGTTATGCTTAAAATCCTACAAGCTAGACTCCAGCAGTATGTGGATCGAGAACTACCAGAAGTACAGGCAGGATTTCGAAGAGGCAGAGGAACTAGAGATCAAATTGCCAACATACGCTGGATCATGGAGAAAGCTAGAGAGTTCCAGAAAAACATCTACTTCTGCTTCATTGACTATGCTAAAGCTTTTGATTGTGTGGATCACAACAAATTGTGGCAGGTTCTTAAAGAGATGGGAGTACCAGACCATTTTATTTTTCTCTTGAGAAACCTATATGTGGGCCAAGAAGCAACAGTGAGAACTGGACACAGAACCACTGATTGGTTCAAAATTGGGAAAGGAGTCTGGCAAGGCTGTATACTGTCGCCCTGCCTATTTAACTTATATGCAGAGCACATCATGAGAAAGGCAGGGCTCGATGAATCGAAAGTTGGAATTAAGATTGCCAGGAGAAATATCAACAACCTAAGATATGCAGATGATACCACTCTAATGGCAGAAAGTGAAGAAGAACTAAAGAGCCTCTTGTTGCAGGTGAAGGAGAGTGCAAAACTTGGGTTGAAACTTAACATTAAGAAAACCAAGATCATGGCATCCAGCCCTCTCAATTCCTGGCAAATAGATGGGGAAGAAATGGAGGTAGTGACATATTTTATTTTCCTGGGCTCCAAGATCACTGCAGATGGGGACTGTAGCCAAGAAATTAAAAGACGTTTTCTCCTCGGGAGGAAAGCCATGGCAAATCTAGACAGCACACTAAAAAGCAGAGACATCACCCTGTCAACAAAAGTGCGTATAGTCAAGGCTATGGTCTTCCCAGTTGCAATGTATGGCAGTGAAAGTTGGACCATAAGAAAGGCTGAGCGCCAAAGAACTGAGGCTTTTGAACTATGGTGTTGGAGAAGACTCCTGCGAATCCCTTAGACTGCAAGGTGATCAAACCGGTCAGTCCTAGAGGAAATCAACCCTGACTGCTCTTTAGAAGGCCAGATCCTGAAGCTGAAACTCAAATACTTTGGCCACCTAATGAGAAGGAAGGACTCACTGGAGAAGAGACTAATGCTGGGAAAGATTGAGGGCAATAGAAGAAGGGGACGACAGAGAATGAGGTGGCTGGATGGAGTCACTGAAGCAGTAGGTGTGAGCTTAAATGGACTCCAGAAGATGGTAGAGAATAGGAAGGCCTGGAGGAACGTTGTCCATAGGGTCGCGATGGGTCGGACACGACTTCACAGCTAACAACAACAAAATAAAGCAAAAGAATACATAAAACCATTAAGAAATGGATGTATTGCAAACTGAAACCACACCCATCTGTTCCCATGGCACAGCTCCAACAACTCTTCTTAAATAAACTTTTTTCTTTACCTGTTGACCTCCTCTATTCATTAGTCACACAAGTGTTATCCCGCAACAGTTCCATTCATATCTACCCATACTTTTACAAAAGGTGGGAATGGGGAATTTGCACAGATGTATAGGTAATCCTCTACTTATTACCACAAATGAACTTAAAATTTCTGTTGCTGAACAAGACGGTTAAGTGAGTTTTGCTCCATTTTACATCCTTTCTTGCTACAGTCATTAAGTGAATCACTGCAGTTGTGCAGAAGTGAATGTGGCTTCCCCATTGACTTTGCTTCTCAGAAGGTCATGAAAGGTGATCCAGTGACCCTCATATATGTGTGTCAGTTGCCAAGCGTCTGAATTTTGATTGCAGAATCATGGGAATACTGCAACATTCGCTGGTATGAAAAATGGTCCTAAGTGACTTTTTTCAATGCCACTGTAAGTTTGAATGGTCACTAAATTAACTCAAGAACTATCTGGACAGGCATAAACTCTTCCACCTGATTTGACATCCTGAGGGACTGGGATGTCAGATTGTATGGATGGGATGGTAATTGTTTTTGGGCATGATGAATACACAAAACACACACGTAATTAGTTAATAGTAGTTAATCAGTTCCCCATTCAGACTTTTCAATAAATGAGTAATGCCCAAATGCAAAACTACAGGGATCCTGGGTTTATAGTGAAGAGGAAGCAGATCTGTCTCCATTCATTCTATAAATATGCAGAATCCTTTCCAATGAGCCATAATGAGAGATCATTCTAATCTAAATCCTACACTTTAACAAAAGAAAATTAAAAAAACAAATTAAGATACTCTGCCAAAGCTGAAAAAAGCAACCCTAGCATTTCTGGTTGATGTTAAAAATAACTAAAACAAAACCCATAGCAACACAATACTTTTATTAGCACTACCCAAAATGGCACAAAACAATATGCAATAGATTTTTTTTAATTCTCCAGAAATATTTTGTTGGGCAATATGTTACAAAAAGGAATAGAAACAAGGAAATCTAAAAATTAGGAAGATGTTCCAGCAATTTAAAGTTAGTGTAAGTGGCATGAAGACAACTGCACTAGTGATAGTGATAGTGCTAAACATGAGTAGTTTCCATGAATGAAACAAAAAAAATCTGCTCCCAAGATCTGCTCCCAAAATCTGCTCTCCATTCCTTTAAGTCTGGGTTATGGGTCTGTTGTTTCTGTTTTGCAGAGTATAAGGATCCATCCAAACCTCCCCCCCACACACACACACACATATATATACTCATGGGAAATATAGAGTGTGTTTTTTGGCATCCAGGGAGCAGTACATGCACTGCAAGTTCACATGTGGATTTAATCAGGTTTGTCAGCAAGCTTTTCCTCTTTATTAATGTATGTGGAAACTGCATTCTCTAAAACCCGAGAAGTAGAAGAAATCGTCAGAAAATAAATTATTTGCCATCTAATTGTCATTGTACCGGTCTTTATTCATTGAGAACTATGGGGGAAGATCAGAGCTTTCTGCCTCTGTCTCTCTGTCTCTGTCTCTGTCTCTGTCTCTGTCTCTGTCTCTGTCTCTCTCTGTCTCTCTGTCTCTCTCTCTCTCTCTGTGTCTCTCTCTCTCTGTGTCTCTCTCTCTCTGTGTGTGTGTTTGTGTGTGTGTCCCCTCTCTCTCTTTCTCTCTCTCTGTCTCTGTGTGTATGTGTCCGTGTCTGCATCTCTCCCCACACTCTCTTTCTCTCTTCTCCCTCTCTCTCTCTCTCTCTCTCTCTCTCTCTCTCTCTCTCTCTCTCTCTCTCTCTCTCTCTCTCTCTCTCTCTCTCTCTGTCTCTTTCTCCTCTGTTTCTTTCTCTCTGCCCTCCCCCCTCTCTCTTTTACATTCCCTATAAATGCAGCTAATTTGACATTACCCAGAATGTTCTTATTGGGGAAAAATAAAAGTTAAAATAGAATCATTTTAAATTTGGCAGTTATGTATGATATATGACTATGGTATGATATCCATTATGGCATGCGATATATAATGGATAACAAAATATTCTGACTTTCAGGACTCATTTGTCTGTGGGACTTGATAAAATATTGCCTGATCCTCTTTTTTGTGTTATTCCATGAAGTTTCACAGAAAGCTCAGCAAGAGAGTTGGATTTTGTACAATCCAGGCGGACTAGAAATGAAATATGTTGGGATCTATCAAAGAGAATTGTAGGTCCTGAAGTTTTCTTGGATATAAATTACTTATCTGACACCAACCAGCCACATACCCAGAGGGAGGAAGTTTGCATGAACAAGTTAAATAAAATCCATAGTTTCCTATGAGGTGATGGACTTGGGCTGAGATTACCTGCAGGAAAATGGCTAGATTTGCTCAAGTTTTTCATTCAAGTCAATAAAAATAGCTGGTTGAATACAATCCAGGAGTTATTTCAGAATTTTTAGTTTCTACACACGCACTCCCCCATTTACTAACTAAATCATATTCCACTCCTTAGGATACAAAGAAAGTATATGTATAGGAGAGCTCCCAATGAACATTCTTCCCAATCTTTCAAAGCCTAAAATGACTCCGATTGTCGCTTAAATTTGTAATACAGTACTTTGTGTAACCCAGGACCCCTTTTCCTCTTCTCAGAGTGTTCTCTCTCTCCAAAATCTGGAGAATACTATTTGTAGTGTGAAATAGACTTAGCTTTGTAGTCCCCCAAAATATATCTCTTCACACTCCCCATTTGGAATGATTACTGAGGATCCAGGGACCCTTTAAGTAGGTCTCAGAGCAAAAAACCCGATCCATATTAGAAGTGTTATTTATAGGATCTGGTGAGCTTGGTTTTTACTTGTTTCAATGTATGAAACAGCGATTGTCTAAGGAATTTAGGTACTTAGGAAGAGCCAGGAGTTCATTTGAGAGCAACAAGAATATTTCTTTCTCTAGTGAAAGCTTGACAATAAGGATCAGGAATAAGAAAGTAAAATAAGGAAATGTTACATAAGATAGCTAGTACAGTTAGTCCTCGAGTTATGATCACTACTGAGCCCAAAATTATTTTGCTAAGTGAAACATTTGTTAAATGAGTTTGTGACTTTTCTTGCCGCAGTTGTTAAGTGAATCATTGCATTTGTTAAGTTAGTAACACAGTTGTTAAGTGAATCTGGATTCCCCACTGACTTTGCTTGTCAGAAGGTCACAAAAGCTGATCACATGACCCCGGGACATTGCAACCGTCATAAATCTGAACCACTTGCCGAGCGTCTGAATTTTGATCATGTGACCATGGGGATGCTGCAATGGTGTTAAGTGTGAAAACCAATCATAAGTCACTTTTTTCAGTGCCGGTGTAACTTTGAACGGTCACTAAATGAACTTTTGTAAGTCAAGGACTACCTGAAATAAGCTTTGATAAGATAACTATTAATAAGATTGGAATGGAAGAAGGCATTGTATTCTCAGAATCCAAAAGGATCTTGACAAATTCAAACAATGGGCTCTATCCAACAAAATGAGTTTTAATGTGGAGAAAAACAAAGTTTTACATTTAGACAGGACAAATCAAAGATATAAGTACAGATTAGGCAAGACCTGGCTCATAAACAGTAACTGTGAGAGGGACCTTGGAGTCCTAGTGGATAATCACTTGACTATGAGCCAGCAATAGGCAGCAGCAGCCAAAAAAGCTAATACAATCCTGAGTTGTATAAACAGAAGCATAGAATCAAGATCATGCAAAGTATTAGTACTGCTTTATAAAACCCTAGTGAGACCACACCTGGAATACTGCAATCAGTTTTGGTCACCATACTACAAAAAAGATGTTGAGAGCTTGGAAAAAGTTCAGAGAAGAGCAACTAAGATGATCAAAGGCCTGGAGACTAAAACATATGAAGAACGGCTGCAGGACTTGGGTTTGGCTGGTCCCATGGTGGCGAAACTATGGCATGCATGCCACTGGCAGCACGCAGAGCCCTCTCTGTGGGCATGTACGCCGTTGCCCCAGTCCTAGTCCTTCAGTCCCGTCCATGAGCAACCTGCATCAAAGTCTCCCCGGGAAAGTGGCTTTTAAAGCTGGGTTTTATAAAATCTTTTCGCTTTAGGCCTCCACCACCATGTACAAAAAAAAAATTCAACCAATCAATCAATTTCAACTTCTTGCGGGGAAAAAAAAGATCTTGCAAAGTTGGAATTGATTGATTGAACTTTATTTTTAGTCCCATAGAGTGGTGGAGGAAGTGACAGGAGACCGCGTCGGAGCTGGAAAGAAGGTGCCATGTGGGGGTGGGGGGAATGGCAGAAGCAGGGTGCTCCATGTGAGAGTTGGGTCAGGGCGGCGGGAGCAGGGTGCTCTGTGCGAGGGTTGGCTCGGGGCAGCAGGAGCAGGGTGCTCCGTGTGAGGTTTGGGGTGGGGCAGCGGGAGCAGGGCGCTCTACAAGGGTTTGGTTGGGACAGCAGGAGCAGGGCACTCAGCAATGGTTGGGGTGGGGTGGAGATCCACTAGGCCACTGCCCAGAGCTGCAGGCCTGCCCAGCAGGAAGGTCAGCTAGAGGTGGTAGAGCACACCCAGGGCCAGCAGGCAAAAGGCCACCCAAAGCTGGATCCCCATCAGTGTCATGGCTGCCCAGGCCCAACAGATATGAGGGGAGACACACAAGCCTAGCTGGGACTGGAGGGCCATGGTGCCGATGGAGATCTGGCTTTCCCTGCTTGGGGTGGCCTTTGGCTTGCTGGGTGTGGGCATGCTCTACCACCTCTACTCGAGCTTGCTAGCTGGCCATTTCACCTCCTTTGTGCTGAGTGGGCCAGGTGCTCCAGACAAATGGTAGCCAAATGGACCTGCATGAGCTGCTGGCAGTGGCGGTTCGAGGCAGGGCTAAGGTCCGTTGGGTGTGCAAGGGAAACAAGCTCCACATGCAGGCAAGGGCAAGATCTGCGAGAGGGCCAAGGAGAAAACCAGCAGCAACCATGCCCACCCTGGCCATGCCCACCCAGTCCACCATGACCACTGTACCCACACCCATCCAGTGGCCATGCCCACCCAGTGGCCCACGTCTACCTGGCAACTGACGATAAATAAGTGGGGTTTGGGTTGCAGTTTGGGCACTCGGTTTCTAAAAGGTTTGCCATAGCTGGATTAGTCTAAAGAAACTAGGACTTCCGGTTTTGCACCATAGCACATGGCCGTGGGATAGCAGAGCTCCACTCCCCATGAACAGTTTTGCCAGGGGAACCCTAAGTGGGTCTGAAGTAGCCTCGAAGAGGTGACCATGAAGAAGGGGCACCCCGTTGATCACAAAATGATGGTGGTCATTTCATTTGATCCAGGGAAAGCCCTCCAACCCAACAGGAGAAAGGCTAGCTGTACATCAGCATCTAGCCTAAGCTATTTACAGCCAAAGTCCAAGAGCACAAACCAGAACATCGGTGAACAACGTGTTATTGATCTTCTCTCTTCTATCTTTTAGCTGACTCTTTGGGAAAGACCCCCAAAGCAAGAAAACCTCTGAAAGTGAAGGGAGGGGACTACATCCCCACTCCCTCATAGACGGAAGCGGCAAATTAATACTAAGGGGGAAAGAAATGTATTAAAATTAAATTTAAAATACTACAGTCTGGACAAATCTAGAAACTAAAAAAAACCTGTTAAGACTACAGTATACCCTAAAGGGTCTTGATGAAATTATAACAATATATAACAATAATAACTTTTTGTCTGAAAAAACTGGAAAATAAACGACTACTGATACCTAGTGGAGAATCAGAGCACAGAACACTAACAATAATGACTCAGAAATTGGCAGGACGCTCGGAAACAAAGAATAATCTGTTCCCTTGAACTATAAATAACCTTCAGAAAGACAGCTATGAACAAAAAAAGAGCTGGGCCTGCCATAAGATTAAAAAGTGTCTGAAAGAAAAATACCTGGACTGTTGTCTAAATCTAAGAATTGTTTATAGAATAAGAAAAACTTCAGCTCTTGGCTAATCTTTTAGAGGAGAATTTACAGAAAGGACTTAAGGTGACTCAACATACTGAATTGCAACTTTGACTGATTGATAATTGATCCCTGAATTTAAAAAAACTGTTGAAGGGGGAAGACAACATGGATATCATACACCTATCAAAAAATGACAGAACACCACACTCAATATTTGCCCCTGAAGGATTTAGCCTGGAACATCATAGACCTTTGGAAGCAATATTTCAAGGCAAGACAAATACTTTCCAAGAGGAAATGTATGCAATGGTATGACAGATACAAGTGACAATTGATTTAAACCATGAGGAAATCAAAAGCAACTTTGACAACATAAATAAGCACATCTCTAACCTAAATCTACAATCAAAAAACACCCAGAAAATGATGGCGAATGAACAAATTAGATAACAGAACACAAATTAGAAGAACATGATCAAATCAACAAAGCTACAAATAAAAAGAACTATAATTTAATACAAACAGGAAAAAATTTACAAGACTTTGATATAACAACAAAAATGGAATTATCAAAACCAATCCTTATTAACTGTTAATTATTATTGCTTTTTTTCAAATATATAAACCAAGACAACACAGTGTACACCAGGCACTGGAAATTGTTATTGTAAAAAACCAATAAAATGTTTAAAAAAGAAAAGAAGAAATAGGGGAGACATGATAGCAGTATTCCAGTATTTGAGGGGCTGCCACAAAGAAGAGGAGGTTGAATTATTCTACAAAGCACTAGAGGGCAGGACAAGAAACAATGGTTGGAAACTGATCAAAGAGAGAAGCAACCTGAAATTAACGAGTAAGTTTCTAACAGTGAGGACAATTAATCAATGGAACAACTTACCTTCAGAAATTGTGGGTGCTCCATCACTGGAGGTTTTTAAGAAGAGACTGGACAGTCACTTGTCTGAGATGGTAGGTTCTCCTGCTTGTGGAGGGGGCTGGACTAGAAAACCTCCAAGGCAGAGGTCCCCAATCTATGGGCCACAGCCCACTTCCAGGCCGTGGCCTCTTGGCCGCCAGGCCACATGAGTAGCTGGGCAGTGCACACGCATGTGCTACCAGCCATGCAGAAGCACAGATTTCTTCCACCCAATTACATTAATTGGCAAGCTAATATTTAGCTATTATCTTTTGCAATGATCTCCTGATCAGTTCTTGTCAAGAAGGCCTACTCTTTTTGTAGGCGATTTTTCTTTGTTTCACAACTATTTTATTAAATTTAAACAGATAAAAGCTAATACAGGCTAAAAAAGAATATAAGTGAAATGAAAAAAATGAAAATACAGGGGAAAAAATAAAGAATGGAAAGAAAAATAGAAAACAATAAGAACATGGTAAAGATTGTTGCCCTATATTTATATTACATATGCAAACCAGGTATCAAGAAAGCAAAGTTGAGTCAATGCCATAAGACTCAACACATCTTACCAAATACCTATCACAGACACAAGCGAACATTCAATGGGACAGAGCGGAGAGACACAATAAACCATGTTGTAACAATGAGCCTCTGGCTCAAAAGCAACTTTAGTATGAATTCATTCCCTATATAAAAAATCATCTTGAATGGCACCCTGCTAAGGTCTAATTTTCAGTCAAGATTTTGATCTGGTAACTTTTTGTGGGGGGAGGGGATATGATGTTTCAGTCAAGAATTCATTCATTGTGAAAGCAAATGTTTTGTATTAGCACTGAAGGAAGAAAATGTGCTTGGACTCAGCACCAAGGATTCAATCAACTCCATCTGAAGGTGAAACATAGAAATATTGCAGTTCTTCACTCTCGCATTCCAACTGGATATTTAAAATACAGGAAGAGCAGCACGTGAAAGAAGCAGGAGAACAAAAATCTGAGTTTCATTACAAATGAACATTACATTTGGGCTTTTAGAAAGCATTCTCCTGAGTTTAAAATGTGTCAAAACAACAGAGTTAAAATAAGTGTGATAAATCAGCTAGCTATGTATTGCTCACAAGCCTGGGGGGGGGGGGCGGGGAATGAATGAGGACAGAACATGAATATAATTGGAACTATTGAGTACAAAGGACATGTGAATGTGTTAAACAACCCCAATCATCACCCCAGAGAAAACTGACAAATGTGTCAATGACACGCTGAGGGGGTGGCATGAATTGTAATCCATTACACTAGCCTTTGTCAACTGGATCTGATGGGAACATGTCAATTCCCTAAGACTTCTATTCAACAATACTTTCTGAGTCAGCTCTGGCAGTTATTTACCAACATGGTGTGAGAGACTATGAACTTTGCAGTCCTAAGGTATTTTATACTTTTTTTATAGAATTATACTTTGCCTTTCCTAATGGTTGGATTCTTTGATCAATTATTTTGGCTGTAATATGTGCTGAAATTTACTATTCCTGACCTTGTTTATTTGTTCTCAATACATGTCTTGCATCCATTGACTTTACACAGACATGTGCCAGTTCATCAGAATGATCTGCAAATTATGTAAATTAAATGTCTCAATGCAAGTTAAATGCCTCTCCAGTTTCCACTGATGCTTCAATTACTGCCCTTGAAGACTACCCAGAAACTTCAAATGATCCAGAATGGAGCACTGTACAAAGTAAGGTGGGGCATTATGCTTGCCCATGGTACACCTTTATTAGGTGAGCTACATTGGTTTCCAGTTTCTTTCTGGGTGCAATTCAGGGTGCTGATCATCACTTTTAAAGAGCTAGTTTATCTGCAGGAAGGGATGCGGTGGCTCAGTGGGTTAGGACGCTGAGCCTGTCGATCAGAAGGTCGGCAGTTTGGCGGGTCGAATCCTGAGTGCCGCATAACAGAGTGAGCGCCTGTTACGCGTCCCAGCTTCTGCCAACCTAGCAGTTCGAAAGCACGTAAAAATGCAAGTAGAAAAATAGGGACCACTCCGGTGGGAAGGTAACAGCGTTCCGTGTGCCTTTGGCGTCTAGTCATGCCGGCCACATGACCACGGAGACGTCCTCGGACAAGCGCTGGCTCTTCGGCTTTGAAACGGAGATGAGCACCGGCCCCTAGAGTCGGAAACGACTAGCACGCGTGTGCGGGGGAACCTTTACCTTTACCTTTACCTTATCTGCAGGACTGCCTTTCCATAAGGACATCAATCTGTCCTACCAGGTCAGATTAGGTATTCTCCTACTCCCTTCCCCTAAATATTGGCATCAGATGAGAGCTAGGAAGCACACCTTTTTCACGGCAACCTCTTTGTCCCCTGAGGTCTGGCAGGCCTCTACCTCCTAGCCTTCCACCTTTGAA
Source organism: Vipera berus (assembly GCF_964194415.1). NCBI lineage: Eukaryota > Metazoa > Chordata > Lepidosauria > Squamata > Viperidae > Vipera > Vipera berus. The sequence goes on from NC_138203.1 coordinate 250,310,788, forward strand.
GATCTGGCTTTTCCCCCAAGTGCTGCGGGGATAAGATTGGATAATTGCCCATTAGAAGGTTGCCTTGCCAAATGTTTTAGTTTGTTTAGTTCTCTACGTCTAGTATGATTTTATATGTTGTTTTAACTTTGGATTGGAAACTACTCAGAGTTGTTTAGAAGATAAGCAGACATATAAATGTTTTAAATAAGTACATAAAAAGTATATATAGTGGATTTTCATATTTGATTGTGGGGACATTGGCTTTTGTTCAGGGGTGAGTTGTACATAAAAAGCAGAGATAATTTGGATTGCAAATTCTTGACCATACCCTATGGATACTCTTGCTTCAGTTTCTGATGAGCAGTAAAATACAGTAGTCTTTGGTTAACAGCCACCCAATCAGCAACCAGTCAAAGTTACATCGTGGGACTTGCAATCAGTCCTTGAAGTTCTGGCCATCTCAGTATCTCCGTGCTTAGCGATAGGTACATAATATTATGAAGATAGCAACATCCCATGATTGTGTGATCATGATTTGCAAACTACACTGTAGTTCCCAACAAATAAAATCAATGAGGAAGCCAGAAAAACTTTGCAAATGGTGACTACACGATGGGTTTTGCTTCATGAAGGCAAGTGCTGGAACTGCCATTGTAAATCAGCATAGTCACATGAAGTTATGCTTTACAACTACATTACTAGTGATGGCCCCAATTACATCATTAAGTGAGGACTGCTTGTACAGTGGGTAAACTTGAGCTGGGCTATTTATCTAACTTTAAGTTCAACTACTTTCCAAGATTGCTTCATAGAAAAAAAGAGAACCTAATGGTCTACAGAGGAAAATAAATAACAAATTATCAAAAAATAATAGAAACCTGTCTCAATAGTTGAGCAAAAGTCAGATAAGGTGATTTTGTCTAACTCTGACAATAAACAGCTTTCTAATCAAGAAGGAGATGAAAAAAATCTGCAAAACCACTACAGTACAGAAATGAGTACTTTCTTAAAATATTGATGCTGCATAATGTTATTTCTAGTTGAGTAATATCTTGGTTAGCAGGGTGCCCAAAGTAACATCTTCCTTTCTGTTTTAATAGGTGCAAATTCAGGGTAAATTTTGCTCCTCACTTTAATTCAGTTTATTCATAGTTGTGTTTGACTCGTCTTTGATTTATTATCTGAAGTTTTAATTGTATTTAGATGTGGTATCTTTTACATTTCTTTCTACATTTCCTATAATTGATTATTTTATTTATATCTTGAAACATTTCTAATAAATGTATAGTTGAAAGAAACATATCTCCTGAAGCATTACAAAATGGTCTAACATCTCATTGCTTTCAGAACACAGGAAAATGCAAATATTTGGCCTACGGAGGGATTGTTTTTAGTCAATAACAAGAATCAGTCAATAACTACTAACCCATTATATGTATGTACAAGCATACAAACTGTTTCAAAAGCAGCTTTAAATGCAAATGAAGATAATTCTTGCTTAACTGTGGTCTTTTCATGTTTGAAGAATTAAGGGAGGCACTTCCTTTGACCACAGCCACCTATCAGAACAAAACTGTATTCCATGCGAGGCCTGTACAGACGCTATTAGCGTATTATCCTTTATACAACTGTTATACGTTCTCTGTCCTTTTCCAGTGGTTTTACCTTTCTTTCCTACCATATAGCAAGAATGTGCAACTTCCATTGATCTGTAAGATGATTTTTCCATAGATCCGGCACATTAAGCACTGAGCTGCATTGCAAAAATAGGCAGGGTCAGTTCCTGTTTTGGCAGATGATGGCAAAGAGACATGCAAGGACAAAACATGATACAGTTGTATACTCAAGTTCCATGAGACTTAAGGCTCCTATTTAGTGCTTTCTTTATTCACTTGGACTTATATAATACCTCTCAGGGAGTACTTAAAATCTGGTTCTGAGGTTCCAAAGGCCACCCCAACTCCCACAGTTTCATGAGCACATTTCAGGTGCTCCATTTACAGCCATTTGCTGCGTCCTGCAGTTACAATGTTTATGTCAAATACCAGCATTTACTTCCAATTTTTAGCAAAACTCAATTGGCTTAACAACCACAGCATTCACATAATGACTTCCGCAAAAAAAGATAGTAAAATCAGGTTGGTCATGTGGGGCAGTCACTTTCCAACTGTCACAACTTACAACCTTATATTGTTCAACTAGTCCTCCGCTTATATCTGTAATGGAGCCTGCCCATCACGGACATAAGTTAAGGACTCCTGGTACAATGCACCAAAAATACACTATAAAGACAAAACAATTCTGAAAATCCCAGATCAGCAGTTCTTATACAACTGCTGGCTAATTCTACTGCATATTATTCCTGAAAGACCATGTGTAAGAGCAGGGAAGGGGTCATCAGACACTGTCTAGTGCCATCCTCCTTCCTTTCTTCTTTTGGTGCACCTGTGACCCATGAATAGGATAATGGGGCCACTGTGACTGAGGTTGTCTAAATGTCAAATCACATCTTACAAAGCTGGCATGGAACCTTTGTTAAAATTACTACCAAGTCTTGGCCTTGAAATGAAATAGAATCCTCAGTTTCCATGTTACCTTGGGGTTATGCTAAACCAGGGAGTCTTCAAACTTGGCCCTTTTATGACTTGTGGACTTCAACTCCCAAAATTCCTCAGCCACATGCCTAGCTGAGGAATTCTGGGAGTTGAAGTCCACAAGTCATAAAAGGGCCAAGACCCCTGTGCTAAATGAAGCGATGGGAAGAGGAATGGTTCATAGGCTTGCTGCAACTCACTTCTCCCCATTATTCCACTTCTGCTGCAACTCACTTCTCCACAGGGTAACTCTGGGCGACTCTGTAATTAACAGGGGGGAAAAACAAGCTCAAGCTAGGAGCTATATGGATTGTGACAAATTTTGGAAAAATCAATTGTACAAAGAGACTCTTGGTTTATACTTAATTACTTGTTTATGATTCTGCTAACAAGTTGACTTCATGTGAGCAGCTGCATTGTTCCGAATATGTCCCTCCACTCTCCTGTCACCTCACTCCAAATGCGGGCTGTGGGGTTTCAGAGCTGCTCTTGAGCGTTAAATGGATTTTAATGGAGCAGAAAGCAAACTGAATTATCTAGTGGATACAAAGAAGGGAAGAAAGAAAAAGAGCTCATTAGCCAACTTAGGAAGCCCATAGGATGCTCAGACACTATTTCTTCTGCTTAAAATAGCAGAACCTGATCTGAAATCCCTGTGTTCGACAACATGTAATCTCCCTCCTCACCCACTCAGGACTCCTTGATAAGAGGAGCTCAGAGAGACAATTGCCAGAATTCTTCAAGGCTGGCTGATTCGGTTAATACACTGAAAGCCAGGGTAAACAAGTGCGTTGATCTGCCTGCCTGTCACAATTAAAAGAAGAACACCCTGCAGGGTTTGACGTCTTCTCCTCCAGGGGCACCTGCTGAGGCAGCTTCTGCATCTGAAAAGCTTCTGCGGTTACTTCAATTCTTCTCTTTTTCCTCACCTCACACTCTTTTTTAAGTATGTGGCATCAAAGCCACATGTTTGTTTGTGCTAGAGCTGCAACTGTTAGATGGCATTGCGGTAGTCTGTGGAGAAGGATTGCAGAAGGCAGTTGGCAGAGGTGTTGGTGGTTCAGAATTGATTCCAGTGTAGGAATTTGGAGAATATTTTTATTCAGCTCTGGCACTGGAAATGGCAGCAATTGTGGCTTTGGAGATTCGCAGAGAATGGTTCCCAAGGAGTGGTCAGCCAAGCAACTGGAGAGTGGTCTGGCAGCAAACAGATCCTGGGGAAATGGCCAAAGAGTTCCTTGGGAGAGCAGACAGTAGTATTCTCTTGCTTAGCAGTACTGCTGATGGACTGTTTCCTGATCAGCTGGCTAGTGCACATACGGGATTTGGCCACAGGACCCTAGAGGTTTGGAAGACAACTATGTGGGCTAGGACTCCAGTAGCAGCTATAAGGCAGCAGATGCTCTTACTGGCCAGTTCCTGGCAAGGTCTAGTGGTGACAATAACCACAATATGCTCAGTTTTGATACTGTGAAGATTTTGATATTGTGAAGATCTTCCGCTGCTTGAGACCACAATGGAAGTAAGAGCCTGCTGATGGTTCTGTCCTATGTGGATGCCAAAACCCATTTTGTCCTTTTTCCTTTCTGCATGCTATGGTGGTCTTTGCTACTGCTATTATATTTACAGGTTGGGGCAGCCCTGGTGTCTCTGAAGAGTAAGAAGGAAGACTGGAGCTTTGGATTGGCATCCTGGGTGAGAGGAGGCTTTGAGAGATGTTGGGAGGGGCTGAAGTCACTTGCCTCTTTTCAGGTTGAGAAGGGAGTTATCTAGCTGTGTTTGTGGGCAGGGCGAGAGTATTTTCTTCTGTTTTTTTCTTCCCTGACCTACCCACTGAGTCTCTGACTAGGTTGGGTCAGGTTGGGTCAGAGGACTCCACCCTGACTCGAGGTTTTTAAGAAGAGACTGGACAGCCATCTGTCTGAAATGATATAGGGTCTCCTGCTTGAACAGAGGGCTGGACTAGAAGACCTCCAAGGTCTGACTCTATTCTATTCTATTCTATTCTATTCTATTCTATTCTATTCTATTCTATTCTATTCTATTCTATTCTATTCTATTCTATTCTATTCTATTCTATTCTATTCTATTCTATTCTATTCTATATGGAAGCTGGGACTAGGTGGGAAATGGCAAATATATTTGTTGGGTATTGGGTACTATTTGCTCAGGTGTTGCCAGACCCTTGAGGTAGGTCAGGTCAAGAAACTGACACCACTATAAATACTAGAACTCCAACTTTATTGACAGAGGTTATGATAACAGAATCATGTAAGGTTGACTGTTCCCTCTTATATCAAAAACATTCAAGATAGGGAAACTTTCAGTTTCTTTCTCATGAGGTCTTGTTTTCCTGGACTGACTTTGTGTTTTGTGAACAGTCTCAGCATATCCTTTCTAAAGTCATCTCTGTTCCTTTACAGGTGTGCCGTGGCCCTTGGATTGGGATGATCAGTACTGTAAATTGGGAAGGGGATAGAGAAGGCAGGCAGAAGCATCACAATAATTCCAAACACAGGGAAATGTGATGGGATGCAGGGATAGGGAAGGAACATCATTACCAACTTCCAGCTTCCTGCACTCCACCTCCATCCTGCTAATTACAGCTTCAAGGTTTCTGAGTATTGCCTACTGCTACTAAATAATAATAATAATAATAATAATAATAATAATAATAATAATAATAATAATAATAATAATAATAATAATAATAATAATAATAATAATAATAATAATAATAATTTATTTATATACCGCCCTTCTCCCGAAGGACTCAGGGCGGTGAACAGGGCAAATATATAAAAAATACAAAAATACAAAAGTTAAAAGAAAATTAAACATATGCCCAACTAAAAACAGTAAATGTTGTTGTTGTTAGCTGCGAAGTCGTGTCCGACCCATCGCGACCCTATGGACAACATTCCTCCAGGCCTTCCTGTCCTCTACCATCTTCTGGAGTCCATTTAAGCTCACGCCTACTGCTTCAGTGACTCCATCCAGCCACCTCATTCTCTGTCGTCCCCTTCTTCTATTGCCCTCGATCTTTCCCAGCATTAGGCTCTTCTCTGCTGAGTCCTTCCTTCTCATTAGGTGGCCAAAGTATTTGAGTTTTAGCTTCAGGATCTGGCCTTCTAAAGAGCAGTCAGGATTGATCTCCTCTAGGACTGACCGGTTTGATCGCCTTGCAGTCCAAGGGACTCGCAGGAGTCTTCTCCAGCACCATAGTTCAAAGGCCTCAATTCTTTGGCACTCAGCCTTTCTTATGGTCCAACTTTCACTGCCATACATTGCAACTGGGAAGACCATAGCCTTGACTATACGCACTTTTGTTGACAGGAAAAACAGTAAATACATATATTAAAAATGACAATAAAAACCCAACCCATCCAGGCAGGTCTACAATAAAGCCTCCCTCATCCAGGTTTCTGGTCATGGATGAGATGACCAACCTGGCATGTATTATTGAGGCCTGGCTGGATATTGAGAGAATGGTTCCCTCTCAGAAATGTGCCCATTTCAGTTACAGGTGTGGCTTCAGTTGAGATTCTGGGACAGAGGTAGGGGGCATAACTATTGTCATCCAAGAGTCTCTGGTGGTTTTCGGGGTCATTGTTCCACAGATAACTAGATTTGTGTCCTTATTTGTGTTATTGGGCTGTAGGAATCTGATGGGATTACTGCTTATGTACCAGATTTTTTTCTGTAGCTACTTCCTTACTTGAGATGCTCGATACTTTGTTCAAGTTGGCAGTGTAGCCAGCCAGGATTATGGTTTGGCCTTCACTGGGTGGACCTCCTACTCATAACAATCATAGACCTGATCCAAATTCCTGTCAGCCCAACTGTAGTAGGGATCATACATGAGGTCTGTTTTTATCTTAGAGCAGTGGTAACGTGATCTGGACTTGGGGATGAGGTCACTATTCCCTTTTTGTAGACAGACAGATCACTCCCTATTAATCTTGGAGTTCTCAGTGGCTAGTCCCCACTTCAAGGAAGAGGGATCTGTTTAGTCAGTCCACTGCAGTCACTTAACAATCTAGCTAAGATTCCAGAGGGATTGGGAGTAGTTCCTGAAGTTCTAGCACATAACTTGATAGACCTTTAGTCATTCTTGGAACGAGCAGGTGATGGCAGTTTTGAATCTGATCATATCTGTATGGATTCTCTACACACATGGATAGTGAGAGATATCTGGTTGTTGTTGTGTGTTTTTTTAGAGAAAGTCCAGGAGACAATTGCAGGAACATAAAGTGCAAAGTGTAACCCTAATCAAATACAGGTGAACCACTGTGCTGTTTTGTCCTGTTACCCGAGTTGTGTTTTTATTTATTACATTTTTATGTCGTCCATCTCTCCTGTGACTGTGGGCAGCTTGAAACTTGAGTATGAACCTGTTAGTCCCAAGGAGGTGGACAGGATCCTTGGGTTTTGATTCCTGCCCTCTGTTCTGTTCCAGCCTACAACCAGCCCTGTTTGAATGTCAGGGACAACCCCTCTTTATAATCAACAGGCTGGGAAAAAACCAACCAAATTTATTTACAAAGAGTTCAAACAAAAGTGAAATGAAAAGTTCAAACAAGACTTAAACCAAAAGGTTAAACAAGAGTTAAACAAGAATAACAGACCAGGGCTCTAGCAGAAGATCTTCAAACGGTTGCCTTCAGCAACCAGCTCTTCCCACACCTTCCCCTTTTATCAGCTGTCCCAAGTCGTGGCTTCTCATTGCCTTCTCCCAAGTTGCCTCATTGCCTTCCTTTGTTCTGCTCTGCTAGATTGCCTCCTGCTCCTAGCGTCCCTGAACAGAGCCAGCTGTGGATCGTCTTCTTCCAATCGCTCGTGCTCACACGGTTGAGTCTGAACAAGATGGGAGGGGCCAGGTTGAGAGTCCTGCAGTGCATCAGAACCTCCCTCTGACACCAAAGGCTCTCAAAACCCCTCCTCCTCCTCCTCTTCAGAATCATCCAACCCAGCTGCCGGAACCACAGGCTGACACTGAATCACAACACCCTCTGTGTTTTAAATCTGCACCCTTCCTAATTGATCAACATCTTGAATTGCACCGGGGAGCCTACTGGACATGAGGGCAGCTTACTTGTTGGACTACCTATTTCCCATGGCTTCTGTCTTCTCTACTGTTCCAAATCTCCTTAGTGAATCAGTATTACCTTATGGGTCCCAGGAAGTGTGTTTTCTCTGTCATGGTTCTTATATTGTCAACAGCCTCTTCCCTGAGACCACCACCATCCCTACTCCTGGTCATCCAGAAAGCCTGACTTTTCCCCTAAGCAGTGGGGCCCAAAGCCCAGATGTGCATTTTTAAGTGGTCAGGGAGATTTTTACATGGGCCTCAACTGTCAACAGTTTTCTTCACTGAATTTGTTAGCCAGTGAGAGTTCCACTGGTTAGACAAGCAGCCATGTAAATTGGTTTAATATATCCATAACTAAATATAAGTGTAGGAAAAGGCAGTTCTGCACATGCACTTTCACATTCAAAGTAACTAGCATATTATCTATTAATATACTGCATGTTTTCCATTTTTCATAATAGAGACCATCTTTTAGTGTGCTAGGCAAGCTGTGATACACACATATATATATATTAACAAATCCTCACCTACTTAAATTTTTCACAATATGCTTTTCAGAGGAATGTAAGAAATTTAAAAGAAAAAGAAAAACATCTGATGAATACTGTTACTTTAAAAAACGTTATCCTGAAAAGCTGTTCATATGGCCTGCATCTGTGACTAAAAGCTGACATACTAAATTATTTTTATTTTCCTGGGTTTTTTTATGTTAGTAATAGCTTCTAGTTGATCTAGATTAGAAAGAGAAAAGTGAAGCATTCATAACCAATTTCTAAACAGAAAATGCCTCTTACTGTTTGCTTTCCCTGATATTGTTAAACAACATACTTTCCAACATACTGTAATTTCAGCACTGTCTGGTTCTTTGCTTTGGTAGACAATCGTGAGTCCCTGCCCACTTCATTCTGCCACTTCATCCAGCAGCCTCATTTCATCTAAAACATACCTTCCCTTTGGCCCTTTTTTAGTCCCTCCTCATACAGCTAGTCCTTACTTAATAACTCACCAGTGTAATGACCATTAGAAGTTACAACCACATCAAAAAAAACCAATAATGTTACAATCTGTCCTTGTGCTTAATGACCATTGCAGCATGTGTGGTCACATGGTTGCCATTTGGATGCATTGCAACTGCTGTGCATTTATAACCACTGCAACATCCAGGACCAGATGGACTACACCCCAAGGCTCTGAAAGAACTGGCAGATGTGATCTCAAAACCACTGAACTATAACTTTCAAAGATCCTGGAGCACTGGGGAACTACCAGAGGACTGGAAAAGAGCTGAAGTAGTTCCCATCTTCAAAAAAGGAAAAAAATGAATCCAGGAAACTACAGACCTATCCACCTGACCTCAATACCTGGGAAGATCTTGGAAAAGATAATCAAGCAATGAATTAATGAACACCTAGAGGCAAACAAAGTCATTACTAAGAGCCAACATGGGTTTGTCAAAAACAGGTCATGCCAGACAAAACTTATTGCATTCTTTAACTAGGTGACAAAATTAGTGGACCAGAGGAATACTGTGGATATAATTTACTTGGAGTTCAGTAAAACATTTGATAAAGTAGACCACAACCTACTACTTGATAAGATAGAAAATGTGGGTTAGACAGCATCACCACCAGATGGATTCGTAGCTGGCTGACTACGGCTGTACTCAGTGTGTGGTCCTCAATGGAACTGCATCTACATGGAAGGAAGTGTGTAGTGGGGTACCCCGGGGCTCTGTTCTGGGCCCAGTGCTCTTCAACATCTTCATTAATGATTTGGATGAGGGGATAGATGGGGAACTCATCAAATTTGCAGACAACACCAAGCTGGCAGGAATAGCCAATACTCCAGAAGATAGGCTTAAAATACAGGAGGATCTGGACAGACATCCCTCTGTTAATGCAACCTAGCACTGTGTTGGCTTCTTTGGCAGCTGCAGCACACTGCTGGCTCATATTTAAGTGATTGTCTACTAGGACTCCGAGATCCCTCTCACAGTTACTACTATTGAGCAAGGTACCACCTATACTATACCTGTGCATTTGATTTTTCCTGCCTAAATGTAGAACCTTACTTTTTTCACCATTGAATTTCATTTTGTTAGATAGCACCCAGTGTTCGAGTCTGTCCAGATCCTCCTGTATTTTAAGCCTATCTTCTGGAGTATTGGCTATTCCTGCCAGCTTGGTGTCATCTGCAAATTTGATGAGTTCCCCATCTATCCCCTCATCCAAATCATTAATGAAGATGTTGAAGAGCACTGGGCCCAGAACAGTGCCCTGGGGCACCCCACTACACACTTCCTTCCATGTAGATGCAGTTCCATTGAGGACCACACGCTGAGTACGGCCTGTCAGCCAGCGATGAATCCATCTGGTGGTGATGCTATCTAGCCCACATTTTTCTATCTTATCAAGTACGTAGTAGGTTGTGATCTACTTTATCAAATGCCTTACTGAAGTCCAAGTAAATTATATCTACAGAATTCCTCTGGTCCACTAATTTTGTCACTTGGTCAAAGAATGTAATAATATTTGTCTGGCATGATCTGTTTTTGACAAGCCCATGTTGACTTTTAGTGATGACTTTGTTTGCATCAAGGTGTTCGCTGATTTGTTGTTTGATTATCTTTTCCAGAATCTTCCCAGGTATTGAGGTCAGGCTGATAGGTCTGTAGTTTCCTGGATCTATTTTTTTCCCTACATCAGCTCTCTTCCAGTCCTCTGGTAGTTCCCCAGTGCTCCAGGATCTTTGAAAAATATAGTTCAGTGGTTCTGAGATCACGTCTGCCAGTTCCTTGAGAACTTTGGGATGTAGTCCATCTGATCCTGGTGATTTGAACTCGTCTAGGCTGGACAGGTGTTCACTTACCATTTTCTTGCCTATCTTAACTTGTGTTTCTATTCTGTTTTTTTATGGCACTGGTTTGGGTAGGTTTTTTCCCTTTGTGTAAAGACAGATGCAAAAAACGAGTTAAATAGTTCTGCTTTCTCCCTATTGCTTGTCACCTTCTTGCCACTTTCACCCACTAATGGACCAATCATTTCCTTAACTTTTTTCTTGTTTTTTATATGTTGAAAGAAGCTTTTTTTGTTATTTTTGACTTTGGTCGCAAGCCTTAGTTCATTTTGAGCCTTAGCTTTCCTCACTTCATCTTTGCAGGCACGGGCTATTTGCTGATATTCTGACTTAGTTATGTGCCCCTCTTTCTAATTCTTATACTTGTCCTTTTTATCTTTCAATGTTGAAACTCTAGAAAGAGTACAGAGAAGAGCAACAAAGATGATTAAGAGGCTAAAACATATAAAGAATGGTTGCTGGAATTGGATATGTCCAGTTTAATGAAGAGAAAGACTAGGGGTGACATGATAGCAGTGTTCCAATATCTCAGGTGTTGCCACAAATGCAGGACAAGAAGCAATGGATGGAAACTAATCAAAGAGAGAAGCAATCTAGAACTAAGGAGAAATTTCCTGACAGAACAATTAATCAGTGAAACAACCTGAAGTTGTGAATGCTCCAACACTGGAGGTTTTTAAGAAGAGACTGCACAACCATTTGTCTGAAATGGTATAGGGTTTCCTGCCTGAGCAGGGGGTTGGACTAGAAGACCTCCAAGGTCCCTTCCAACTCTATTATTATTGTTGTTGTTGTTGTTGTTGTTGTTGTTGTTGTTGTTGTTGTTGTTATCCTCTAGTCACACAATCACCACTTGTGAGTTTCACAGCCACCTTTGAACAAGTAAAGTCAACAAAGAAGTAAATATTAAAATTTATTTATTTATTTATTTATTTATTTTAATTCCATTTATATCCCGCCCTTCTCCGAAGACTCAGGGCGGCTTACAAGCTTAGCAGTAGCCTTCATTCTATGTATATGCCTGCTTATTAGGGCTTTGGGGGGGGGCTAAGCGGCATTATTACAAGGTCAGCTTATTGCCCCCAACAATCTGGGTCCTCATCTGATGTGTCACTCATCTGATGTGTCACTTAACAACCATGCATGATTCACTTAACAACCATATGTTAGTGGACCTCATAGAAATCCAGCATGGTCATGTGATGTTTTGCTTAATGACCTAGTTGTGATGGAGTTGCAGGCCCCAATTGTGATCATTAAGCAAGGACTTCCTGTGTATAGTTTCAGAGGGGATAGCTTGATCTGTTATTTACAGTCTGTTGCCCTTCAGTTCTACTTTCCAAAGCACCAGAAGGTAAGACAAGAACCAATTCATGGGAACTAATCGAGAGAAGCAACCTAGAACTAAGCAGAAATCACTGAAGGCTTTCAAGAAGAGACCATATAGCCATTTATTTGAAATGGTATAGGGTTGCGTGATTGAGCAGGGGATTGGGCTAAATGACCTCCAATGTCTCTTCTGTTATTCTATGTTCTATTCAGCCCCAAATAGGCCATTGCAAGAAATTCCTGAAGTTATCCAAAAATCTAAAAGGTGATAGGTTGCTTATTTGCAAATAGTCTGCAACTCTATTGCTTCTCTCAAGTCTAAGGGGAAAACATCATCTACATATTCCTGGATTATTTCCTTATCTGCATGATCATAGAGATGTCCTTACCTTCCCAGATGAGTCCTCTACAGAGTCCCCATGATAGCTGTCCATTTCTAGCAATCTCTCTTAGAAAGCCTTTTTTATAATTCTCATCTATTGTGTTTGAAAACAAACAATTCTCCAAAGGGCTATTATTTCTACTTCCAAATGGAGTCCTGCATGAACAAACAAATATCTAGATAGAAATACAGACAATTTAGCTCAGAAAAGATATCATTTAGGTAGTTCAGAGGCTAATGTGCATGAAGAATTTATAATACACTACAGCTATTTTAAAAAGAGGAAAAAATATCTGGTAATCATTCTCACACCTATTGTTTTTCATGGAGCAACTTGTCTGTATCAGATTTAATAAGAGCATTATAAAGAGCATTTAAACATTCGCCCACCATCATTAAGAGAAATATAACCACAAGAGTGAAGGGTTGGGAATTGGACCTGAAATCCACATTTCTGTATCTATAACCAACATCCAAGCAATGAACTCTCAGAGGGGCTGGAACCTAGCCATCATCTGTCTATATCTGATCTCTCTGGTAAACATTACAGCTGCCAAGAATGAAGCAAGCAAAAAGCACTTACAGATTAGAAGGGAACACATGGCATTAACTGACCTGCTCAAGTCATAAAATATATTGTAGAGGAGGAAAAGAAAGAAAACCAATCATTCTCCCAGGGATGGTCCATCTGCTCTCGTAAAGCTTCAGTCATTACTACAAATAAATACATTCAGGCCAGAAAAATCTGGGATTCATTTCTATAGTTTCCATTTAAAAAACAAAACAAAAACTACACTCCTGGAGTCTTTTGGGAAGCTCTGCTAAACAAGTATGAGATCAGCAACTTAAAATTGTTAACATATCTGTCTTACATGCTCGAATGAAAGACCCAAGGAGTGCAAAACTATGTCCATAATCTTTTAATTGCAAAGCATACTCAGTTCTGAGAGATGTAAGAAAAGGAGAAATTTCCTGACAGTTAGAACAATTAACCAGTGGAACAACCTGCCTCCAGAAGTGGTGAATGCTCCGACACTGGAAGTTTTTAAGAAGAGACTGGACAGCCATTTGTCTGAAATGGTATAGGGTTTCCTGCCTGAGCAGGGGGTTGGACTAGATGATCTCCAAGGTCCCTTCCAACTTATGATGATGATGATGATGATGATGATGATGATGATGATGATGATGATGATGATGTTGATGCTAGTTTTCATATTTTGCCTGTTTAATAGCATTTATCTACTGAATCAGGGAACTTTTCAAGGAAGCCTTTGATACCTGGCCTTTATGTTCCACTAAGGTACCTATTCTCTAATTGTAGAGTATCGTTCTCACTCACTTTTTAATATTAATTTCTAAAACATACATCCAATATTTTCATAGAAATCTACACCATATATATAAACATTAAGAACAATAATGACAGAAAAGACTCCAGTTGCTTTTTTTAAAAGCAAAGTGGAAAGGACCAACTCTCTGTTTTTAAGGCACCGTGTTTCAAACACCGGAGCAACCTGGAGAATTATCTGACAAGCCAAATTTTCTGAGCAGAGATGTTTTCAGAATCACCCTGTTTGCAATTCCAGTTTATACAGAAGATTATTCAGCTAAATTTAGCACTAAAAAGTTAAAGGCAACATCTTACGCTGTATCAGGAAAGCAATTGTCCACCAGTGTGAATTTTTCAAGACAATAATATAATCTCTCTACTGTATACCACAGATCTTATCTGTAACTTGTACCCTTTTTTCAAATCCTCTTAGCCACAAATGATATATTTAAGACTAATATGTAATTTCCCACTTCTTCCAGTCAAGAAACTCTTTTAAAGCATCTGCTTTAAATGAAAGGGATCATGTCCCTTTTTATAAAGAGATAGTAATCACTTCTACAGTACCACAGACAAAAATTCCGCAGCTTGGCTAATTTAAACAACCATAAAGAGTTGTTAAGGGTTACTGAGAAGGTTAAGTAAGCATCTCTAATTGCATATCCATACACTTAACCTGGAAAAAAAATCCAGAATAACTGGCCAAGTGAGAAGCAAAGTTACTTTAAAGTTACTGCCATACTTCTGAGGCAGATGCAATGTAAATTTAACCACAAAAAATATACCAATTTCTGTAGCAAACTTCAATTTGTCCAAAGTCCCATTTTCAGAATTCTGGTGTTTATTTTTTCCATACCAATCTAAACAAGTAGTGTCATTCTATTCTGTGAACAGAAAAGTTAATGGAATATCAAGAGAGCCAAGCTGCAAGATATTTTGGGGCTTACAGTGGCAAAGACTATAGTAAAGACAGACAGGTGAATAAAAGAACTAGTACAGGGGTCGGCAACCTTAAACACACAAAGAGCCACTTGGACCCGTTTCCAAGAGAGAGAAAAACACTGGGAGCTGCAAAACTCATGCGCGCATGCATGCACGCGTACACGCAAGGGGGGGAGCTTGATTGAAGAGTTTAATTAAAAAGAAATAGAGGCTGCTGTGCATGAGTTTTCTCTCTTTCTCTCTCTCTCTCCCTCCTTCCCTCCCTCTCTCTCCCTCTTTTTCTCTCCCTCCCTCCCTCTCCCTCTCTCTCCCTCTTTATCTCTCTCTTCCTCTCTCTCTCTCTCTCTCTCTCCCCCCCCCTCTCCCTTTCTCCCTTTTGCCTTGGTGGAGCAGTGGGCTAATGCCTCCTTCAGTAACACCAGCTGCCTGCAATTAGTGCAGGTTCGCATCCCACCAGGCTCAAGGTTGACTCAGCCTTCCATCCTTCCGAGGTAGGTAAAATGAGGACCCAGATTGTTGGGGGCAATTAAGCTGACTTTGTAATAATGCCGCTTGGGGTGTGTGTGAAAGCCCTAATAAGCAGGCATATACATAGGATGAAGGCTACTGCTAAGCTTGTAAGCCGCCCTGAGTCTTCAGAGAAGGGCGGGATATAAATAGAATTAAAATAAAAAAAAAATCTTCTGCTCACCTGGCAAGCTGGCTTCACACTGTTCTCGGACAAGCTGACAGACATTCTCAATGGGCTGGCTCTCCTTCCCTGCTTTCTGCTGCTTCCTGCTTCCTGTGGAGATGCAGCAAAGGCAGGAGGCCCACCCAATAAGCTTGTCAACTTCTTGGAGAACAGTGTGAGGCCACTCTCTTTTTTACACACACACACACACACACACACAGAGAGAGAGAGAGAGAGAGAGAGAGAGAGAGAGAGAGAGAGAAGGGAAGCGCAAGTGACTCTCTCCATCTTGTTCTCTCTCTCTTTGCAAATGGCAGAGGACAACTGGGAGCCGCAAGAGAAGGCTGAAAGAGCTGCATGCGGCTCCAGAGCTGCAGGTTGCCAACCCATGAACTAGTATGAAGCATTTCGGTATCATCATTTCCGCTGGACAGGAATTTTACTCTTAGTGGCAAATCCCAGGGAGGGGGTGTCTGTTTTTATATAAATGACAGATGGTGTAATAATGCCAAGGTGGTTTCAAGTCTGTGCTTTCCATATGTGGAGCTTCTGACCATCAAATGCAGACCCTTCTATCTGCCTAGAGAATTCTCTGTTATCATTATCACAACTGTGTATATCCCACCTGATGCAAACAGAGAAGAGGCCCTGAAGGCTCTCTGTCATACCATCAGTGACTGACAAACTACTCACCCAGAGGGCACATTTATTGCAGTGGAGACTTTAACCAAGTGGATTTGAAAGCTCTACCCTGCCACATTTCCATCAATATGTGGACTTTGCAACCAGATGGGACAATACACTGTATCTTGCTTATTCCATCATCAAGAAGGCTTTCAAAGCTATCCCCTGCCCTCACTTGGGCTCCTCTGACCATCTCTCAGTGCTGCTTATTCCAGCATACAAACCTTTATTAGTCAGAGTGAAACCTACAGTAAAGCAGGTGACGGTTTGGACAGAAGGAGCTATAGAAGCATTACAAGACTGCTTTGAGTGCACAGATTGGGGCATGTTTAAGGAAGCAGCTACTGATAACCAACATACAAATGTTGAGGAGCATGCCATCACAGTGTCTGCATATATCCAAAAGTGCATAGAAGATGTCTGTGTCCTTAAAAGTATTGTTCTGAGGGTGGATGAAAAATCATGGCTGACTTATGAGGTCCGCAAGATGCTGAAAGCACAGAATGTGGCTTTTAAATCTGGTGACATGCTGGCACTTAGAACAGCCAGAGAAAATCTGAAAAGTGCCATAAAAGGTGCAAAGCAAGCCCATTGCCAGAAAATTCAGAACTTTTTTCAGGACCCAACAAACACCAGGCAAATGTGGCAAGGGATCCAGGCCATTATGGATTACAAGGCAACTCCATTGAGATGCAAGGATGACACAGACTTCCTAAACAAACTGAATACATTTTTGGGAAGATTTGAGGCATCAAATAGCACTCCTGCTAGGAAAGCTGTGCCCCATCCTGATGAACAAGTGCTAAGCTTTGATGTCACCTCTGTCCAGAAGACACTGCATGTTATGTATTCACTTATAATTCATATTGTATGTATTCATTATTTACATTAGTAGGAATTGTTGTAATAGAGTTTAACAGGGCTGAGGTAAAAACCGTGGCAGCTTTTGACAGCTGTCAAAAGCTGCCAGACAGAACCGCGCAGGCGCGACCGACTGACAGTTCTACACGCGCCTCCACTGACAGCTCCGAGCTGTCAAAATCTGCCGGTTCCGATTGGAGAAGACAAACGGCGCGGGAACCAGCTCAGCCCTGATTGGCTAACCTACTGACAGCTGCCAGTATAAATAGATGTCATGTTCTTCTGTTGTTTGCCTGGTTCGGAATAAAAGTTGAATCGTTCAACTTGCTGTCTCGCCTGCTTCTTGACTAAAGCACTGGCGACGAGGATGGGATGCCTGCTTGCCTAAGCTGAAGTCACTACCTAAGGGAAGAAGAGATTTTTTCCCTTAGCCGAGCTGGTCACTTGCTGAAGTCACTCGGAAGCCAAACTTCCGTACAACGCAAGCAGCTGCACCCACTGCCACAGACAGCATGACGAACCATGGCCACATTCGAGAGTTCAACACTCGCCACCCAGAAGGCTGGGAATCTCATCTGGGCCAGGTAGAAGGATACCTGGTGGTAAAGAAGATTACGGACGACCGGGCCAAGGCAGCAGCCCTCCTCTGGCTCAGCGGGCCCGCGGTTTATGATGCCGCTGTGGGAATCTTCACCCCTGAACCGATCGCCACTATCTCCTACGCCAATCTTACCGAGGGGCTGAGTAGATACTTCATGCCCATCAAGTCAGAACTCTTCTGGAGGGTAAATTTCGCCCGAAAACTACAGCTTCCTAACGAGCCAGCAAATGACTTCATAACCCGGGTCAGACACACTGCACGGCGGTGTCGGTTCCCGGACTTGGAAGACTGAATCCGGGACCAAATTGTCATAGGGCTCAAAGACAAGCGGCTGAGGAAGAAGCTGATCGCCAAGCCAGAAATGACAATGACCGATGTGGCAAGGGAAGTCATTGCATACGAGGACAGCCACAGTGACAACCGACGTTCACCTGACAGCGGGCCCAGTGGGTCCGTGCACCAGGAGGACGGCGGGTTCAGCGGTCCCGAGGATGACGACGGCTCCATTGACATCGATGCGGTACAGCGACGTTTCGAAAAGCTCAGGCTGCAACGCAACTACAGGGGGGGGCCTGCCAACAATCAGAAGGGCACTAACTTCCAGTCGAACAGGGCCAAGTGTGCCAGCTGCGGCGGAAGCCACCCAAGAGCAACGTGCCGGTTCCGCAGTGCCAAATGCCACGGGTGCGGAAAGACAGGTCACCTCAAAGCCGTGTGCCGCAGCCGGAGCCGAGAAAATCTGCATGAACTGGAGGTGACGCCCGCAGGTATGAACCAACACACACACAGGGCCAGGCGCAATCCCAAACCCCTAGTGCTAAATGTGAGGGGAAGGGCGGGGAAATACACAGTCCACAGCACTCTTAAGCCCAAAGTCAAGGTGGACGTTCGGATTCATGGGATTCCCTGTGAGATGGAAGTGGACTCTGGGTCCTCTGTCTCACTCATTTCGTGGCAAACTTACAGGGACATTTGTAACCGCAGTAGAAAACGGCCCGCCCTTCGACCCACCAAACTCCGCCTAGCTGATTTTCAGAAAACGCCCATTAAACTCCGGGGAAAGGCTTTCGTCCCCGTGGAGTTCAAACAATTTAAAGGATCCCTCCCTATACTAGTGACCCGGGAAAACAGAATCAGCCTGCTAGGACTAGACTGGTTTGAGGCGCTAGGAATAGCTTTGACAGGTGTCAACGCCATTCAGCTGTCAAATTTAGAATCCGTCTGCCTTCAATTCGCGGACGTTTTTGACAGCTCGCTAGGAAAGTACACAGGACCGCCTGTATCACTAAAACTAAACCCTAATGTAATGCCTGTCAGGATCAAGGCAAGAAGAGTTCCCTTCGCCTTGAGAGAAAAAATAGAAGCGGAATTAGACCGATTAACTAACTTAGGAGTCCTTGAACCTGTAGAAGGGGCAGAGTGGGAGACACCCATAGTGACCCCAATTAAGCCAAATGGCCAAATAAGATTATGTGCCGACTATAAGGCGACACTCAACCGCGCATTAAATGCCCATGCCTACCCGGTCCCGGCTGTCAAAGACATCCTCGCGGCCATTAAGTCAGGCGCCATTTTTGCCAAGTTAGACTTGGCGCAGGTGTATTTACAGCTGCCTGTCACCCCTGACACCGCCTTAGCTCAGACAA
Source organism: Vipera berus (assembly GCF_964194415.1). Classification (NCBI taxonomy): domain Eukaryota; kingdom Metazoa; phylum Chordata; class Lepidosauria; order Squamata; family Viperidae; genus Vipera; species Vipera berus. The sequence continues at coordinate 250,329,760 of NC_138203.1, forward strand.
TCGTCACCCACAAGGGAGCATTTAAAATTAACCGCCTTCAATTCGGCATTGCTACAGCCCCGGGGATCTTCCAAGAAATCATGGAAAAAACACTTAAAGGGATCCCCGGGGTCTGTCCATATTTCGACGACATCCTAATTGCAGGGGAATCAGAAAAATACTTAGCTGACAAATTAACAAAGGTGCTCCTTAGATTCAGGGGGGCTGGCCTCAAATTAAAACGAGACAAATGCTCCATCGGAGTGCCATCAACAGAGTTTTTAGGATTTAAAATTGATGCTAAAGGAATTCACCCCACTGAAACAAAAATTAAAGCCATTAAAACAGCACCAACCCCAAAAAATAAACAGGAACTACAAGCCTTCCTAGGGTTAGTTAACTTTTATCATACCTTCCTGCCGCATAAAGCCTCCATCGTTGAACCCCTACATAGGCTATTAGATAAAGGCAAACCCTGGAACTGGTCATCTGAGCATGATAAAAGTTTTAATCTACTAAAAAACTTACTCACTAGCAACGCAACGGTAGCCCTGTTCAACGAACAGCTGCCCTTATGTTTGGCTTGTGATGCCTCCCCCTACGGCATCGGGGCGGTCCTAAGCCACTTAACTAGGGAAGGAACACAAACCCCGGTAGCGTTCTATTCCAGAACGCTGTCAAAACCTGAGCGTAACTACGCCCAGATTGATAAGGAGGCTTTAGCTATTGTGGCTGGCGTTAAAAAATTTCATGACTACTTATACGGCCGACCCTTCACCATTTTCACGGACCATAAGCCCCTATTAGGGCTCTTTACAGTAAACAAATTAACGCCACAAATATTATCTCCCCGCATCCTGAGATGGTCTACCTTTTTGTCAGCTTATTCATACAACTTAGAATACAAGCCAGGGAAATCCATGGGCCATGCTGACGGTCTTAGCAGACTGCCCCAACCGATAGTCGACCCAGACCCAGCACCAGCTGGGAAGATATTGGCTATCTCAGACCTGCCTGAATGCCCATTATCTGTTAAAGACATCTCTGCAGCCACTGCTGCAGACAAGATATTAGGCAGAATCTTAGGCTATGTCACCTCTGGCTGGCAATGCGCACCACCAGACCCAGAATTCCAACCGTATATTTTAAAGCAGAAGGAATTATCCACCCATCAGGGGTGTTTATTATGGGGCAGCAGGGTAATCATACCCGACAAACACAGACTCAAGGTGTTAGAGAGCCTCCACGAAGGTCACCCCGGGACCGTCAAAATGAAGGCTCTGGCCAGAAGCTATGTCTTGTGGCCAGGATTAGACAGGCAAATTGAAACGTATGTAGCCGGCTGCTATTCCTGCCAAGTTGTCAGAGCCGCTCAGCCCCAGGCTCCCATACACAGATGGGAAACTACAAAAACACCCTGGTCACGTATCCACATAGACTATGCAGGCCCATTCCAGGGACAATCATTCCTAATAGTCGTGGATAGCTATTCGAGATGGCTGGAGGTGGCACCAGTGACTAGCACGACTTCAGCAGCCACAATACAAGTTTTAAGGGGGTTATTCGCAACACACGGGCTTCCAGACGTAATAGTCTCTGATAACGGCCCCCAATTTACTTCCTACGAATTCCAGAGTTTCACAACGGCGAACTCTATTAGGCACACCACCACGGCTCCGTTTCACCCATCCTCGAACGGCTTGGCAGAGGTGATGGTAAAATCAACCAAAGAGGCACTGCGGAAAATCATCTCCGGCAACTGGCACCGCAGACTGGCCCAATTCCTGTTATCTCAACACACCACCCCATGCACAACTACGGGAAAATCTCCAGCAGAGCTCCGCTGGGGCAAAAGACTAACTACCAGACTAGACCGCCTACATCCTGACAGATCCCCTCCAGACCCAGAACTGCCCCTCCAGCATAGAACTCTCAGCACAGGGCAAGCTGTCTGGGCAAGGAACTATGGGGGGGGCAACAAATGGACACAAGGGGTGGTCATTGAACAAACAGGGCCCCTATCATACATCATAGACACAGGACTCAATTCCCACATCCGCAGACACATCGACCAACTCCGGCGGCGCAGCCCACAAAATATGGGGGAAAGGGGGAACAACGAAATGCAGGCAGAAGCCCCGCAGCAAACACTTTCACACCGCAACCCCCCCGATCAGAATGTACCATTTCAAGACCCCACTCCAAACGACGCTGAAACAACGGAACCAGACCCCTTGACCCCTGAACCAGTTATCGAGTTGCCTGGGGAAAAGGAACAACCAGCTGAGACGACCCCCCGGCGCTCCGAAAGGATAAAAAGACCCCCTGCCTACTTACAAGACTTCGAATGGGGAAACCCAAAAAAGAAACAGTTGGGGAAAAATCAACTCAATCAGAGGGAGGGGTAAGGGGTGTTATGTATTCACTTATAATTCATATTGTATGTATTCATTATTTACATTAGTAGGAATTGTTGTAATAGAGTTTAACAGGGCTGAGGTAAAAACCGCGGCAGCTTTTGACAGCTGTCAAAAGCTGCCTGACAGAACCGCGCAGGCGCGACTGACTGACAGTTCTACACGCGCCTCCACTGACAGCTCCGAGCTGTCAAAATCTGCCGGTTCCGATTGGAGAAGACAAACGGCGCGGGAACCAGCTCAGCCCTGATTGGCTAACCTACTGACAGCTGCCAGTATAAATAGATGTCATGTTCTTCTGTTGTTTGCCTGGTTCGGAATAAAAGTTGAATCGTTCAACTTGCTGTCTCGCCTGTTTCTTGACTAAAGCACTGCAGAAAATTAACATTCGGAAAGCAGCAGGCCCAGATAACATCCCTGGACGTGTCCTTAGGGAATGCGCAGATGAGCTGGCTTGTGTGCTCACAGATATTTTCAATCTCTCATTGCAGCAGGCAGTGGTCCCATCATGCTTTAAGATAGCCATCATCTTGCCAGTGCCAAAAAAGTCCACAATTACAGGCCTCAATGATTACCGTCTGGTTGCACCATTATGAAATGCTTTGAGAAGCTGATAAAAGACATTATTATAACCAGCCTCCCACCAGCATTTGACTCGCTTCAGTTTGCCTACCAACCAAATCACTCTACAGAGGATGCTATTTCTTCTGTTCTCCATCTGAGCTTGAAGGACTTAGAGGAAAGAAATACTCATGTGCGTTTGTTGTTTGTTGACTTCAGTTTGGCATTTAACACAATCATTCCCCAGTATCTAGTAGAGAAACTGGGCCTTTTAGGCTTAAACATTCCTTTGTGCAACTGTATTCTGGATTTTCTTACCAACAGGCCCCAATATGTGCGAGTTGGAACAAATACCTCTAATACCATTTTCTTGAGCACAGGTTCTCCTCAGGGCTGCATCCTGAGTCCACTGCTGTTCACCCTGTTGACCCATGACTGTTGTGCTAGGTTTGCCACCAACCATATTGTGAAGTTCGCAGATGATACATCAGTAGTGGGCCTTATTCATGATGACAAGGTGGAAGCTTACCACAAGGAGATTGAGGGGTTGGTGAACTGGTGTAAGGAACACAGCCTAGTTTTAAACACTGGAAAAACCAAAGAGATCATTGTTGATTTCAGAAAAGGCAGGCACAGCTACACTTCTCTGTGCATTAATGATTCACCTGTGGAGATGGTTACCAACATCAATTCTTGGGTGTGCAGCTAACGAGTAGGCTGGCTTGGTCGCTCAACAGTGAGAAACTGGTGAAGCGGGCACAGCAGCACCTGCATTTTCTGCATCGCATGAGAAAAGCACATCTTCCTTTCCCTGTCCTGACCACTTTCTACAGAGGAATGAGCGCAAGCATCCTGTGATAGAGCATCAGGGTGTGATTTAGAAGCATCACTGCTTCAGATAGGAAGGTGGTGCAGAGAGTGGTGAGGATGGCTGAAAAGATCATTGGCAGTTCCCTCCCCTCCATCCAGGACATAGCACAGAAGCATTGCTTGAGCAGGGTCCATAAGATTATCTGGGACACTACACATCCTCTTCACGACCTGTTTTCCTTGTTACCTTCTGGGAGGAGGCTTCGTGGTATCCCTAGCAGAACATCCAGATTCAGTCATAGTTTCATTCCATACAGCATTAACCTTGTGAACTCTCAAGCTTCCTCCTTCCATTATATATCCAAGATGGACAGTATTTAAGTTATGTAGGGGTGTGGGTCTATACATATGTGTATATAGTATGGTTAGGTGTGTGTCATGTATGTGTTTCACTTTGAGAGTGGGCAACTAAATTTCATTTTTGATGTGTGCCGTTGTGCCCACAGTAAAAAAATGACAATAAAGGTTATCTTATGTTGTCTTGTCTTGTCTTGTCTTGTCCTGTCCTGTCTTGTCTTGTCTTGTCTTATCTATCTTATCTTTCAGAAGCTCTGTTAGTATTAAAGATAATTGGGAATCTGGGTTTATCTCCGACTAATGTATACTATAGATATCCTTTGAGATATGTTGAGAAAAATTGTTAACCTTTGCAATTAGTAGATAAAAATATCTTTGAAACCAAGTCTCTCTCATTATAATCCAGTAGTCTAATTACCATGTAACACTGGCCTCCCCCCTTATAAAGGGAAATATTTTACAAGGACCAGCTCTACACGCTGTCAAAATCTTCAGCTTTTTTGCAACATCTTTAGGCACTGTCTCTCTCCTGATTTCAAACTCCAAGGCCTGAAAGTTATGATCAGATAGGGAAGTTCATTTTTTAAGTTTCTGGAAGTTTTCTCCCTCAAGTTATGCTTCATATCAATCAGCATGTTGATTGCTTCGTCTGCTTGTTGAAAAAGCAGAATGCAATAAGAAATAATTCGCCTAAGCATTTATTAGCGTATATTACTTTTGCAGGATTTATGAGCTTTCTGGATAGCATATGATTACTTGAAGTCTTTCTTTCAGAGGCTCTGCTTATGTTAAAGTTACATAATAAATCTATTTTTATTCCCTTACAAAATAAATCAATCATTCCTTCATGCTTTTTTATCTACAAATGGAGGCTTGAAAAGTTAAGAATATATTTCTTTGTAATCAGCAGATTTTTTTTAACCTCCTTTTTTTACTGAACATGTTTTGTTATGATATGAGTGGTTTCCAGGCATAATGGCCCAAGGAAAAACATTACAGTATTTCAATCCAATTAAGTAAACTCTTGCTATCATAGTAAGCAAAAACAGTATAGATGAGAAAATGCAACCAATTTAATTATCCTTCTGGTGTTTCGTTGCTGGTATAGCAAAATTTATATTGACTTGTTTACTTGTTCTCAAATCCTATACGTTGTCTAGACTTTAGTGGGATACATTACCAGACTATGATAATTCTATACATTTTCCAAGCAAAGGAGAGAAATCCAAATTTTTCCACTCTAGTTCTGAAACTCTTTGAAGTTTCATTCCTGATCTATGACTTAAAGTTTGAACTTGCAGTGAAGTGGAGGCACTAGATCTGTGCTTCTAAAAGGAAAAAAATGTTTTGGTAGACATGTAAATAGAAAAGGAATGGTGATACACTATCAGATTTGCTTTAAACTCGGTGGTTCTTGTAACCAGATTGACATGGCTTAAGCTTGATGAAAAGTGATTCTTTAGCTTCATTATTCATTCCACCTCCCTGTCACCCAAGCTCTGCTGATGGCTTAGCTGGCCTTGAAATTGTACATTCTACTGAAAAGCAAAAAGGTTACAGCCATTTATGATTTTCACATCTATGGGAGAATGGACAAGTGTCTTTTCAAAGCTCATTTTAGATCCAGGCATTGAATTATATTGAACTTCTTTTTTTACCTTCTGGGAATAGTTTCAAAATAGGTGGATTCAGACTATATCAACAGTAGCTAGTCTTATCAGGTCAGGTCTGGTTGTGTCGTGGTACTGAAGATGATAAGAAAATATCTAGAACCTTCTAAAGGTATATAGAATGGATGTGGCCATCTTTTGTAGCCAAAGACAGCATTTTTAAGTGAAAAAAATGAACTCTCAACACCTCAGGAACAGGAAACAGGTTATGTTTTTTTGTTTTGTTTTGTTATGTTGTGAAATTAGGAGGAAGGTAAAATACAACATTATATAAAGACTCACCAGAAGCTCAACACATTTCATCTCCCCTTATTACTGAAAATTATACTTTTGAAATATACAAAATTGTATCATTTAAAATTGTAGATGTAATGTATTGGGATTTTACTTGAACTGCTTTCATGTGTCTTTTGAATGCTGCTTAAGGTTGCTCGGTTGAGGTGTCTGTGTAACGGTCGCTGACTAGCCAGACATGCAGTCTCCAAGAAGATCATTGGATGATTTGGGGCAGGAATGGGTTCCTTTAAACCTATTGGCCGCTGCCTAGTGGCCAACCATATAAGTAGCTGCACAGAAGCCTCTGATTCAGTTCTGTTCCTGTTTGCTTCAATAAAGCAATGTTCCTGTTTGAAACCTCTGGTCTCGCTTCCTGCCTCCAAAAAACTCACTACACAACAGTAGAGTTGCCTGCAAATTTCAGCTGTGAAAACAGGTGGCATTTTGGCAGCCATTTAAGTGGATTTAGGTCCTGAGTTCCTCTCCTTAAGAAGATTTTTAAAGGAAGCATGTTTACTGGTAAAAAAAATTGGTAGGAAACTTGTGGCCATTGCTGATGATAACTTCCAATATCACTTTAACAGCAGGAACATAGGAAAATACTTTTTATCCAGGCCTGGCAGGGGTCTGCTGATCTCAAGATACAAAGGTTTTCCATACATTTCAACATATTCCTACTTTTGGATACTGCATTACACTGATTAAATGACATTAATAAATGTGGGTTCTTCTTTGGCCTTTCAAGCTAAAGAAATGTTGTAAATATTATTAGTTAAAACTATGATGGATAACGCGTTGCCTCCTGTTCAGTAGTTGCACACATCCTAAAATCTTTGGAATTCAGCATTTGGCTTGTCATAGACAATTCCAAAACTCCTGAGGTAAATTAAAGTACAGGTATTCCTCAATGTACAGCCATAATTGAGCCTGTACTACAATCCATGGTTCTCTATAGGGAATTTTTTTTGCCAGAAACCAGAAGTAAATGCCAATTTCCACCAAAAATATCATAAATTGCAGACACGCGACTGCAGGACACTGCAAGCAGCTGTAAATGTGTGCTGGTTGTTATGCACCAAAATGCAGTCATGTAACTCGGGGCGGGGGGTGGATTGGAATGTTGAATTCGGATCATAAGTACCTTTTGGGGGAGTCCATGGTAAATTGAAGACTACCTATATGCAAGAGGAACACATTTTCTTAACTCCCAAAGGCGCTTTTCCAAAAGGCAACTGGACTTTTTTCTTTGTTTTTTTCCTTGAAAATGTTTCACTCTCATCCAAGAAGCTTCTTCAGTTCTAACTGACTGGTGGGGAATGGAAGGATTTATATTCTTTGCAGTCATCTGGTCATTAGCACACTGAGACACTGTCATTTTCAAGGGGAAAAAACACAAGAAAATCCAGTTGCCTTTTAGAAAAGCATCTTTGGGACAACCATGACCTGGATGATTGAGAATCTCCATATACACTTCCTGAAGGAAGCATATTTTCATTTTAGAGGTGGCAAAACAAGCATCAGTTACAACTAGAAGCAATACCTTGTGAAGCTGAGTAGAGATGAACTGATCCAGAATTTCATTTACAAGAACTGTTTTAATGAATGTAATGTTATTTGAGTATTAATGGAGATTTTCAATATTAATTAAAATGCCCCACTTGCATAATCACAATTCCATACATTTAATAAAAACCATACAAACTAGCAATGATTACAAGAAGCCACACAAAAGAAACAACATCCATAAACAACGTATCAGACATATCCTGCTGCAGATATCTATCTCTGAGAATGTGCTGATTGTCACATTGTTCACATACAATCATACACATAAAGGGTGGAATCTGGGCTTCCTATTAATTTTAACTTTGTTTCTATTAACATTTTATCTTTTTTATATATGTACAGTAAGTCAACTTGGGAGCATTCTTGCTGTTGCACTTCATTTACAAATATTTTAAATAAGTAAATTATCATACCATCATTGACAAACAGGTTTCATCATCATCAAAAAAAATAGAATTATATTTTTTTCCATAGAGATTGTTCTAATTACTGCCCATCTTTTACAGGGTCCCTAACAATCAAACCACTCCTCCATAATGTATAGAAAAACATCATCTGTCATCTCTGGGCACCCAAGCATGTGAGGATCCAAAACGAAAGGCAAGTTGATTTCTTAGCAACCAGAGGAAACTGTTGTCATTCCCCCATTCTCAGCAGGAATGCCCCAAATTTATATAGCTGACATTAAACTGTCACACACATTTCCAGTAGCTTTCTTTACATAGACCTTAATTGTGGGCAATGTCCTTTTGAGGCTTCATTCAGGAGTTCTCCATTTGGGGACAAATCCAATGGCAACTGAGTTTAGGGCTGTCCCCAGGGACTCCCACTAACAGTCTAATTATCACTGGAGGAAGTAGCTGATATATATCGCGCACATCGCAGTTATAAAGTCAGACAGTGCCAGAGTCCGCTGGCAATTTATGGGCTATAAAAAGTCCTTGCTCACATAAAATAGGCAGAAACAAAGTACCAAGAGCATGCTAAAGGCAGAACATGTTCAAAAGAACAGGCCCCTCAGTCATAATTAGCACTGCTAAAAGGAAAGGAACAGCTGCAGAAATGTAAAGCTCATTTTACAAGTGATGCCCTGGAAGAAGCCAAATGGTGCTCGAAGCTGCTGTAGGTCTGTGGCATTAAGCACAGGCACAGAAGAGTCGGCTTGCCAACAGCTTGCCATCCTTTCTCTTTCATACTGGCAGTGACTCAAAAGCCTGGCCAAGCTGGAGAAAGCTCAGTGCCACGCTGCTGGCCATCAAGGAATCCAACCGCCTCTGGTGACCTTTATTTTCAAGTGGCTCAAATTAGTGCCAAAGATTATAGGCATTCGATGACATAAAAAGCCAGTTGTGCTTTTCTACTTAATGGCAGGAAAGAGTAACCAAGCTATTCAATCAAATCAACAGCTGGAGACAGAAACAATGGGTCGGTTCCTAAGGCAAACCATTAGGTCCTGACTGTGTAATAGGGATTTAAAAGGGTTATAAATTGCTTTGCATTGTTTTTTCTTTTTCTAAAAAAAATCTGGTTTAAAGGCTTTTTTTCCCCTTGCCTTGTGGTGCAAAGAATCTTCCAGTTGATAAATGAGACCACGTAGAGCCAAATGTCAAATGTGGGATGAAAAAAGTTACATCTATTGATTGAAGACACATCACAAAACTTGTGCAATTTTATAAGGATAACATATATCTCTAATTTTTTTTAATCCAAATGATTAAAGTTGCCTTAGACCCTGTTTACCATGGATATAAACTCAGTAGGTCCAATATAATGATGCTTCAATAGATAGCAGCTAAGTATGGAATTTGGGACAACAAGTAGAAACTATGGTAATATTCTCTATGTTTTGTCAGTTCCTGGTCATGGGATTCAAATGAGCACCAGAATATTAGATTATATGTTAGTGTACTTACAGATAGTCCTCGTCTTACAACAGATCATTCAGTAATTGTTCGAAATTACAATGGCACTGAAAAAGTGACTTATGACCATTTTTCCACACTTAACCACCGTTGCAGCATTCCCCATGATCATGTGATCAAAATTCAGATGCTTGGCAACTGACACATATTTATGACAATTGCAGTGTCCCAGGTTCATGTGATCGACTTTTGTGACCTTCTAACAAGCAAAACCAATGGGCAAGCCAGATTCACTTAACAACTGTGTTACTAACTTAACAACTGCAGTGATTTACTTAACAACTGTGGCCAGGTCATAAAATGGGGCACAACTCACCTATCATATGTCTTGCTTAGCAACAAACATTTTGGGTTCCATTGTCTTTTCAATGTAATAATAATAATAATAATAATAATAATAATAATAATAATAATAATAATAATAATAATAATAATAATAATAATAATTTAATTTTTATACCGCCCTTCTCCCGAAGGACTCAGGGCGGTGTACAGGGCAATACAATAAAATACAATATATAAAAATTAAAAGAAATATTAAATACAGTAGCCCAATTAAATAAATTAATACAAAATGTTAAAATACCCCTAAACCCATCAGACCAGGCCGGCTTGTTCAAATAAATATATTTTTAGGTCACGTCGGAAGGAGTGAAGGTTGGGAGCCATCCAGAGCTCCACCGGTAAACGGTTCCAAAGGTCTGGCGCGCCCACAGAGAACGCCCTCCCCCTGGGGGCCGCCAGTCGACACTCTTTGACCGACAGCACCCTAAGGAGGCCCTCTCTGTGGGAGCGCACTGGACGAAGGGAAGTTGATGCCGGCAGCAGATGCTCCCGTAAGTAACCCGGACCCATGCCATGTAGATTTAAGTACAACAGTATGCTCCATTCATTTAGCTCTTCTCCTTCAAATAGAGTAGCAGCAAAATAGATTTACCTCCCTTTCGAAAGTGCATTTATGTGTGACAGATTCACGCCAATGTAGCAATCAACAAACACTCCCTTCTGAAACTCTGTGTAGGCAGTGGTGGGATTCCAATATCTGAACAACCGGTTTGCTGTGTGGATGCCGCTTCTGGAAGTCCATTCTGGGCCTGGGCAACAAAAAATTAGTGTGTAGGTTTGCCCCTTGATTGAAAACCTCAATAAATCAGAACTTATCTCCCCCCTCCAAAATACTTGTCTATGCTTCTTTAAAGGTAAAGGTTCCCCCACACATGCGTGCTAGTCGTTTCCAACTCTAGGGGCCGGTGCACATCTCCATTTCAAAGCCGAAGAGCCAGCGCTTGTCCGAGGACGTCGCCGTGGTCATGTGGCCAGCATGACTAGACGCCAAAGGTGCACGGAATGCTGTTACCTTCCCACCACAGTGGTCCCTATTTTTCTACTTGCAATTTTATGTGATTTCAAACTGCTAGGTTGGCAGAAGCTGGGACAAGTAACAGGCGCTCACTCTGTTACGCGGCACTCGGGATTCGACCCGCCAAACTGCCAACCTTCTGATCGACAAGCTCAGCGTCCTAGCCCACTGAGCCACCATGTCCCTGCTTCTTTACACATGCAGTAAAGAGTTTCTGCCAGCTCTTGCAGTACAAGGGACTTCTGTGCAAGCACATTAATGCCTAGGAAATCTCAAGTGGTCCGTGAAGCAGTCTCATTGAGTTTATGGAGTCATGAAGATGCCCCTTGAATCACTTTTCAAAGACATGTCCTTGTCATTTGACCTCATAGAATCATAAGGCTGTAAGGGACCTCCAAGGTCTTCTAGTCCAACCCCCTGCTTTAAAGCCAGAGCCTTCTATCATCCCAGTCAAATGGTTGACTAGTGTATTTTTGAAAACCTCCAGTCATGGAACACCACAATTCTGGGAGACAAGCTCTTCCATTGATTAATTGTTCTGAAAGTCAGAAAATTCTCCTTACTTCTAGGCTGGATCTTTCTTCCACCCATTACTTCTTATCCTGCCCTCTGTGCCTTAGAGAATAAGCCAATCCCTCTTCTCCTTCAAGTACTGGAAGACAGATCTCATGTCCTTCCTGATCCTTTCTTCGATAGGCTAGGAAAACCTACCACTTTCAACCATTCATCATATGATTTATCCTCCAGACCAATTGTCATCTTTGTTGCTCTTCTCTGCATACTTTCCGAGGTCTCAACATCTTTATATCTTATGACCAGAACTGGGTGTCGTATTCCAAGTTAATATCATATTGCTAGCATGCCTTAGTCTCAGTAGAAGTCCCTTCCATGTGGACATTCTGGCATTTGGAGGTAGGGAATAATTAGGGCTCCATTTGCACCAAAGAACCTCCCTTCCATTCAGATACTACTTTGTTTGCCTCCAAAACAATTTTGGCTTTGGCCACAAGAGAGGCCAGAAACTTTGCCTGGACTGCCCATTTCTTTTGAAGAATGAGACGGGAGATAGAAATATTGAACTCATTTTGGACTGAATGCAGGTCTAGCAGAAGTTCAAAACTCTCGTTGGTAAGCAACAGCACTAAAGGACTTTAGATGGAAAGACCAATTCTTTTTCTTTTTCTTTCTTTCTTTCTTTCTTTTTTCTTTCTTTCTTTCTTTCTTTCTTTCTTTCTTTCTTTCTTTCTTTCTTTCTTTCTTTCTTTCTTTCTTTCTTTCTTTCTGATTCAGTGAATGATCTATATTGGCCATTTGAGGATATAGCTTCCTTCACAAAGAACATTGAACCTTCTGTTTTTCTGAGCATGGTAATCATATTAATTTAATCTGAGTATGTATTATAAGCCCATTCAGAATAGGAAATAATCAATAGCTGCTGGCCTAATTCTTGAAATGATCTGATCAGAAAATGCCATCCATTCTTTCAGTGATTCCAAAGTGATCCTTAAACAGCTTAAATAAGGACCTTGTTAATTAGGAGCCCCCCTGACTTTTGGACAGCTGTTTTTCTCAAGGCCAAAACATAGATCAACAAACCTGTGGGATCATCTCCTCAGTTTTCCAATTGCTAAATTAGTTGTCGATGAAGAGAATCTAGTGGAACTTTGTAGTGGCAATCCAGAAGATGTTGTTATTTTGAGGAGTTTTGATGTCTCCTTCATATTAAGAAAAGCCTAGACATTGATTCTGAGGCTGCTTGGGGTTTTTTTTCTTTTCTTGTTTACTGGATAAAGGAGAAGAAGGAGGGGTAAATTTCACAAAGCTTCAAAGCTTTTTCTTTCTTTGAAGACTTTCAATTCCCATCCCGGGCTCATCTGCCAGCCAGTCAAGGTCAGGTCTTGCAGTCTCTTGACCATAGCAGAGACATGAAGTCATGGTGCCAGGTTGTGATAAAAACCTTAGGATTGTTATTGTTTGTGAGGAACACCTGCCCACAACCCAGCACTAGATACTGTGGAAATTGGCTGCCCTTACGGTACCTCTGCTATCATGATTAAGAAGCTCCTGACAGCCTGTTAAGAAAATTGGGTATTATCCTGTTTGGTATACCTTTTATGTTGTGCTTTTAAAACTATTTGCTTGGGCTAATAATAAAGCTTAAAATTCCTTTATTTGCTGGAGTGTTCATTATCTCTGGATCAAAAAGAATCAATTGCCTGGGCACCTGGGCACTGCCCAACACTTGGCAAAATATACATGTCAAAACCAGAAGATGGACATACGACCTATTTACCATACCTACCAAGTCATCTCTGTTTCACGTTTAGGGGAACAACTGATTATACAGATGAGAGGGGAAAGTATGGTATCAAACTAGTCTACATTACCATGGTGGTACGGTGGTTAGAATGCAGTATTGGAGGCTAACTCTGCACACTGCCAAGAATTCAATCCTGGCTGGTTCAAGGTTGACTCAGCCTTCCAATCTTCCCAGGTCAGTAAAATGAGGAGCCAGATTGTTGGGGGCAATTCCTATTGCTATTACATTTTGTGAAGGTGGGCACTTCTTTGGCCATGTTGAAATAAAGGTAGGCTATAGGGCCAGCAGGGGCTACACTTTTGATGTAGACATACTTTCTTCCCCTCTAAGATCCCTCCCACTGCTTGGTCAATGAATCCTCATGATGGAAGTCTACACACCCATATTTATTATTTATTTATTATTGGGACTTATATGCCGCCCTATCTCCCGAAGGACTCAGGGCGGCTAACAACAATAAAATACAATGATACAAAAGTTTGTTGTTGTTGTTGTTAGTTGCGAAGTCGTGTCCGACCCATCGCGACCCTATGGACAATGTTCCTCCAGGCTTTCCTGTCCTCTGCCAACTTCTGGAGTCCATTTAAGCCCACGCCTACTGCTTCAGTGACTCCATCCAGCCACCTCATTCTCTGTCGTCCCCTTCTTCTATTGCCCTCAATCTTTCCCAGCATTAGGCTCTTCTCCAGTGAGTCCTTCCTCCTCATTAGGTGGCCAAAGTATTTGACTTTTAGCTTCAGGATCTGGCCTTCTAAAGAGCAGTCAGGGTTGATCTCCTCTAGGACTGACCGGTTTGATCGCCTTGCAGTCCAAGGGACTCGCAGGAGTCTTCTCCAGCACCAGAGTTCAAAGGCCTCAATTCTTTTGCGCTCAGCCTTTCTTATGGTCCAACTTTCACTGCCATACATTGCAACTGGGAAGACCATAGCCTTGACTATACGCACTTTTGTTGACAGGGTGATGTCTCTGCTTTTTAGTGTGCTGTCTAGATTTGCCATGGCTTTCCTCCCCAGGAGCAAGCGTCTTTTAATTTCTTGACTACAGTCCCCATCTGCAGTGATCTTGGAGCCCAGGAAAATAAAATCTGTCACTACTTCCATTTCTTCCCCATCTATTTGCCAGGAATTGAGAGGGCCGGATGCCATGATCTTGGTTTTCTTAATGTTTAGTTTCAACCCAACTTTTGCACTCTCCTTCTTCACTCGCAACAAGAGACTCTTCAGTTCCTCTTCACTTTCTGCCATTAGAGTGGTATCATCTGCATATCTTAGGTTGTTGATATTTCTTCCAGCAATCTTAATTCCAACTTTTGATTCATCTAGCCCTGCCTTTCTCATGATGTGCTCTGCATATAAGTTAAATAGGCAAGGCGACAGTATACAGCCTTGCCGGACTCCTTTCCCAATTTGGAACCAATCAGTGGTTCCGTGTCCAGTTCTCACTGTTGCTTCTTGGCCCGCATATAGGTTTCTCAAGAGACAAATAAGATGTTCTGGTACTCCCATCTCTTTAAGAACTTGCCACAGTTTGTTATGATCCACACAATCAAAGGCTTTAGCATAGTCAATGAAGCAGAAGTAGATGTTTTTCTGGAACTCTCTAGCTTTCTCCATGATCCAGCGTATGTTGGCTATTTGATCTCTAGTTCCTCTGCCTCTTCGAAATCCTGCCTGTACTTCTGGTAGTTCTCGATCCACATACTGCTGGAGTCTAGCTTGTAGGATTTTAAGCATAACTTTACTAGCATGAGAAATGAGTGCAATGGTGCGATAGTTTGAACATTCTTTGGCACTGCCTTTCTTTGGAATTGGAATGTAAACTGATCTTTTCCAATCCTGTGGCCACTGTTGAGTTTTCCAAATTTGCTGGCAAATTGAGTGTAGCACTTTTACTGCATCGTCTTTTAAGATTTTGAATAGCTCAGCTGGAATACTGTCACCTCCACTAGCTTTGTTGTTGCTCAGCTTTTCTAAGGCCCACTTCACTTCACATTCTAGGATGTCTGGCTCGAGGTCAGTGACCACCTCATTGTGATTATCAGGGACGTTAAGCTCATTCTTGTATAGTTCTTCTGTGTAATTTTGCCACCTCTTCTTAATCTCTTCTGCCTCTGTTAGGTCCCTGCCATTTTGGTCCTTTATCATGCCCATTTTTGCATTGAACGTTCCCTTCATCTCTCCAATTTTCTTGAAAAGATCTCTGGTCCTCCCTATTCTATTGTTTTCTTCTATTTCTTTGCACTGTTCATTTAAGAAGGCATTCTTATCTCTTCTAGCTATTCTCTGGAATTCTGCATTCAATTGGGCATATCTTTCTTTTTCTCCCTTGCCTTTTGCTTCCCTCCTTTCCTCAGCTATTTGCAAAGCTTCCTCAGACAGCCATTTTGCTTTCTTGCATTTCTTTTTCTTTGGGATGGTTTTGGTTGCTACCTCTTGTACAATGTTGCGAACCTCTGTCCATAGTTCTTCAGGCACTCTGTCTATCAGATCTAATTCCTTAAATCTATTTGTCACCTCTACTGTATATTCAACGGGGATATGATTTAATTCATACCTGACTGGCCTGGTGCTTTTCCCTACTTTCTTCAGTTTAAGCCTAAACTTTGCAACAAGAAGCTCATGGTCTGAGCCACAGTCAGCTCCTGGTCTTGTTTTTACTGACTGTATAGAGCTTCTCCATCTTTGGCTGCAGAGCATATAGTCAATCTGATTTCTATGTTGACCGTCTGGTGATGTCCATGTATAGAGCCGTCTCTTGGGTTGTTGGAAAAGAGTGTTTGCTATGACCATCGTATTCTCTTGACAAAATTCTATCAGCCTGTGCCCTGCTTCATTTTGTACTCCAAGGCCAAACTTGCCTGTTATTCTGGTTATCTTTTGGCTTCCTACTTTAGCATTCCAATCCCCCATGATGATAAGGACATCATTTTTTGGTGTTAGTTCTATAAGGTGCTGTAGGGCTTCATAGAACCGGTCAATTTCATCCTCTTCAGCACCAGTGGTTGGGGCATAGACTTGGACTACTGTGATATTGAATGGTTTGCCTTGGATTCGAACTGAGATCATTCTGTCATTTTGAGGATTGTATCCCAGTATTGCTTTTCCTACTCTTTTATTGACTATGAAGGCTACTCCATTTCTTCTGAGGGATTCTTGCCCGCAGTAGTATACCTGATGGTCATCTGAATTAAATTCACCCATTCCTGTCCATTTTAGTTCACTGATACCTAAGATGTCGATGTTCAGTCTTGTCATCTCTTGTTTGACCACGTCCAGCTTGCCTTGATTCATGGATCTTACATTCCAGGTTCCTATGGAGAAAAAATCTTTACAGCATCGGACTTTCCTTTCACCACCAGACATATCCACAGCTGAGCGTCCTTTCGGCTTTGGCCCAGTCGCTTCATTCTTTCTGGCGCTACTAGTACTAGCCCTCTGCTCTTCCCCAGTAGCATATTGGACGCCTTCCGACCTGAGGGGCTCATCTTCCAGCGTCATATCGTTTTGCCTTTTGGTACTGTCCATAGGGTTTTCATGGCAAAGATACTGGAGTGGGTTGCCATTTCCTTCTCCAGTGGATCACGTTTTGTCAGAACTCTCTGCTATGACCTTTCCGTCTTGGGTGGCCCTGCACGGCATAGCTCATAGCTTCATTGAATTACACAAGCCCCTTCGCCACGACAAGGCAGTAATCCATGAAGGGGATACAAAAGTTAAAAAGAATTAACAGCCCCAATAGAATAAATTAAAATTGTAGTTAAAAATTAAAAAACATTTTAAAATCCCTGTTGTCAGTCCAGGTCAGCCTGATGGAAAAGAAGTGTTTTAAGGCCGCGGCGAAAGGACCGGAGATCCGGGGCCATCCGGAGCTCAAGGGGAAGTTGGTTCCATAGGGCTGGTGCTCCCACAGAGAAGGTCCTCCCCCAGTTAATACCATATAACTTATAATCACTGAAAAAATAGTTTCCAGCACTTTCTAATATATTTTATATATTTTAATATATACTATATATATATTATATATTATTTTAATTATTCAGTTTATATGCCCATTCATTGACAGAGTGACTTCACTAGCTAGACCTAGACCTCTCCTGGATGGAAGACATTATTTTTTGATTGGGCAAAACAAGTCAGCTTCCTTCCCTTGCTGTATCCTTAAACACTTTTAAGACTAGGAAACTATTGCTCTCGTAAGGGTGACAAGAAGATAGATTGCCCTAATTTCATCCAGGTAGGAGACCAAGATGGTCTCTCTGTCTCTGTCTGTCCCTGTCTCTGTCTCTGTCTCTCTGTCTCTCTCTTTCCCCCCCTCTCTCTCACACACATACACACATCCCATTTTATGCAATGAAGTCTACCTTTGATCTAAACCCCAATATCCTATACAAGCAGTTAAGATGTAACTAGCTTAGCGGGACTGACTTTGTGGCTTTAATTAGACTCTGTATGGATAATTATTGACTTTTCTTCTATTCTGGGTAAGGTGTTTAAATTCTGGAATTGAGCACTAATTCAGCCAAGCTTTGAGAGAGTTAATATAAGAAAGATGAAGCCAATACAGGCTTCAAATGACTCTCCATTTAGGAAGCAATGGCCTAATTTCTTGGCAGTGAGTATACAGCTTGTTCATCTCATTTAACAGCTTTACTATTAACGCTTACAAGTGTTAATTGCTTAGTTTCCTTGCTATAGAAGTGAATGGGTTCCTCATTCATTCATGCATGCATGCATGCATGCATGCATTATATACACAAATACATATTGTGAATTCTACCCACATGGAGCACATATGGCAGAAGTGAAACAGTGCTGTTCATTTACATTTATTGATTGTAACTCTCAGGTCTTAAGTGCTAATCCTGATAGGCAGACACTCAACTTTCACTCCATGGAAGATGATTCCACACTTGCAAGACCCTTCCCCAGAAGCTTTCCCACAGCAATGTGTTATTGTTATTATTCATAGTGGTGGTTGTGTTGTTCAGAAAGCCAAAATAGCATCAATACAAAGATCTAACCATCTGTTATGATAATACCATATATTGCTTTTGCTTCTAACCAGATCCAGAAACCATCTTAGCAAGTAAGGAGAATTGCAAGTAAGTTAAAGTTCTGCATTGCATGCTCCTTCCCTCTTACCAACCAGCAAATGGGGAAACCTGAAAAATGACAGCCAGACAGCACTCCATCCCCACCTTTGTTCTTCTATCACCAGGTTTACTTTCCTTTTTAAGGAAAATAAACAAAGATCTATATTGCAATGGAGTAATAAAACCATCCTCAAAGCAATGAAGACACAATGAGAGAATAAACACAAAGAGTCCTGTGATAAAATGAAGCAGAAGTTAGAAGTTAGGAAATTATCTGTGTAGCCCTGCTAAGGAACCCCTGCAATATTTGCCTTGCCATTTCCTTTGGATAGGCAGCTGGGTTCAGCTGCAGATTTCCTCAGATCACATAGCATCATGGGAACACCAGAACATAACACCAGTCAGGGTAGGTCTTTCCTGTGTAAGCAGCCACAATTTGCTGGGATAATGCTGATTGAGAAAATTGTAAGCTTGAGTCCTGGGACACATATGCCACCTGCTTTCTGTCCAATAATGTCCAGGTTACCATGTACTTCCATGTGTGCTACCCACACCCACTTGTCTTTCCATGGCTAGTTGCACCTACCAAAGATGCCATTTTGGCAATGAGTGACCCATTATAGCATTAGTTCTTCCTTGCCATCAATCAACACCCAGACAAGCAGAGATTAACACTAAGATTAATATTAGACCAACAATCAAGCAGTAAGCAATATCCCAATTAAGGAACTACCAACAGGCAAAGACACTAACAGTCAACAACAGCCTAATCAATGAACCACCAAGACCATTCCCACTAACATTGACAGGACAAGCCACTTGTATAGAAACAGACAGCAAACCCCACTCCCTTCTAGCACTGAAGATGTTACCTCGTTGGTAATAAAATGTCTGGAAAGGCAACAACCAAGCTCAGAAAGCACCAATGACCCCACAGCATTAGCACCAATGACCCCACTCACAAGATATTCAGGGGGTTATTATCCCAGCAGTTGATATTGTCAGCTTTGAGGAGTTGGAAATGAAAATATCTCCAATGTCCAGCCTCCATCTGGGTCCTGGCGTTCAGTTGGGCCTATGGATTACGTACCTGTCTCCCAGCTGTGTATCATTGGCCCTGCCCAAGCTCCTCGACATCTTGCCCGGGTTGGCGATTGAGTTCCCCAGGCTTATAGTTCTGGGGGGTTTCAATTTGCCTTCCGTGGGTGAGGCATCTGAGTTGGCTCAGGAGTTCATGGCTTCCATGACGGCCATGGACCTGACTCAAATAATTCAGGACCCGACTCATAATGGAGGTCACACACTTGACCTGGTTTTTATCTCTGGGCAGTGGATTAATGATCTGGGCAGGGGTGAATTAACCATCCAGCCCCTGTTATGGTCCAATCATTTTCTTCTCTGGCTAGACTTTCAGTATGCCAACCCCCGCTGCTGGGAGGCGGAACCGACCAGGTAATTCCGCCCCAGGCGCCTGATGGACCCTGAGAGATTCCGGATGGAGCTTGGGACATTTCCTGCTTCCCTTGCCCATGGCTCTGCTGACGCCCTAGTGGCAGCCTGGGAGAGGGCGGCTGCTGGGGCCTTGGATCGAGTTGTGCCTTTGCGGCCTCTGACCCAGCGTGGATCCCAGGTGGCCCCCTGGTTTACCGAGGGACTCCAAGAGATGAAGCTCCGGAAAAGACGCCTAGAGAGTCATTGGAGGTCCAGCAGATCCAAATCTGACCGAACACAGTTGAGAACTTATCTTAAGTCTTACCTAGTGGTGATGGAAGTGGCAAAGCGTGCTTACTTTTCTGCTCTCATCGCGTCTGCAGATAACCACCCAACCGCCCTGTTTAGAGTGACCCGCTCACTGCTTAATCAGCAACCGAGGGATGACCCCTTGCAGGGTAGGGCTGAGGAATTTGTAAAGTATCTGCAGGACAAAATCGCTCAGATCCAGTCTGGTTTGGACTCCGACTGGGTGGAATCCGGCAGAGTGGAAGGGGCAGGTCTTAGTTATATCATCTGGGGTGAGTTTGACCCTATATCTTTGGATGATGTGGACAGGATTATGCACAGACTGAGTGCTACAACCTGTTTACTGGACCCATGTCCCTCCTGGCTAGTTTCGGCCACCGGGGAGGTGACAGGGGGCTGGCTCCAAGCAGTTGTCAATGCTTCATTGACAGAGGGTGTCTTCCCCTCTGCCTTAAAAGAGGCGGTGTTGAGGCCCCTCCTCAAGAAGCCTGCCTTGGATCCGGCCTCGTTGAATAACTATCGTCCTGTCTCCAACCTTCGCTTTGCAGCAAAGGTTGTTGAGAGTGTTGTGGCGCATCAGTTTCCGAAATTCCTGGATGAAGCGGACTATCTGGACCCGTACCAGTGCAGTTTCAGACCCGGTTACAGCACGGAAACGGCATTGGTCATGCTGGTAGATGATCTCTGGCGGGCCCAGGACAGGGGCTGTTCCTCTGTCCTGGTCCTATTTGACCTCTCAGCAGCTTTTGATACCATCGACCATGGTATCTTGCTGCGACGGCTCAAGGGGTTGGGAGTGGGAGGCACTGTTTTACGGTGGTTCTCCTCCTACCTCTCGGACCATTCGCAGTTTGTATTGGCAAGGGGGCAGATATCCCCCCCGAGGCCTCTTTCTTGTGGGGTGCCTCAGGGGTTGGTTCTCTCCCCCCTCCTGTTTAACATCTATATGAAGCCACTGGGTG
The DNA here is from genome assembly GCF_964194415.1 of Vipera berus. NCBI lineage: Eukaryota > Metazoa > Chordata > Lepidosauria > Squamata > Viperidae > Vipera > Vipera berus. The sequence goes on from NC_138203.1 coordinate 250,350,792, forward strand.
AGATCATTCATGGTTTTGGGGTGAGGTATCACCAATATGTGGATGATACCCAGTTGTTTATCTCCACCCCGAGCCAACCCAGTGATGCCCTTGATGTGATGTCCTGGTGCCTGGAGGTGGTACGGGTCTGGATGGGAAGGAACAGGCTCAGGCTCAACCCCTCCAAGACCGAGTGGCTGTGGATACCGGCATCCCGTACTGTCCAACATGTTTCATCTCTTTTGATGGGGGGGAGGTATTGCCCCCCTCAGAAAGGGCTCGCAACTTGGGTGTCCTCCTGGATTCACGGCTTAATTTGGAAGAACATTTAACTGCTGTGACCAGGGGGGCCTTTGCACAGGTTCGCCTGGTGCACCAGTTGCGCCCCTTTTTGGACCGAGATGCCCTATGCATGGTCACCCATGCCCTTGTCACTTCTCGCCTGGATTACTGTAACGCTCTCTACATGGGGCTGCCCTTGAAGTACACCTGGAGGCTTCAGCTGGTGCAAAATGCGGCCACGCGGGTACTTATGGGAGTTTCTCGATACTCCCATGTTACTCCACTCCTGCGCAAGCTTCATTGGCTTCTGGTTGTCCTCCGGGTGCGATTCAAGGTGCTAGTAATTACCTTTAAAGCCCTACATGGCTTAGGCTTGGGGTATTTGCGAGACCACCTGCTGCCATTGTCAACCTCCCATCGCCCGGTTCGCTCCCACAGAGTCGGCCTCCTCAGAGTTCTGTCAGTTAAGCAAGGCAAGCTGGTGACCCCTAGGGCGAGACCCTTCTCTGTGGGTGCGCCAACCCTCTGGAATGAGCTGCCTCCGGAGCTGCGGATGGCCCCCGACGTTTGGTCCTTTCGCTGTGACCTGAAGACATGGATGTTTCAACAATTGGGCCTGGACTGACTATGGTTTTAAATTTGGTTTTATTTTAAATTACTATGTATTGAACATATCTACTGTTTAATTCTTTTTTAAATTTTGTATTTTCATGTTCTTTTTTAGTTTTTATTGTTTGTGAGCCGCCCTGAGTCCTTAGGGAGAAGGGCGGCATATAAATATAATAAATCAAATCAAATCAAGTAACTGAAGCCATTTGATTTCCAAGATAATGGGCACTTGCAAGGAAAAAAAGGTAAAGGTAAAGGTTCCCCCGCACATGCATGCTAGTCGTTCCTGACTCTAAGGGCCGGTGCTCATCTCCATTTCAAAGCCAAAGAGCCAGCGCTTGTCCGAGGACATCTCCGTGGTCATGTGGCAGGCATGACTAGACGCCAAAGGCGCACAGAACGCTGTTACCTTCCCACCGTAGTGGTCCCTATTTTTCTACTTGCATTTTTACATGCTTTCGAACTGCTAGGTTGACAGAAGCTGGGACGAGTAACAGGCGCTCACTCTGTTACGTGGCACTCGGGATTCGACCCGCCAAACTGCCGACCATCTGATCGACAAGCTCAGCGTCCCAACCCACTGAGCCACCGCGTCCCTTCAAATCAAATCAAGTAACTGAAGCCATTTGATTTCCAAGATAATGGGCACTTGCAAGGAAGCACTTAGGTAAAGTGCTAGGTGTTACATGTAATCTTGGATTGCCAGCCACAATCGGTTTGTGCACTGCAAAACCAGATTTGGCTTCCATGACTGTACATCTAATATCTCTGCCATCAAGAGCCAGGGTTGGTAACCTAAATCTTTGTTCTGTGACTATGGCTAGGAATGTAAACACTGAATCCACATTCCTACTCCAGGCTGCCTCTTCTGGGTCCTGTAGGAAGATGAAGCCTTAGATGGGAGCCCAGTGAACTGTACTGCTTGGAATAATTGTGCCTTTATTAGGTTGAAAAACAAACCTTCAAGCCTCATATTTTTAAACATGGGACATGTATGGGGAGGGAATGAGCCCTGTAGCTGATATTCTGTGCTTGGGAATAGAGAGAAGAGAAACTGGAACCAATTTTGGGAAGCCTTGTCATCTATTTTAAGCAACAACAATATGTCAACTGGCTCTGCTTTTCCTTCTCGACTACTACAGATCATAATTTTTCATTAGTTTATTATCAGTGGCTGAGTGAGCATAAAATGCAGAACTTGACTCAGGGTCATGTTCACCACTGAAAAACAAGCTACAGGAGAAATAAGCTGGAATATGTGTTCCACCTGAGGCACAGAAAAATGGTTGGTTTCCCAAGGATGGAGAGCAACTATTTGCTGCTTAAGCACACTAGTCCTGGCTTGCCACCAGCACTCAGAAGTTGCTGAGATGGTGTCTTGTAACCTGTGCAGGGGAGAGAAAAAAACCTCCCGCAAAACGGCTGTTGTGTCCATGACTCTGTAATGCAAAAGAGATCTTTCTGTGCTGGCATTGAGACACATTTGAGGCCTCCTTGAGTAAGGAGCTGCAGTTCAAGATTTTCACATTTTAATGAAGCAGCTTTTCCCCTTGCCAAGAAATTCCAGCCAAAACAGGTTTGTTGTTTCCAGTCTTTCCATCTGGTTTCTGTCTGATTCCAGAGCTGCCTCATTTAGATTTCTCTACGGAGTTTTGTTGGTATCTAGATGGATGATGATAGCGATAGCGGTATGCTTACAAGGCTTCTTTTTGAACTGGTTACTGTTTGATGCTTTCTGGAACTAGGCAGTATTATTGTATCATGACAGTTTTGCCATATGGTGTCTAAACCACAGTCCCAAGAGCTACTTTTGCCTTTTCAGTGGTCAGATGCATCAGGAAAAGATTCCATGCTAAGACTGTCTAGATAGAGAAAATCAGTACTCTGATTCAGTTCTGTGGATGTATCCATTATCCAGCACAATTTAACTTTCAATTTCTTTAACTACAATTTCTTTTAAAAAGAAAAGGTACTGAAAAATTCATGAAAGGCTCCAATTTAGCACAACTTTACAACAGACACTAAACAGAGATGTATATATGAGGTAATCATTCTTGAAACTATCAATATCCAGCATACAACCAAATGAAGACAAAAGTATATTATTATCTGGCAGAATTTCAAACAATAATTTCTCAACATGAAATATTATTCTGAATCTTATTGGACACAAGCACACAAACCCTCAGCCTCAAGGTAAACTGCATTTTTACCTATAGTATTGACAGGTCCATTTCTGGTCATCAAACAATGAAAACAAGAGTCCCTTGTTCAGCATATTATTGTTATTCTATCTTCATGATCTTTACATAGAGTAAGAGGTATGATCTCTGTCCAAAGAGTTGTGTTGCTAGAAATCAAATCAAAATTTTACTATGATAGTTTGAAGAGTGTCCAAGAAGGGTGCAAAAATCAGAGCAATACAGAAAACAAATTGTGTTAATTTTTTTAAAAAGCTATGTGTAGCAATTGTTCCCATAATGTTGCATTACATCGTCCCTCTCCATCGACTTGCTTCTTTCAAAGGACAGCTTAGAAGAGGGATTCCATGAGATCTTACTCTCCATCTGTATTCTGTTACAAATGATAGAAAAAAGTACATTGACCTTAAAGGATAATATTTGTAGCTCAGGGTTGACATGAAGAGTCCTTCTCTGAGCTTCATTGTTTTCTGGCAGACATTTCATTACCCCAATTAGGTAACATCATCAGTGGGAGTAAGGAGTGCAGTTTGCTGTCAGTTTATATTCTAGTGGTTTGCCTGTCAATGTTGGTGGGCATGGTCTTAGAGATTCTTTGGGCTATTTGCTTTTGGCTTCATTGGCAGTTTCTTGATTAGCAATAGTACTTAGACTTATATACTGCTTCACAGTGCTTTACAGCCCTCTCTATGTGATTTACAGAGTCAGCCTATTGCCCCCAACAATCTGGGTTCTCATTTTACCGACCTCGGAAGGATGGAAGGCTACGTCAACCTTGAGCCAGTCAGAATTGAACTGTGGAACTGCTTGCAGTCAGCAGAAGTAGCCTGCAGTACTGCATTCTAACCACTGTACCACCACGGGGTATTGTTTACTTGATTGTTGGTCTGATGTTAACCTTGGAGTTAATCTATGCCAGACATGTCAAACACAAGGCCCGGGGGCCGGATCCGGCCCACAAAGTGGTTTCATGCGGCCTGCGAAGCCATCCTGGAACAGTGAGGGAACGGCCCCCACTGCCTTGGCCCTGGCCCAGAGACCCTCCTCCTGCCAGAGACCCTCAGATCTGTCCCACTCCTGCCCAGGCCCCCATAGGCACCCTTGATGCGAACGATGTAGAGCTGGCCATGCCCACCCAGTAGGCCATTCGCACTCTAGCCACGCCCACCCAGTAGGCCACACCCACCCTGGCCGTACCCACCCGGCCCCCTGAGGGCAACCGCAGTGCTGATGCGGCCCTCAATGAAATTGAGTTTGACACCCCTGATCTATGCTGATCTGGGTGCTGATTGCTGGGTGCTGATCACCCAGCCCAAGAAGGAACAATAAGGCCCAAGCACCTCGCCACCAGCAATTGGCACCCAGATCAGCAAGGTTAACATCAGACCAACAAATAATACCCCATGCAAGAAACTGCCAATGAAGCCAGCAGCAAACAGCCCAACCAAAGAATCTCTAAGACCATCCCCACCAACACCGGCAGGCAAGCCACTAGATTAGAATATAAACTGACAGCAAACCATACATTGACATGGTTGAACTGTGGTGTTGGAGAAGACTCCTGAGAATACTGTATCATGGACAACCAAGAAAACAAATGGATCATTGAACAAGTAAGCCCAGAGGTACAAATGACCATGTACTCTACTTCAGTCACATGCAAAAGTCTAGCTCTCTGGAGAAGGCTTTAATGCTGAGAAAGGTAGAGGAAAGAGACGAAGATGAGCAGCAGCAAGATGGGTGGACTCAAGTGCAGTGGTAAGGAGTGTACTGTTGGAGGACTTGAAAAACCAGGTTAGGAACAGATTAGGAAAATATGTATCTGGTCATTAGGATTAAACAATGACTTGATGGCACATAATCAAAAGAGGGAGGATTTGGAACTAAAGTCCTACCAGCTTTTATCATGAATTTATAGTGGGAGGTTTTTTTTCCCTACAACCTTCAGTCATCCAAAATAAATTTTAAAATATTTCCCTGAAATAAAACTATTACCCACTTCTAATGTAAGACATGTACCCTGTGAGCACTGTGGACTTAATTTAGATTTTAAATCTCATTGTACCAAATCGCTTACTTGAGCCCCTCTGAGATTTTGAGCCCCTTGAACTTGCCTAGGAGATTACTTTCTATCCAGCATACATTTGCAATATTTCTTGCATAGCGGGGCCCTAACTTTTGGGTTAAAAACTACCCAAAGAAATACTTTCAGTCTAAGTACTGGACCCATGCTATAGGCAGTAGTAAGCAATAGCAATTTGCCAAGAACATAATTATAAAGCTCCACTCTCATTTGTGGAGTCCCTCAGGGGTCGGTTCTCTCGCCTCTCCTGTTCAACATCTATATGAAGCCGCTGGGCGAGATCATTCGTGGTTTTGGGGTGGAGTATCACCAGTACGCTGATGATACCCAACTTTTTCTTTCCACCCCGAACCAACCCAGTGATGCCCTCTCCGTGATGTCCCGGTGCCTGGAGGCGGTTCAGGTCTGGATGGGGAGAAACAGGCTTCGTCTCAATCCCGCCAAGACTGAGTGGCTGTGCATATCGGCGTCTCGGGTTAACCAAGTTATTCCACCTCTAATGATGGGGGGTGAGGTGTTACCCCCCGTTGATAGGGCTCGCAACTTGGGCGTCCTCCTGGATTCACGGCTCAATTTTGAAGATCACATAGGAGCCGTGACCAGGGGGGCTTTTGCACAGGTTCGCTTGGTGCGCCAGTTGCGTCCCTATCTGGACCGAGACGCCCTACGCACAGTCACTCATGCGCTTGTGACCTCCCGTTTGGACTACTGTAACGCTCTCTACATGGGGCTGCCCTTGAAGACCACTCGGAGGCTTCAACTGGTGCAGAATGCGGCCGCGCAAGTTGTAATGGGGGTTTCCCGATACTCCCATGTAACACCTCTACTCCGCGAGCTGCATTGGCTTCCGGTTGCCCTCTGGGTGAAATTCAAGGTGCTGGTTATTACCTATAAAGCCCTACATGGCCTGGGTCCGGGTTATTTGAGGGAACACCTGCTGCCGGCATCAAACGCCCTTCGCCCAGTGCGCTCCCACAGGGAGGGTCTGCTCAGGGTTCCGCCGGTGAGAGATTGCCGGCGGGTGACACCCAGGGATAGGGCCTTCTCAGTGGGAGCGCCTGCCCTCTGGAACCAGCTGCCGGTGGAGTTGAGGACTGCTCCCGACCTCCGATCATTCCGCCGGGGCCTGAAGACCTGGCTCTTTGAGCTCTCGGGCCCAGGCTGAGGAGAAAATTTTAACTGGGGTTTTTAGTGTACAGGGTGAATTTAATGCTTTTTAACTGGTTTTAACTTTTGTATGTTTTGATTTTTAATTCCCTGTAAAGCGCCCTGAGTCCTCAGGGAAAGGGCGGTATACAAATGCAACTAAATAAATAAATAAATAAATAAGTAATTTATCATTTGTTATTAAATCAAGCGACCATGTCTCTTTTTCTTTTTTACCACTGTGGTATGTTCCAGATGCTACAGTATTCTTGATCAAAATTATATCATTATAGCTATTGCAGTAATGAGCGGTACTGGTTGAATTATTGCTGTAAAAATGTAAAAGGCACATAAATTCTAGATATGTTTAATGTGCCTCATAATGTCAGGTTGAATTTTACATTACTTTTTTCTCCCTATAGAGCAAAGCCAGAAATATGACTATATTTCTATATTCAGATCCAGACAAAGTAAGGGAATATGGAAACACTTCCCCCATCTTCATTTTGTGGCTCTATTCAATCTTATGTTGCATTTATATGTGTGTTCAAACTAAATTATATGTTTAGGTAAGAAATCATTCAGTGAAGTCTAGGGACCTATCGCAATGATGTTTTCTTCTAATAAATTAAATCCCCAAAGTTTGCTAATACTTCACCAGTAAGAAAGTCTGAGAAAGCCTTTCTATTTACATGCATCAGCACCATACAAGGATAAGAACTACATGAATATGTTGTGTTTTACACTTAGATATTGGCCCTGAGTCTCACACTCTATTCCTTTAACACTGAAGGATCACCTTGTTCTTGTAATACTAGGGAATTCTAAAAGATATATTGGTATGGTCTTCTGTGGCCATCACCAGAAAGAACTGTATATAGAATTACAGAAATCTACCATTTTCTTTGTGGTGCTTTTTCACCAATACAGGTGTGATTTGGGTGAATTTTAAATTGTTATAGTTTGCATGTCTACCCACTATGCAATTCCCTATTAGGATAAGCAACAGTGTACAAGTATAGAATAAGCCATGGTAAACCGTGAAGAGATTAAAGGCATGAAATGAGAAACAAGATAGCTAAAACTATTTTACAACAACAGATTTTTTTTAAAGAAAGTTACAGCATAAAACATAGAATAATTAAGAAAAAAAGAACCGTAGAATACAAAACATTATACCGTAGAAGGCCTTTTAGTGAAGTTTTATCATCTTCCGTTCCATTTGTTTTCCCAACCGCTTGCCTAAATATTTGTACATTTTCATTGAACATTGAGGATTATTGCTAGCATCTATTTAAGTCATTTCACCTGTGATTCTTCAAGGGTCTCATAAGTCATAACTCTTTCCTAAAGACCATATTCCAAATGTCTACATTTGCCTTACTGTGTGATGCGTAGTATACAAGAGAACCATTCCTGCTTAAATTTGGTTAGATTTCTATTATGGATATATAATGTCCATTTTGCTATTGCATGCTCTCCAGTTTAGATTTCTCAATCCTATATCATTAGCAAAGTTTCTCTTTTCCTATGTTGTGCCAACATAGTCCCTGCAGCTGTTTCTTAGCATAACTCTTGGCTAAAATGCCCAGAAATTAATTTTAAAAAGTACCCCAATCCCATAGTGGGACAGAAAAGTCTTTCCCAGCAAACTGCCATAGCCCAGCCTAAACAAACTAATAAATAACAGATTAGTGAATATCTAATTAGCAACTTTATATTGGAACCACAGAGAAGAAATCATTTGAAAAGAAGGAAGGTTATATGTAGGCTTCAGATATTTTATATACTGTAGTATGTTGCTTGGAATGTAAAGCACATATGAGAACCTTTATAGGAATGGCAATCATGCAAATGAAATTCTGCTAACTACATATTTTGGAGATCAATTTTCATTCAAAATGGTGCTGATTGTTAATTGAGCTATTCTAGCCTGAAGACAAATAACGAGTTCTAGTTTGGAATCTAACAACGAAGCTGTTTTCCGGCAGATGTGCTGCCTCAAATATGCCTATAAGGGACAAAAGCTTGCTGGTTGTTTTGTTTTTATTTCACACATACCATTTGGTAACTAGCACTATGACCCCATATTGGCTGTTATGCCAACAGATGGTGTTTAACCTTTGATTTCAAAGGTGCTGGATTCAATAAGAATATTATTCCTCCTGCTGCATTTAAATAGACTTTTGCATCACAGAAGATAACAAATTATCATCTGTGCTCAGAGTCACTAACTAGATGTAGGCTGCAAGCAATAGTACACCTGGGCTAAAGAAGTACAAGGCCCACCATGTTAGTAAAGATAAAGGTCATGTTGAAAGTCCAGGAAAGCAATTGAATGAACCTTTATTGTCAAAGTACAAAGCCTCCCTTCGTGCCCCCCCCAATTCACAGTGACAACAAACCCTCCATCTTGTTACACCATGTGAGCTAATTGCACAACACACCGGCCTCACAAGTCAGTCATACATAAAATTATAAAATTATTTCCTGTTCAAGAGCCTAACAGCCCATGGATAAAAGCTGTTCTTCAGCCTGTTGGTACGGCTGGCTATATTCCTATATCTCCTACCTGATAGTAGGAGAGTAAAGAGATACCGACCAGGGTGTGAGTCGTTCCTGAGAATTTTCCTCACTCTTCAATTATCTTCATCCTTCTGTTTGTTCAGAGTGTGTTATAATCAGGAGACAACAGTTGGGTCAAAGGGTGTTTTTTGCTACTTCTACTTTAAAATTACAGTATTTCATAAAACAGAATTATGACAATTGGCATTAAAGATTTATGTCTGTCCCATAAGATGGCTGAATCCATGTTCTAAATGTTCCTGGCTGCATAACGCTTTTAATTTGTAGTAATGGATTCATTAATTGTCAGCAATTAACAGACCTAGTTGATATAGCATGCAAGTAAAACACTAAATTATAAATCAAGCACTGTGTAAATTCTGATTTTACCTGGGCCACACTATTTATATCTCAACTGCATTTTCTCAACTTCAAAACCAGCCCACTTATTCCTCCTCAAGCTCCTTCTATGGATGCAATTAAGTAGAGTTTAAAAACGTATTTATTTGATAACACAGGCTGATTGGTGAAAGTGGTTATGAGCAGACGTTTGGACAGGCAGTAGAGGTCTGCTGTAAATCTTATTACAAAGTTAAATTTGAAATGATAAAATGTTTGTAGCTCAGGTGGTAGAGCTTGGTCATGGTTTGTTCTCCAAGCTTGCTGTTTGTTCAGCTTCCAAACGTTTTGTCATCAGGCTAGGTAACATCAGCAGCAGGACTTTGGTTGAAGGATCTTGTTTCTGTTCTCCTCCACTTATTCGTGGTCTTATGCAGTCATGAGGTTAGTTGGTTGCATGGTCAACTGGTCACGTCGTCCAAAGGTCACCTGATGAATTGGTGGTCAGTGCTGTCATTGGTTGGTAAGGAGTTGGATCAATTGAGTGACCAACCAATGCCAGCACTGACCACCTCCTCACCAGATGACCTTCACATGATGTGACCAGTTGACCACACAACCAACCAACCATTAAACTGATTAGTTTTGCCAAACAAATATAGATTTCTGTCAGAAAGAAAATTATTTCGGTAGCTAATGTCCAATAATATGTAAAGAGCTGCTATTCATTTCCTTGGTTATATAAATACTGAAAAATGTTTACACATTTTGAATATACATAGAATAATTTACAAAAAAAAAATAAATACAAGAAAAGTTGACCCAAAGTCATATATCCAGGTGCATAAAAGTAATAGACGAAGAAGGATGAGTGATATGGATGGGAAATCATAAGAAGTAGGCACTACCGTACTCATGTGAAATTATGTTAATATCTAAATCTAAAAATAAACTAAATTGCCATTTTTTAAAAAAGAAAAACACATTTCACACTATTTCTTAATCCCTGCAAGTAAAGTTCTGCAAGGGGAAACAACAGAATTACAGAATTGGAAGGGACCTTGGAGGTCTTCTAGTACAACCCTCTATATCATTTCAGACAAATGGTTGTCCAATCTCAATCTTAATAATAATAATAATAATAATAATAATAATAATAATAATAATAATAATAATAATAATAATAATAACAACAACAACAACAACAATAACAACAACAATAACAATAACAATAACAATAATAGAGTTGGAAGGGACCTTGGAGGTCTTCTAATCCAACCCCCTGCTCAAGCAGGAAACCCTATACCATTTCAGACAAATGGCTGTCCAATCTCTTCTTAAAAACCTGCAGTGTTCGAGCACCCACAACCTCTGGAGGCAGATTGTTCCACTGATTAATTGTTCTAACTCTCAGGAAATTTCTCCTTAGTTTGAGGTTGCTTCTCTCCTTGATTAGTTTCCATCCATTGCTTCTTCTCCTGCCTTCAGGTGCTTTGGAGAATAGGTTGTCTCCCTCTTCTTTTTGTCAGCCCCTGAGATACTGGAACACTGCTATCATCTATGCTTGACTTGTCATTTGCTTACTTGTTGTCACGACCCCATGGACAACGTTCCTCCAGGCCTTCCTGTCCTCTACCATCTTCTGGAGTCCATTTAAGCTCACACCTATTTGCTCAGACTTGGCATAAATTATGAATTGTCCCTTGTACCTATCTTAGAATTTAATGCTATCTCCTGAAAGTGGAACAGAAGCTCATGGTATTGCTCCATAAATCTAATCCCCTTGATGTAATCCAATAAAATCCAAATTGAGGACAAATTTTTAATTGAATTGTTAATGTCAGGGTATGACTGAGTGGCTAGACAGGAAAAAGATATAAAATTAATGATTTTTGTCACTTTCTTCCCACTCTGGTTCCATTAGTAGAATTCAGTCGGAAAGAACCAAATATTTTACAGAGATATAGCAATATTTCTTTCTTTCTTTTTTTCTTTCTTTTTCTCTCTTTCTTCAATTGTTCAATTGTTTCCATTTGTATTAAAGATTGAATTAAGTGTTGTATAAATAGAGCAAAAGGAATATAGTCCTATGAATTTCATAATGCTTGCAAATATAAATTGTGGCAAACTTCACGGTGACCATTGTGACATTACACTTTCATCTGTTCATGCCAAATATTTCTCTCCAAATTGAGTTTTTGCTTATAATACATGTACCCATAACAATAATATTCTTCCAAAACTTAATTTTTTACATGTTAGAAAGCCAGAAAATAATTTGGAAAGCCTTGGAGAGGAATCCATACAATGAATAGCGGAGACCCTAAATTAAGTCTAATCAGCAGTTGATCAGCAATCCCAATCAGTCTGGCCAATTCCAATACAATAAAGAACAAGATTCAGAAAAATAGATAAGAACAGCGAAACAATTAGCTGAACAGTAAAACCTTCATTTAAAAACCTTTTGAAGAGAAGAGAGTCCATTAACTTCAAATGGTCATTAAATCCAAATTTATGTAATTTACATAACTTATATAATTGCATAATTGGAATTTCTTGCCCTTTGCCTCAATTTACTTCATTTACATAATTAAGTAATTGATGTTTTACATCATTTGTTTGTCACTTGAGGAATTATATATATATTTTTAATCTTATTTATGACTGTGGCTTTTAGATTTTTATCTGTTTTGATTGGCTGTGTTTTTTTTAAATGTTCTGTGCTCCTTTGGGGGGAGATAGGTGGCTATATAAATTTGATAGATAAATAAATAAATATAATTCAATTTCTATCACTTATATAATGAAATCCTGTTTTGGAAACAATGGACAAAATCTGTTGTTGGGGATGAAGCCTCAACCAAAAAGAAATCACATCTGATGTCATTAAATGGAGATCAGATAAATCAGGATTTTTCTATAATATTCTTTTTTTTTTAGGAAAATGGAATAACACTTGCAGGTAGATAAAAGTTGCTGTCAAGGAATGAAGCAGATGAAATTTCATTGAAATCAAAGAAAATAAGTTTTGAGCCCCCTGAAAATGGATTTTTCATGCATGCATTTTTCTTTTAAAAAAAAACACCTGTGTTGTTGTTTTTGTGACAGAATGTAATAAAATTGTTAAGCTCGTAGAACCTATGGACATGCATACAAAGTTTATATGGGGATCCTTTTTCTTTTCTTTTTCTCTCTCTTTTTTCTTTCCTTCGTTCTTCCTTCACACACAAAAACAGGGGTTCGTAAGGAATTATGATATCCTTTCTTGAACGTGATGGAGCTCAGCTTATCAGGAGCTGTGCAGAGATAGACAAGTAATGAATGGACTCTGTTGACCTGTAAAAAGCATCCTAGCTTAATTTATCTGATTTCAGGTAACTGGAGGGGGATGGTACCCAAACATAAGATTTTTTGTTTTTTGGAGAAAAGACTGTAATATTCAAACTTGCTTTAGCCAACCAGATAATCTGCTGCCAAGGGAGAAAGGTAAAGCTAATTAATCCTTTCAGTTCATGCATTTTTCATTCAATTCAGCAGCTCAGTCCAGCTGCAGAATAGGATGCAAAGAATGTCAGGTTTGGGGGTGAAGTTGGCCTCAGATTTACTCCATAATAGTAGGAGTCACACTCTTCTGTTGAGCAATGAATGATGGCTTAGCCATTGAGTCTCCATTCTGCCTGTTTTCCTTCTTTCTCATGAAACCCAAAGTCAGCAATCCTCACCTAGAAGTTAGGTGACATTGCTGGTTTCTGCTTTCTCAGAGAATCCGAGATAGTTTCTGTATAGGACTGACGATTTTACATCGTGTGGCCTACGTTTAGTCAGAACAACTAGCCCCTTGACTGACAAAAAGAAAAACATATGGACACTATTTCAGAACATGGGCACTATTTCATAACATTATCGAAAGTGTCTATGTAGCATTGAACATACAAATATTTCAGCACATTTCAAACCAGCCCATCATTCTTTCTAGCAGAGCAAGATGTACAAATCTATTGTAGGAAAATTATCCTTCTCTCTAGCTGTAGAAGTCGTTACCATGGAGATGTAAAATAGCATCTCTGCTTCCCTCCCAAATCCAGGGAAATGTGGATTGCTGTCCCAGAATTTCAAAGGGGCTTTTTCCCTTTGAAACAACAGTTTAAAATGAGTAAGACAAAGCAACAAGGAGAAGATATGCCATGGTAAACAAATGGGATTTAGAGAGATGTGGCAGGAATTATCTTGGCTACGCTACTGTTATGAATTTATCAATGCACTGGTACTAGTGTGTGAAACCTAATCATCTAATTATATGTGCCAGCATACATATCTTAGCTTCCTAAGCTCCTTTTTTATCAATATAATGCTTGATTCCACTTAGCCTTTGTGCAGGTAACTTTAATGTCAAAGTTCTCTACTGCAATATGTGTAGAAGAGCAAGAATGAGGGGGAAATGTGTTTCTTACAGTAGTGATATATACTTTAGTAACTGGCAGAAGTTGATTGTGTACTGTATAGCCGGGCTGTAAATTTAAAAAAAATAGAAAATTAAATATTTACTTATGTTTAGTTCAGGTTTTTCAGACTTAGGAAGATCAATACTGAAGTAGAGATCCTGATTTTTGCAGGTGTTTTGCCATGTGGCCCAGCAAACCTTCTTCAGCACAGCAGTTCGAAAGGGAGGATTGCCTCGCAATATGTATAGTATGTGTAATAGAATGTCCACTTCTGAACTATTGTGCGGAGAAAAGCTTGCTGGAAAGTAAGGTGACATAATAACAATTTCTATTTTGGTATTAACCTGCTAAGCCTGGAGAAACCCAACAAAAACTTTGTACAAAGAACCTGAGCTACCATTATTCCCAAGACATCATTCACTGTTTAATTATAACTGAGTTTAGGATATCTGGTTGTTTTGATCGTCCCTCTCAAACAATTTCCTGTATGTATACGCTCTGCTACTACATGCAGTTAACGTATTTATTTATTTATTTATTTATTTATTTACCTATTTGTTTACCTATTTATTTATTTATATCTTATTTATTCAATTTATTGGCCACCCATCTTACCACAGGGTGTTATATGACCCTCCTGGAATGTACTTCCTGTTGAATTGAGGGAATGGGCCTTCTTGATGGCTATTATACAAAGCCCTAAAAATACATTTATGAATAGATGTATAAATGTAAAAGGTTTAGATTATTTGTTTTTTAGAAATTATAATTGTTTCATTTAAAATAATGCTTGGATTTTTGCTCTTCTGTCGGTGCAATTGTTTTTTTCTTTGCGCACACCAACCTCAGGCCTGATTGCACTCAGAATGAACATTTGTTAGAAAAGAATACCAAACACAATATTCATATAAGTTGTTTCTTTGACACTACACCTTCTCGCAATCCAGAGAAAATAATAATAACAACAACAACAGTAACAATAAGACCTTGGAGGTCTTCTAGTCCAGCCCCCTGCTCAGACAGAAAACTCTATACCATTTCAGACATACGGTTGGAGCATTCACAGCTTTTAGAGACCGAGTGCCCAAACTGCAACCCAAAACCCACTTATTTATCACTGGGTGCCTGGTGGGCGTGGCCTACTGGGTGGGTGTGGCTGTGGCTGTAATGGAAAATTGGGTGGGTGTGGTCAAGTTGGGTGTGGTCACCTCAATGTCGTTCATGGGGAGGGACACCTGTGGGGGACAGCTGGTTGAAGAGAGACAGTTGCCACCTCTGAGGCATGGTGCGGGTGCCCACAGGGAGGGCACTGAGTGCTGCCTCTGGCACCCGTGCCATAGGTTCGCCACCCCTGCTCCAGGCTCTTTCTCCTCCGTGCATTCACACATTCCCCCGTTCGATCCAAGCTCTTCAGTTCCCTCCAGGCTCTTTCTCCTCCGTGCATTCGCACATTCCCCGTTCGCTCCAAGCTCTCTCTTCCATTCCCTCCAGGCTCTTTCTCTTACAGGGGGAGGGTGAGCGCTGGGCCACAGAGCCCAGATGGCCAGCAGCAATGAGGGGAAGCCGGGCCATCTCCTCGCCACCATCCGGTGGCCATCTGGGGGTTCCGGGCATGGCCCACAGTGCAGTGAGTAGCCGCCTGCCAAGGCAGGGGGAGGGAAGATTGTTGCCCCAAGCTGCCGCACAGATCTCCGTGCCGCCACTGTTCACCCCCACCCGCCACATGGATCTCCTTTCCACCGCCGCCATTTCCCCCCCCTCACGAATTGCCATGCCACCGCCGCTGTTTTACCCCACCCGCCACACGGATCTCCTTGCCACTGCCACCACCATTTCTTTCCCCCGCATGGATCGCCGTTCCACCGCCACCATTTTCTCACCCCCACCCCCTGCATGGATCACCCTGCCTTCCTTCCCGAGCTTGAATTCAGAGCCACGGGGTGATTTTGCAGCACCCCAGTGGCCCGATCTGAGCTCCAGAGGCTTGTAAAAGGCCTCTGACACCCCGGTTGGCCATGGGGGGCCCCCACAAAATCGCTCTGCAGGCTTACCTGGACTCACGCTGGCAGCTGCTTTCAACATCCAGCCCTGATCTGCCCAGCTCTTGCACCTGCTCT
>NC_138203.1:250999054-251024054 GCF_964194415.1 Vipera berus
ATTTTTTAATGACAGAATTATTTTGATTCTCCAGGAGAATCCTTATACAAGCACACCAATTTGACTGAGGTTTTTGTGGTCATTGCAGTGGGATTGAGATTTGATGTCCCAGATTATGGTCAGGCACTTTATCCAGGGAATAATGCACATTATTTCAGAAAACACATTATCTCTACCATTGCTTTTCCCCAAATAGTTATTAACTCTAAAGTTTGAAGAAAATTGGTCGAAAATTATGGATATGATGTTGGGAAAAACCCAGCCATGTGGGAGAGGGGGTCTAAAGCATGGAATTAGCCTCAAGTCCTTGTGCAGTCACAGAAAGTCCAAAACCGACACCTCTTTAAGTTCTGTAGAACCTTATCTGTATATTCCCAGGTTACAGCTGGCAGTCTGGGAGGGATTCGTATGTAAATCGGCAGAACATAATAAAGTAGTGGGCTTGAAGCTTACATGTTTAGGTCTGGCTACTTGTGCCTGACATATAATAATGTAAATTAAGTGAATTTACTTGGTTATATTTTTTCAAATATAATATGTCAATCGGTACACTGCTCTAAGTGAAAATGTTTATATTAAAGGAGTTGTTTCCCCAAACCACTGAATCTGATCACTAATATTGGCTGGAGAGGCCTTTCTGTGCCCAGGGTAACCCATCCAACAGTCTTCTTTTAGGTGACATTGAAGATATGCCTGTTCGTCAAGTATTTAGAGCAGACATGTCAAACACAAGGCCCGGGAGCTGGATGCGGCCCGCAAAGTGGTTTCATGTGGCCCGCGAAGCCATCCTGGAAACAGTGAGAGAACGGCCCCCACTGCCTTGGCCCTGGCCCAGAGACCTTCCTTCTGCCAGAGACCCTCAGATCTGTCCCACTCCTGCCCAGGCCCCCATAGGCACCCTTGATGTGAACAATGTAGAGCTGGCCATGCCCACCCAGTAGGCCATACGCACTCTAGCCACGCCCACCCAGTAGGCCACACCCACCCTGGTAATACCCACCTGGCCCCCTGAGGGCAACCGCAATGCTGATGCGGCCCTCAATGAAATTGAGTTTGACACCCCTGATTTAGAGGATAATAGTGTATTCTAATCCAGAACCAGGTTGTTACATTATTATTCTTTCTTAAAATGAGCCTAGCTTTAATATTTGTATGTGTTGGTTTTAAGTATTTTTAAAAATCTTTTTTTTCATGCAAACCTCTCAGATTTTAACCCAGATATTATTTCTATAGAAATAAATAGTAATCCAGGCAATGAAATTACATATCCCTCTTATGTTCGTGGATCAATTTAGTGATCACATCTTTGTTGCTACTATCCTAGCAACTCTTTCGGAAGTAACATTTGGCTGGGCATCTTCTCAAAGCTACATTCTGTGACTTTAATCCATATCTCTATAATGTCTCCGTCTTTCAGAAAGAAAAAAATCCTTCAAGATTTAACCATATGTTGAATTTAAGAATGCTGAGGTTTCTCGCATTCATAAGCCTACAAAAGCTGTCCTGAAATATCCTTCATTAGCAAGTGGGCTTTTAAATTCCTAAATGAATTGAAATAGGACAATGTTTTGGTGAGAGAGGAAGGTTAGAATAGAATAGAGCTGGAAGGGACTTTGAAGGTCTTCTAGTCCAGTCCCCTGCTCAAGCAGGAGAACTTATACTGTCTCAGACAGGTGAATGTCCAGTCTCTTCTTAAATATCTCCAGTAATGGAGCAACCACGATTTCTGGACGCAAGCTGTTCCACTGGTTGATTGTCCTCACTGTCAGGAAGTTTCTCTTTAATTTCAGGTTGCTTCTCTCTCTGATCAGTTTCCAACCATTGTTTCTCATCCTTCCCTCTGGTGCTTTGGTGAACAACCTGGCCCCCTCTGCCTTGTGGCAGCCCCCAGATACTGGAACACTGCTATCATGTCTCCCCTATTTCTTCTTTTCTTACCAACAGTGGTCATTCTCTGTGCTTTCTTGGAATCCTCTGTCCACAGCTTAAAGACATCCTACTATTGGTTGTTAGATAATATGACCTCGTGGCCCAGCCTTTTTTCATCCCCAGTGCATTTCAAGCAGACTAAATTTGTTCTTAGCTCTTCCAATGTTCAACTTCTGTTTTCTCTCTTCTCCTAACACAAGTCTTGGCATAGGAATGCTTTGTAATGACTCCTTCACAATCTTGATGATGACACAATCAGTTACACTCTTTGGCGTAGTCTTCCCTTGGAGGTTAGATTGATGGCAACCTTGACTTCCTTTTGAAAGGCAATCAAGACAGGCAATCTAATATTGCCTTATTATGATGGGTGCTATTTGACTTATGATTCTATAATGCTGTGATAGTGGAAATGATGGTGTAATTGATTGGAGCTTTCAGTGTATGTTTATTGTGGTTCATGTGACGCGCTTCATGTTCTTTTATGGTTGTAAATGTCCAGGAACCTGTCTATGGAACGCCTGATTTACATTTTGTAAAGCACCATTCTGGCATTATGTGGGTTCCTTATATATATAATTAAATAACAGTCCATTTGGAAGACCAGAAGTAGTAATATTAAACATGTATTCTGTGGTCTTTCAGAATACCAGTAGACCTGTCTGTTACAAAAAAAGTATGGAGCTGCCGGTCAATTTAAGCTGGAAGAGACATATTGTTGGTTCTGTTCCAAATAAGAACAAAGATTCTTTACTACTTTTGTTCACAATATTTTTGCCCAGCCAGGCTTTATCCGGTTTTATTTATTTTTTTACAGGTATCTCCAAAAAATAGCCCAGCTAAAGAATGGTAAGGCAGAAATAGACCAAGTTGCAGTTTACCAGCATATAACCCCTCCATGCTGGTCATTAAGCTATTGAAATTAAGCTGGCATATTATTGTACTGATTTGAGTATTAGAGGAATACGCATTAACATAGCCAAGAGGAAGAACATAAAGAGTAGCTATTAATTTGTTCCCTTTAAATGTTTTCCCTGTCCAGTCGTGACTGACTCAAGGGGGTGGTACTCATCTTTGATGTTCAGTCAAGGAAGTCTGCATTATCTGAAAAATGCTTCTGTCATCATGTGACCAGTATGAAAATTCAGAGCACAGTAATTTTTCCTGCCAAAACAGTACCTATTCATGTACTCGCATTTGCATGCTTTTGAACTGTTGAGTTGACAGGAGCTGGGGCGAGTAATGGGAGCTGACCCCGATGCGTGATGCTCAGGTTTCAAACTTGGGCTATCATCTTTCCAGTTAACAAGCCTGAGTCTCAAGTTTGTCATGCTTTGAAATAAGTATATTTAGGATTTAGTCCCAACCTTATAAATTCATGAGCAATAATTTCCAGAATAATGTCCATACCACATTAGTATAAAGGCTGCAAGATAAGGCTATGATATATAATCAATGAAATATGTCCTTTTAATAGTGACGGTCATTCTGTTTGTTTACTAAGCAAAGGTCCCCTGATATTAATAATAATAATAATAATAATAATAATAATAATAATAATAATAATAATAATAATAATAATAATAATAATAATAATAAAAAAGTTGGAAGGGACCTTGGAGGTCATCTAGTCCAACCCCCTGCTCAGGCAGGAAACCTTATACCATTTCAGGCAAATGGCTGTCCAGTCTCTTCTTAAAAACCTCCAGTGTTGGAGCATTCACCACCTCTGGAGGCAGGTTGTTCCATTGGTTAATTGTTCTAACTGTCAGGAAGTTTCTCCTTAGTTCTAGGTTGCTTCTCTCCTTGACTAGTTTCCGTCCGTTGCTTCTTGTCCTGCTTTCAGGTGCTTTGGAGAATAGCTTGACTCCCTCTTCTTTGTGGTAGCCCCTGAGATATTGGAACACTTCTATCATGTCACTCCTCACCCTTCTCTTCTTTAAACTACACATACCCAATTCCAGCAACCGTTCCCTATATGTTTTAGCCTCCAGTCCCCCAATCATCTTTGTTGCTCTTCTCTGTACCCTTTCTAGAGTCTTGACATCTTTTTCACATCGTGGTGACCAAAACTGGATGCAGTATTCCAGGTGTGGCCTTACCAAAGCATTGTAAAGTGGTATTAGTACTTCACTTGATCTTGATTCTATCCCTCTGTTAATGCAGCCTAGCACTGTGTTGGCTTTTTTGGCAGCTGCAGCACACTGCTGGCTCATATTGAAGTGATTGTCTACTAAGACTCTGAGATCCCTCTCACAGTTACTACTATTGAGCAAGGTACCACCTATGCTATACCTATGCATTTGATTTTTCCTGCCTAAATGTAGAACCTTACTTTTTTCACCATTGAATTTCATTTTGTTAGATAGTGCCCAGTGTTCGAGTCTGTCCAGATCCTTCTGTATCTTAAGCCTATCTTCTGGAGTATTGGCTATTCCTGCCAGCTTGGTGTCGTCTGCAAATTTGATGAGTTCCCCATCTATCCCCTCATCCAAATCGTTAATGAAGATATTGAAGAGCACTGGGCCCAGAACAGAGCCCTGGGGCACCCCACTACACACTTCCTTCCTTGTAGATGCGGTTCCATTGAGGACCACACGCTGAGTACGGCCTGTCAGCCAGCTACGAATCCATCTGGTGGTGATGCTATCTAACCCACATTTTTCTATCTTATCAAGTAGTAGGTTGTGATCTACTTTATCAAATGCCTTACTGAAGTCCAAGTAAATTATATCTACAGCATTCCTCTGGTCCACTAGTTTTGTCACTTGGTCAAAGAATGTAATAAGATTTGTCTGGCATGATCTGTTTTTGACAAACCCATGTTGACTTTTAGTGATGACTTTGTTTGCATCAAGGTGTTCGCTGATTTGTTGTTTAATTATCTTTTCCAGAATCTTCCCGGGTATTGAGGTCAGGCTGATAGGTCTGTAGTTTCCTGGATCTATTTTTTTCCCTTTTTTGAAGATGGGAACTACATCAGCTCTCTTCCAGTCCTCTGGTAGTTCCCCAGTGCTCCAGGATCTTTGAAAAATATAGTTCAGTGGTTCTGAGATCACGTCTGCCAGTTCCTTGAGAACCTTGGGGTGTAATCCATCTGGTCCTGGTGATTTGAACTCGTCTAGGCTGGACAGGTGCTGACTTACCATTTTCTTGCCTATCTTAACTTGCGTTTCTATTCTGTTTTTTATGGCACTGGTTTGGGTAGGTTGGACTGTTTTTTCCCTTTGTGTAAAGACAGATGCAAAAAACGAATTAAATAGTTCTGCTTTATTATTTTATTATTATTTTATTATTTTTATTATATTATTTTAATCAACTTATGACTTAGTTTAGTACCACAGTTGAAGACTCGTTCTTTACCTGTTATGTTCCTCCAATCCTATAGAATGACTCAGAGATTTTCATGCTGTCACAATCTAACAATCTTCACAGGAGCTAAAGAAAGTGTTGTGGCAGAGACCTTTAATTTTGTTGTTGTTAGCCGCCCTGAGTCCTTCGGGAGATAGGGCGGGATATAAGTCCCATTAATAAATAAATAAATAAAAAATAAATAAATTAATAAATAAATAAATAAATAAATAAATAAATAAATAAATAAATAAATAAATAAATAAATAACGATTAAAGAAATATTGTAGCATAAATACTTGGGGACTATAGGCTTCATGTATATATACTATTAGGAACAATACACATATGCACTAATACGCAGACTGAAGCAGAGGGGAATTAAAGAGGTCAAGGGGTAATAAAATGGAAGAGGTGGATTTCAGATACTGATAATTATGTAATGATGGTATTCACTCAGAAATGAGTTGTTAAGTATGACATAGATGTTCTTACATTGTTGAGATTATTAAGATTTATAATGTTATAAATCTTTCTGTCTAATTAATCCATGGGAAATAGAATTCAAGCTCTTAAGAAATTACAGCAATTTAACAATGACCCTTTTTCAATTATTTTGTTCAAGAACAGTAACTTCAGTCCACAGAACTGTGTGCCATTTGCCATTTGTCAATAACCTAATATCCCTTGTTATTTTTAGTGCATCTATCTATTTGTCTGGAGTCATCCATTCTTGTATGGCTGTACAATTTTCAGTGATTCTGGGCAGTGTAGAAAGAAATGAACAACAGTCCTAAAAATGGAAAATCTTGTCCAAAACATATTCTAAAAAAGGAAAGTTGGAAATTGGATTATAATTGTCCAATATTGTCAGGTCTAGCGACAATTTTTTGAGGAAGGGATGGACCACAGTCTTATTATATGCAAGTGGAATCACTACCTCACTCAGGGATCCTCTGTTTGAGGTCTTCCATTTATCATCTCCCAGGTAGTTCTGACAAGTCACGGCATGCTGGAACTGTGGCCAACTTCACATTTCAAAGGCCTCCCACCATTTATTGGGACTAAAGGGTTTGGACTGATTACTAACATGCTAACCAGTGATAGGCTATTGTGCCATTGGTTTGCCATATAACATGTGATGCTATGGTCAGTTTGCTAATTATTTTATTTTTTAAGTCAATATCCAGCCACTTTCTCATGGGTGGTAGAAATGAAATCACAGTCATCCATTAGGGTTGAAACATGGTAAAGAAAATGAGGTATGGCAGGACTAAGTCTTCTTCCACTCCTTTTGCACCTTTGTTTTATATTCCACACATCCAGGGCTTCTGCAAAGAAATTAAGACTGAAATTACTCCTGCCGTATGACTGTTTTAATGTCCATATTCAAAGACTAAAAGAGGATTAACAACAGAATAACCCCCATTTATGATCACAAATAGTTAAGTTGTGTAAAAACCAGATAGGTACCTTGGTCTCCAATTGTAGTTAAGATTATACTTACAGGACCGTCTGCTGCCAGGAACGACTTCCCTCCGCCCTGTGCGCTCACACAGAGAGGGTCTCCTCAGGGTGCCGTCGGCTAGACAGTGTCGGCTGGCGACCCCCAGGGGGAGGGTCTTCTCTGTTGGGGCGCCTGCCCTTTGGAATCAGCTCCCCCGAGAACTTCGGATATCCCCAGATCTCCGGTCATTTCGTCGCGACCTAAAGACGTATCTTTTCCAACTGGCCAACCTGGACTGAGGATGGGGGGGTTTAATATTGTTTTAATTTATTGGTTTTAGTAATTAATTATGGGGCTTTGTAATTTAATTCTTTTTTAATATTTGTATTACTTTTTTTATAGCTGTTTTATTATTGTGAGCCGCCTTGAGTCCTTCGGGAGATAGGGCGGCATATAAGTCACATACGTACATACATACATACATACATACATACATACATAAAAATTAATGTTAACTACAATTTAATTCATATTAATTCCAGAACACTACAAATTAATTCATATTAATTCCAGAAGTCAGAGAAAGCTTGAGCACATTGTTATTTAGTATGTTGGATCAGAAAGCTGGGTAACTCATCTATTGCTGCCATTTTAGCTTGCTTGTATAGGAGTGAATGATTCTTAAAGAAAAATCCACTTCTCAATATTGATGTTGTTTTAATCATTGTCTGAACTGAGATTCCTTTACAGGAAGATTCCTGTCTTTTGCTTAAAACATGGTTGTATCCCATTGGCAGATATGCCAGATAAACATTATTTTAAGTGACAGTTAAAAGCTCTCCATGCCCTCAGATCTACTTATGAGTAAAAATGAAAGGGGTTCTTTACTTATCAATGGTTCTGCTAGCTGAGACAACTCTATTCCCTTGATTTAAATTAAGCCATCTTCGTCAAAAGATTGGCAATTGATGAAGGACTGCACCGGCTCTATTGTCAGAAGAGCTCTTTATTTCGAGAGGAAGGTTGGAACTGTTCCAGTCACAGATCTCCCCATTTATACAGAGTTTAATCTGCTGCTTCACATTGCAGAATGGGGCCACAATCCGTTTGTTTGTTTACAAGTGTAAGCTCCTTACCTGCAAACAGTACGGTAGAAACAGAATATTGCAAGGGAGGGACTCTTTAAAACCCCTTGACAGCCATGTCATAATAACATTTCATGAAGAGTAACATGCCTTAACTACAGTGGATGGTCTACGTGGTCACTGACGTCTGCTGAGGGCTAAGTCAAATTTTATTGGAGCTACAGAGAGGACCATAATTGTATCAAACTTGCTGTATGATTCTGACCCGTTCTCTGGTTCTGGTTCATTTTTGGTCTTCAGTGCTATCCATGAACTATGATAGAGGGTTATCGTTCTTTGGGAAATGGAAGGCTGGAATTAAGACTGGCTAACATATATATGTTGGGGGGGGGAGTGTATTTGTGAGTTAACTTGCTTGGCAAGATGTTGCATTTGTGAACATCAGATTTCTTTAGTTGTATGCTGAGAATTTATATTTCCATTTTGATATTACATTTTCAGAGTTAAATGTCAATTTAAAGATTACTGTTTCTTTCCATCTATCCAAGGCAGTCACTCAGCATGTGGACGTTAGCCAAGCTAGCATGTTTTTAGCATGTTAGGGTGAGAACTGTGTCCTTTCTTAAGACATATTCCTATTATTTAATAGTATACTTTTTTCTTCTGTCTCTGTACTTCGGAATTGTAAAGAAGTCATCATTGCATTACTGTAAGAAGGATGTCTTGTGTTTTGACAGTCCTAAGACTACCATGGTAAGAGTGAGTAAAACTGTACATGTATCTGGGGCCATTCGCTGAAGTAAATAATTGTACTGAAAAAAATGTAGCATGATAGACCTGGGTGAAATTCCAACAGGAAAAATCTTTCAAGCAAAGATTCTCTGCTCATAGTTGGAAATTGGGACATTTTCTGAAGGCTTCAAATTTCCCTGTCATTCTGCATCCACTCACAAAGTATGCTTTGACAGGGTCTGCCTTTCTTTCCTAGACTTCTATTTTTAAAGCCTGACTTTCAGAGCAGGAGAAGAGATAATTTGAACTCTCGGCAGTCAGTGGCAAGGAGGAAACACTGATTTTTTATCACGTTTGTTCCTCAGTCTGTTTTATAATATATAATCAATTTTAATTCTAGCAGATAAAAATCACTCTGGTGTACAGCTTTAAGATCAAAAACAACTACTATATCAGTTGTTTGTTATACCTATTTGAACCTGCTTTCCAAAAATAATCTTCCCAAAGCAGATTACAAGTAATATTAATACACATATTCATATCAAAATTCAAGACATATGACACTGAAGTAGAAAAAAAATCACATATTTCTCTCAGAGAAATTGGCCACACTGACCTTATTGAGAGTTAGATGGAAGAGTCCGCTAGCACTGGGCACTGTAAAAAAAAATGATTTGGAAGAAATGCTTCCGACATTGTGCAAGAGACTCAAAAAGATTGCTTTAGTGAACAGGAGAGAGATGCCAAAGCACTTCTGAATTATTTTTGGAATGAGCCCCTAAGAATTAAGCTAAGCAGAATTATGTGGTGGCTGTTGTTTTCTTCTTTCTTAAATAAGATATAACATTTTTCAAGATTCATTCATTATTTGGGTTAGATTTGACTTTGGAGGTTGGATTATTGGAGTTGGATTTACTGTTACTCAAACTGTTAAGTGGTGAAAGGAGTTATAAAGTGGCCACTTTACCAGTTATGTACAGCAGTTCATGTAGGTTGTGGCTGATTCATTAGGCTGTAATAACTTGGTCAGTGTACAGTAAATTGGCTCTGCAGATGCAATATATAGGTGAAAGGTTTTATATCCAGATCAGTCTCCTAAGCCATTTTATGCTAACCATAAAATATATCTTTCATATATGTGTTACTGGTGTATGTGGTATCTTGAATAAAGAACCAAACCAGAAATCTATTTATATCTTTTTGTTGCCAGAGAGGAAAGACTACATGATATGCAACAATTTTTTTTTAAAAAAATAATATTTACATAAATACAAGTATATTTTTATTTATTAAAACAAGGTATTTTATTTAGAAGAAATCAGTATCTGATGTGTCTAAAGGAAGACTGAATTTGTTCAGTATCTTTGATCCTTCAACTATTTTCTTTTTCTTGATCTATAACTGCAGAACAGTAAACAAGAGCTAATCCTTACCAACAACCAGAAGGTTGATTATTTTCTCTGCATCTTGTAATAAATTTAGGCATTTCAAATTTTATATGCTTTGCAAATTATTTGCAAGACTTAACAGGAAGGGATTTCTAAGTTGAATGAATGGGAATAAACATTTCTTTGCATTCACTTTGTAACATAATTGCACCACATTTCTAGTTAAATATGCTCGACAAAAGCAAAGATATTTTTTCTCTCTTTGTGCCTACATTTTGCTTAAATGATCATATACTATTCCCCTGTAAGATCCAGTTTTGTTTAGACACATCAAGATACATCTGTAGTTGTCTATATTTTATGTAATTTTCTCAGCTGATTGTCTTTTGCTGCACCAGTGATTCTCAACCAGGACATCTCCTTATTTTTGTGTCACAGAACCAAGAAATTATACAGCTTGTATAGTACTTGAAAGTAAAAAAAGGAAAACAATGTCTGTTTAAAATCTATCTTCATTATTTGTATTAAAGATCCCGTGTGCAATCTTGGGGTTCCCCTACCTAGACTCAGTTGTGAATCTAGGAGCAACAGATGGCAGTCTTGGCTGGGAGAGCTTTCTGTTTCATGCCAGTTACACCCCTTCCTGGATCTGGAGCCTCTGCTTACAATCAGTCATCCATGCCCTAGTCCAATGATGGCGAACCTTTTAGAGACCAAGTGCACAAAAACCGGCCCCACCTTGTCCCGCCCCCCTGCTCTGCCCCCGTCCCGCCTGTTCCACCCCAGCCCGGCCTACCCACAGGGCCATTCAGGCCTCCATGGCCTGCCGCAGATTGCCCAGGTAGCCCAGCAGTGCCATAGCGGCCATGCCCTCTGTCCGCACTCCGCAGCATCAACTGTGCATGATGGAGCGTGAGGGCAGAGTCTTGTCCCTGCTGCCCGACTGCCATGTCCTTGGCTGCGCTGCTCCATGTGGGCCGCGCTTGGGGGCAACTCTCTTCCAGGGGGGCTGCTGGTGAGGAGGGGGCACCGGGGGAAGCAGGGCTAGGGCGATGGTGCATGTGCCCATGGAGAGAGCTCTGAGTGCCGCCTGTGCCACGCATGCCATAGGTTCGCCACCACTGCCCTAGTCATTTCAGTTTGGACTACTGTAATGTGCTTTACATAGGGCTGCCATTGATGAGCATCCAGAAGCTCAACTGGTGTAGAATGCAGCCGTGTTGGCAGTTATGTGTGTTGCCAAAAGAGCACATACCTCTGCTCTACAAACTGCATTGGCAACCACTCTGCTTCTGGGTCCAATTCAATCATTAAAGCCCTTCATGACATGGGACCGGGCTGTCTGAGGGACCCCCTTTCCCCTATTACATTCACCTGTCCCACTTGATCTGGCAGAGAGGGCATGATGCATGTACCATCTTCCAGGAACCTCTGTTTCTCTACAGAACCTTTTATCTCCCCTGCTCCTATCCCCAAGGTCAGGTTAGCTACATCTCTCCTATCATTTTGGAAATCTCTCAAGATTCCCAGGGTACTGGAAATATTCTTAGATGGCTCCACTGTGGTTGACCTTTTTACTCTTTACGTATGGTTTGTACATTTTACTTTTTTATATAATGCCATTTTTAATAATGACTTTTAACAGTCATTTAATAATGACTTTTCTATTTTTGTAATGATTGTTTTTGTATATTTGTTGTTTTATTGATTGTGGAACGCTGCCCAGAGGTGCTTTTGTGAAATGGGCAGCCACGATATAAATGTGATTAATACATAAATAACAGTAGAACCTCTTAAAAGTATTTATTATTTTGAATTTGCCCAGGAAATGTTTTCATAAGCTTAAACAATAAGACATACACGTTTGATTTCTGCAAATTCTAAAAATGCTGTGATTTTAACTCAGTAATGATATGGAAAGTAAGATATGCAAAAGATAGTTTAAATATAGCTTTTCCAGCATTTAAATATTTTAACTTAGCTTTCTAAATCGGAAGTGATTTAATATTGTGCTCAGCATTGCCACAAAGGTATTGTTAAGAGGAAGCGATACAGCCTATGAAACATTACCCATTAGGAAGATACCATGTCTTTAAATTATAGCAATTTCTTAAGATTTTAAAACAAAATGAGCTCTTAGAGAAGTGATTAATAGTAGGGAGATGAGGATAACACTGGGTCATCAGTGGCACTCCATTACAGAAAGGGTTGAACTAATAAAGGCATTCATCTATTTGGCCAATAAAGCATTTGAATGATATGCTTGTAGTTTTTATCATACAGTACTTACTTTTCACTGAAGAAACTGATTTTACATATCTGCAAAGAATGACAGAAGAAATTCAGTTGTAATCTGTAGATGTTTTAATGATGAAATAATAGGCTGGACATGCAACATTATGCATTAGATTTCAGATTTATGCCTTTTGAATTTAAAAATTCTGAAAATGGAATACTTGCCTCTGGGTATTTTGTTTTTTTTTAATAGCAAAATTACCAAGATTCTAGGGATAAGCTGTGTTATAAAACAGAGGGGATATAGAAGACAGGCTATGCAAGCATTACTGGCCATATGAAATACCTGTTCTCAGAGCATTAAAGGAACTACATCATCTGGAAGACTTTCTCCAGTTGTCTGCGTGAGTGTGTGCCTACACAGACTGTTTCTGCTGGGAATGTTCATTCAATTAGGCGCATGTGCATGGGCACATACACAAAGATGGATGAGAGACATCTTTTAAGGTCCCAGGCTAAACCTTCTGGAAAAAGTGAATAGCATTTCTAGTAAGAACTAGCCACAATTACAAAAGTTCTAATACGAGGAACTTTCAGATAGATGCATTGATTTCTTCTACTCTCCCTATTTATTTATATTTTATTTTATTTTATTTTTATGCCACCATCTCCCCTATAAGGTGACTCTAAAACAAACAGCTGCTGCTATACATATATGCAGCATGAATAAGTTTCAATACTGTTCTCCTTTCCCAATGTTCTGTTAATAGTGGTCTCCCTTCCCAACATTTTTTCAATACTAATTATATTATTGAATAAAAAAATAGATACATAGATGTTAGGGTTAGAATAAATTTTCTTTCTTATGCCTTACTTTTGGGTGTGCTTGGCTGTAATCTAATCACAATATATAGGTATGTTATTGTCATGTTTATTTTCTGCAACACCACCTCAGTATAATAAAAAATGATCATGTAATTGTTCCTAATTAAGTTCTGATTAAGCGCAGATATCATTTTGTGCCCCCTTGCGTCAGTTTTATCATTATTAAATATGCTATGTGTTAGCTGACGTCCTCAGTGCCTTAGTCAGAACATTGATCTATTTAATCAGAATTATCTGCATGATCATGATTGGCAGTGACTTTCCATGGTACTATGCAGGAGTTTTTCCAGTTGTGTGAGAAAGATTTGAAGATTAAATCTGGTACCATACACGAAGTATATATTAACATATGTACATGTGTCTAGGTAAATAGCAGAAAGAAAGGGGTTTTTAAATGGTATTGTATATACACATCAAGAGCCAGTTTGGTATAAAGGCATCAAGCTAAAAATTGGGACACCATGAGTTCTACTCTTGTCTTAGCTGGGTGATGCTAAGGAAGAAAATAATGGCAAGCCATCATTGAAAACGTTGCCAGGAAACACACACTCCTTCCCTCACCAAAAAACTGATCACAGGAGTCATGTACACTGCAGCCCAACAAATTGGGGAAAAGTCACTTCTAAAGTGGGAATAATTCACTCAGCTATTGAAATCCAAAGTTTCGTATGTGCATGGGGATACCATAAAGAGCAAAGAGTTAAGATAAAATGATACAAAAGCATAAGTGTTATTGTCATGGGAATTTCTTATAGACCAATAGGACAGACAGAAGATGAGGAAATGACTTTTCTTTTATGAGATGCTTAAACATAGCATAGCAACAAGGGAAGAGTTGGAAACTTAACTGTACCAGGAATTAGATCCAACTAATTCCTGCCTTTTCTTGCTGACCACTTCAATTTTTTATAAAGTGGGAGAAGGAATAAGGGGATTCATTATTTTAGGATGTAAATTTTATTAACACAGAAGAAGTACTTTAAGTGAAGTTGATTAAAACCATGAGAGACAGTGACCATGCTAACTTTTAAATTCATTGTACAAAGGAAAGCATGAATAGAAAAGAGTGTAGTGGATATCAGAATGGATTTTGGTGAACTCAGATGAAAGGTAGACCTGATCTAATGGCTTAAGATCTTCAAGGAAAGAAGCATCCAGGAATCCTGGAAAACGAGATACTGAAAGCACAATTACCAAAAAAAAAATAAAAAAATAAAAAAAATCTGCTAGAAAGTAAAATAGGAGACAACTAAAATAGACCAATGGAAATTCATCCATAGCTTTCTAAAATGCTAAAAAAGAAATAGACATGCATACAGAGCTGAAGGAGGGATATAGGAGCAAAAAAAAATGCAAGCCAGATGCTAGAAATTATAAGGACTGTGTCAGAGTGGTTAAAGTAAAGGAGGAGCTCAGACTTGCAAGAAATGCTACAACACCTTAGATGGCTATCATTTTGCCACTAGAGCAGTGTTTCTCAACCTCAGCAGCTTTGAGATGTGTGGACTTCAACTCCCAGAATTCCCCAGCCAGCCATGCTGGCTGGGGAATTCTGGGAGTTGAAGTCCACACATCTCAAAGTTGCTGAGGTTGAGAAATACTGCACTAGAAAAAGGAGGGAGCTCAGCTCAAGATAAACAAGAGGAATATAAAATAACACTAGTTTAATTCAATTTAAGTCTCCTGGGTCAGATAAATTACATCCTAGTGCGCTAAAGGAACTAGTGGAGCAACTGAACAACTGTTAAATGAATCTTGGAAAGACTAAGAAGGACTGGTGAAGTTCCAGAAGATTGGAGGACAGCAAATGATTCCTCAACAAAGAGAAAAAGATGCCCATGAGAAGTTACAGACCTATCAGTTTGTTGTATATTGTGAACAAGCTCTTCAAGCATATTGTTAAACAGCACATTTTGTGAGACCTTGGACAGAAACACAACATTTAACAGGTGTCAGTCAGGGTTTGAGACAAAGCATTCAAGCCTGACAAACCTTATCTCTTTTTTTTTTGACAGAATTAACTAGCTTAATAAATTGGAGGAATCAACATAGCTTATGTTGACATAGACAGTCTTCTTTGTGATATCTTCATTAATGATAAAATAAAAGCTAGATGATGCAACTGTTAGAGGTTAATTGGCTGAATGGGCCATACCAAGAGACTATTCATAAATGTTTCCACATCTGTTTGGTGATTATCATAGAATAAAGTGCCACAGGCTCTGCCTTGAGCCTTGTATTTTTCAGTGTTTTTGTTAATGACCTGGGGTGATGAGCAAATTTACAGATGAATGGATAATACATTAGAACAGGAAGATAGTGTTCATAAAGATTTAGAGAGGTTTAGCAGTAAACCAGTGAAAGGGAAGAAAGGTCTCTGTCTTGCACACTGAGACAAAACATGCAGAAACATGAGTATAAAATAGAGGAGTCTTGGCCTGGCAGTATTACTTCTATACGTGTTCTAGATCTACTTGTTCTATCTAGTAGATTGCATTGAAAACAAGCCATCAGTACAATTCAGTTGCTAATAATTAATGTAACTTTTCTTAAATTTTAATTGTTTTTAATATCTTTTTATTATGACCTGCGTCACTATTACAATAAGAGGGACATAATAATAATAATAATAATAATAATAATAATAATAATAATAATAATAATAATAATAATAATAATAATAATAATAATAATAATAATAATAATAATAATAATAGACACACAGAGTCCAGGTCACAGGAAGTATTTTCCCCATTATTCCCTATCTTGGGCAGGCCTTGTTTAGGATATTGTCTTCAGTTGTGGGCACTGAAGGGAAAAAAGGACTTTAAAAAACTGGAATTCCAAGGGAGACTACCATGATGGTGACAAGATTGGAATCCAAGTCCAATGAAAAATGGTTAAAAGTACTAAAAATGTCTAGCATGCAGAAGTGTATTGAGGAGAGTATATGATAGCAGGTTTCATATATCTAAAGCAGGGGTGTCAAACTGCCGGCCCGTGGGCTGGACTCGTCATCTGGAAGCCCCACCCACCCCATTGCCGGCAATGGCAAAACTGTCCCGATACGTTGTGCAACGTCACGTGACATCGCAAGGGTTGTAATCTAGAGGTGGAAATGGAGTTGATTTCTCTTAATCCCAGACATCCAGAACCAGTGGGTTAAAATTACAGGAAATTAAACTCAAGTTACATATCAAGAAAAAAATATCCTAATTTATTATTGTTTTATGACTGCGCATCTTAAAACACAACTCTGGGTGCCTCACAACAATAACAAAGCTATAAAAATCCATAAAACAATAAAACAACTAATGATAACCTGTCATCTAGTAGAACATGTTCGTTTCACTGAATAATTTCAAAGAGAGCTATCTAGCCAACTGTTTGAAATTCTTTTAGAAGAACTCCAAGCAGGAATTTGGACGAGATTTTTTTTTTGAGGTCCCTTCCTTTTCTGACATTCTGTAATCTGGTACAAATGCACCTAAGTACATATTATGAAACAGGAAGAATTTTTTTTAAAAAAAATATCACCTGGATCACTAACATCTAGACTGGAATTCTGATAGTATAGACCAGGGGTAGGCAACCTTGGCTCTTTTATGACTTGTGGACTTCAACTCCCAGAATTCCTGACCCAACGCTGCTCAGGTATAGGTATAGGTAAAGGTATAGGTGTAGAGTAGACCTAACACACAATAAGAAAACAGAGGTTTGTAGGCCAGGGAAATTTGAGAGTTCTTGAAAAAGTTGCAACTACAACAGTGAGATGGTTAGGCAAGAGAAGCAAATACGTATTAAATTTGGGTGTAATGGAGAAATTGGTAACCAAAGGTGCTTCTTTGCTATTTTTGTGCTAACATATTGTCAAATCCAAAACATCCAGAACAGAATTATATCTAAAGAGAGGAGACAATGTTGCAGAATTCTTCTGTAACCTAGGTTTATATGTCAGCACCATCCAGTCTGAAAGATGCCTATTAGGGAAGAAACTAATATCAATCAAAGTTTAGTTTGATCAGAATTATTTGGACTATAATGCTTTAAAATACACATTTTCCTGCCTTCACTGCTGAGTAACCCAATATTAGAGGTGTGAAACAAAGAATTGTGTTTTTTTCTCCCAAAGTTCTAATAGTCAGACTGAGCAGCGTCCAAATGTTTTAGAACAGTGCTGTGCAATAGCTTCAAAATTGATGCTGTTTAGTGCATGTTGATTAATCTCATCATATTTATTCAGTCTTACATTTCTGCGTTGATGTTTTCGGCTGTGAAATAGTGGTAACTTAATTTGGGACAGAACACGACTTCTAGAAGATACGTTTATTTATTTGTTCAATTTATATAGCCTCCCACTTGCCAGATGACTGTATCAGCCTGTGGTTGGGGTTAGCTACATTGCACAATCAGACACATTGTGCTCTGGCTAAAGTGCAATTCAGAAATGTATCTTTGACCAGAGAGCATGAGAGATATTCTTAATTGCCGATGGTAATTTACATACCCTTGGTCAGCACACTTAAAATATGCAAAGATCCATGTTTTCCTACGGCCTTCCTAGTATGTAAGAGTGCAGTTCTAGTTTTTACTTCTCTTTTTAGTGCACATGCCGTTGGCTGTGCTGAACTTGTATCTGAATTGACAAGTTTATGTGTGGCTCATAATATTCACAGTGACGATATTTATTTTAGTAGCATAAAAAAACATTCTAATTAATTACTGTCCGTAAGAGGGCTCTGGGAAAAAGGGATTTAAGACTGTGCTTTCTCTTTTTCACAGCTGTATGTCATGTATTTCTCTAAAAAGATGCATGTAAGAATCAATAGCGGTGCTTCTGTTGCCTTGCTCCAGACTTGTAAAGCTGTTCTTTTACATCCATTTTCAAGTGGGAGGAGGATTGAAACAAACACCCACCTTTTCACAGAGGCATTAATTGAGTGAGTTGCAGGCTTATAAGCTGAGGTAGCTGATGGTTTAGTTCAAGGGTAGGCAACCTCGGCTCTTTTATGACTCATGGACTTCAACTTCCCAGAATTCCTGAGCCAGCCATGCTGGCTCAGGAATTCTGGGAGTTGAAGTCCATGAGTCATAAAAGAGCCGAGGTTGCCTACCCCTGGTTTAGTTAGTGCAATAAGTAACTAACTAAACCAAATTACTCAGGCTACAGGTTATAAGTTGATGTAGCTGATGGTCTAGTTCAGGGGTCTGCAACCTTGACAACTTTAAGACTATGCTGGCTGAGGAATTCTGGGAGCTGGAGTCCACAAGCCTTAAAGTTGTCAAGGTTGCAGACCCCTAGTCTAGCTGGTGCAATGACTAAGGAGTTGTTTCTTGAAGGGATTGCATCTTGTTCAAAGACACCTGATGCTGTATATTCAAGATCCCATTGTTCCCAGCAGTGGCCATGCAACCTTTCTACTCCTCCGAATGTCAGAAGGATGACTGTTTGTTTGCCTTGACCTCTCCCCAGCTGTTTACTCTGCAGTGCTGCCACTTCAACCTTGGTTCCTTGAGCCTGGCTGGCCCCTTTCTCCTCCCTGCTCTGTTTACAGTTGTCCTACCCAGCGTCTCACCTATGAAATCTGTTGATTATTCCACCTGGTTAATGTTAAATTGCTCTTGCAAGAAGATGTGTTTGTTCATAAACACAAATGCCAGGGCTCTTGTTTACTGTACCCATGGCAGCAATCAGTTATTAAACAAATATGGCTTTGTTTGCGGGCGTGAGCAGCAGTTTAGCCTGCAAGGCCGGGGGCCGGGTGGGGGGGGGAGGAACGACTTTAAAAGCTAGTGTTTTGATAAAAGAAGAAAACGGGAACTTGTCCCTGGAATGTGGTTGAAACTGACTTAGGTTTGTTTTTCTTATCTTTAACTTTGGATGAAGGGGCTACAAAAGATTAGCAAGTGGTTTGGTGGTGTTTTTTTTTTTTCTTTTCTTCCCCCAAAAAGATTTCCTTAGTGTAATGATAGCTATCCAGTTGTTTGCTTTTTTTTTCCAGAAGGGAGAGAGAGGATTGCTGCAGGACGGCTAGCACAGTAGCAGAGCATCCGATGGCTAGAAAATTCTGTGCGGATAAAACAAGAAGTTTAAATGTCTAGGACAAAAGGATAGGGCTGTCATCCAGGTAATCGCCAAAGGGAAAAAGAATAGCCTTTGAATATGATTTAGTTGCTTTGTAATTGTGGAGTGGAATGTCTGTGGGTGTATGCATGCAACTCAGTAATGTTGGTGGGAAGGTGTGTGGGGTTTAGTTAAAAAGCTATTGGTGCTACTTCTGCACTTGGTAAAAGGAAGGAAATCTTTCTTTTGTTTTAGTGGAGAATGATAAAGCCTTCACATAATGGCAGAACATAGTAAAGAATCCAATTAATATTCCTTCTGTATTTTCCTACTATATATAGATCAGCTGGGTTGCTTTCCTCCAGTGAATTCTCAGGCACTAGCCTTAAGTTTGAAAGCATACCCACTACTTATTTTTTTTTTCATTCCTAGGAGGAAAATTGACAGCAATAATTACTCCTTTCATATTGTTACGCAAAGAATCTGGAGGTGGGAAGAAATATTATTTTTCTCTTCTCTTTCCTCCACTGGCTTCATGGCCACCACCCACAAAGCAATGGGATACTGTGTCTTCCATTGAATTTATTGGGACAGATATGAGAATTTGCTCAATTTCCATTAAAGTGAGTGATTGTGGAATTGTTACATTTGACAGATTACATTGCATATAATTCGAATATCAGATGACATTGGTTAGCATTTAGCTTTACTTCTCAAAGAAAGAGAACAATAAGCATGGGGAATAAGAATATTTGTTTTTAATGTTTAATGAGAGGCTTTTAAGGTTATAGTCAAGAGCTGCTATTAAAATAAGAAACTGTATATGCCCAAGAAAGTTTTGAAGGCTCTGATTAAATGATTGACCCATTTAGTCAGCCAGGCAAGCAAGTCAAAAAATGTTTGCAAAATTCTGAGAAAAAAATATTTACTAACAGATCACAATGTCCTGATCCATTCTGTTTGTTGTGATTCCTAAAGCAGTCATGGGGCTTGAGGTGAATCAGAAGCCACTTGAAATGTGTTGCCTATCTGGAAAGTCATTAATTGTGATTAATCAGTTCCTCTATTGGGGGGGGGAGATTCATTAGGCTTCTAAACCATGTTGTGTTATAATTTAACAAATACCACTTAATTATGGAGATTATTATTCTGCAGATCATACTAGTTGGCATATAATAAATAGTCATAAGATGGATCAGATTATGGAAGTAGTGTTTTTATAATAATGTCTTACGAATGCCATGAGACATGTTTGGATTAAAACTGTTTCTTTACTACATGCCCTTCAAGAAACCAAAATTGTGAATTTAATTTTTTTTAATTAAATCTATCCACTACATTATATGCCATACATTTAGGTTACCTCAAAAAATTAGTACTGGGTTACATAATACAATTGTATATCATATATATTGTGTCAAGTTTCCGATGTATGGGCTTTTCAAGTTTACTCTGTGAGTAAACCCTCCAAAGGTACAGTTGATACTCACCATTTATACTAATACAATAATGTTGGGCAGTTCTATACTCTGCCGGATCAGAAGAGAGCTTGCTTCATTCATTGATTACATTTGTGACATTCACAAGGCACACGTGTGTTTGTCAGAACTGCTGTTGGTCAGTGGTTTTTCTTAAGCAAAAACTGATAGAATCTGGAAATACAAGGAATTAATTGTCCTGCTCTATGCTGCCTTAGTCAGACATTTCTGTACACCCCATGTTTTTTTTTAAAGTGCTAAACTGGAGTAAGTCCGCAGAAAGGTTGCCAGGATGGTGAAAGGACTGGGAACCGCCCTTCGAGGAGTGGTGAAAAGACCTAGGTGTTTTTAGCTTGCAGAAGAGAAGGTTTAAAAGAGACATGCCACTTGTCTTTAAATATATGAAGAGTAGTCACATGGCAGAAGGCAATTGCTCCAAAAGTTAATTACAGAACTAATGGGATGAAGCATAAATCTAGTTACAGATGAGGCATTAGGAAGAAGCTGTCAGTCAGTGGAAGTGGTTACCACAAGGAGTGGCTTCTTCCTCTTCACTGGAAGTTTTCAAGCAGAGGTTTGAAAATAATCTGGAAATGGTTTAGACTTTAGAGAATCATGCAATATGCAGGAGGTTGGACTTGATAACCTCTTCGGTTCCTGCCATCTCTATTACACTATCAGTTGTGGCTGTGCAGAAAAGTAATAATGAAAATGAAAACCCAAAAAGGCTGCCACAACCCACAATAGGTAGGAAATGAAAGAGTTTTTGAAAACACCAGAACTACAATCTGTATACAATCTGTTTGAATACACAGAGTGGTTTGTGCAAGAAACCTATCCTTGGCTTGTTGTTGAAGGAAGTCTTTTTTCCTCCATCTTAGGTTTTTAATAAATAACAAAGGGATTCTTGTGCCTGTGGAATGGATTTCACCTCCCACCCCAGGTTTGCCCCTGTAAAAGAATCAGTAGGACCCATAACCACTGATGTTTAGATAACAACCTTGGAAACAAACATGTTTTCCCATATTTTTTTCCACATTTATAAAAAGGCATTGTTCATATGTCCTTAAAGAGGGGGGCAGTTTACTTTGACACACATGTATTGGGAAAACATGCCATAATATATTTTAAAGACAGAAAAGTACACGAGGACTTTTACTACGGATCTGATGTGCTTTGAGAGGTGTCTTTTTATTCAGAAAGAGACCCTTTTTGTTCTGGTAATGTGTCTGATTAATAATTAGTGCAGTAATTAATGATTACTGCAGCAAGTCATTAGAAAGAGGCTGGGAAGGGTAGATCAGATAACATTGGTGGCCTTACATATTTGCTCAGCTAGGCCTGGTGGGGGTGTGGAGTAATGAGTGGGTAGACAAGAGGTAGTCTTGAACAGATGGATGGATGGTTGGTTACATACTTTAGACACTGGGAAATATTAGAATCACTCAAAAGATCATCATCGTTACATTTTACACCCTCTTTCCAGCTACTGCTTCAGATACACATTAAAATACCAAGCAAAGACAATCTGACAGCCAGTTTGCTGTAGTGGTTAAGGCACCACCTGAGGGACGGTGAGTTCTAATCTTGCCTTAGGCACAAAGCCATCTAGCGGACTTTGGATCAGTCCCTCCTTCTCAGCTCCAGGAAAAAGGCAACAAGAAACCACTTCCAAAAATCTTGCTTAGAATACTGTGGGGACTTTATCCAGGCAATTGCCAGGAGTCAACGTTGACTCAAACGTGTGCATGTGTGTGCCTCATTTTTCTGACATGGCTGCAGTGTGCCTCACTTTTCTGACATGGCTGCAGTGCTTTTAATAATAAAACAACATTATTTTCTGACACCTCCCCTTCATTGCTTTGTTGTATTACTGACTATTCAACTGATAAGTCAAAGTAGAGCTGCATGGGCATCTCTATGAATCCATAGCAATTGCAGAGAGCCAATCAGTATTGGCTCTTTCTGGCCCATACCTGGGATTGGAAAAGTAATAGAAGATTCCCTATCTATACCCAGAATAACAGAGTTGGAAAGGACCTTGGAGGTCATCTAGTCCAATCCCTGCACATACAGGAGACCTTATACCATTTCAGACAAACGGCTGTCCAGTCTTTTCTTAAAAGCATCTAGTCATGGGGCACCGACAACATCTGAAGGCAAGGCATTCAACTGGTTGATTGTTCTCAACTGTTAGGAAATTTCTCCTTAATTTTTGGTTGCTTCTCTCCTTGATTAGTTTCCATTCATTGTTTCTTGTCTTCTCTTCTGGAGCTTTAAAAATAGGTTGATCCCCTTTTCTTTGTGATGAGAAACTTATTTCACTTGAGTATCAGCACTCTGCCTTCATCCAGTCATTTGTTTTCCTACAACCAACATAAATGCTAATTATGATACTTGTTTCTTGTACAGAACCAGGGAAAGAAGAAAGTATGACTTTTTTTCCTTTCTAAAATTTTACAAATTTTACCAATTTGTGCTATTAATAACAGCCTGAAAAACATGTGGTGCCATATTTTCTTCTAAAATGTTTCTATATTCTTCATTTCCCTTTCTTCATTTTCTTCTTTTTATATATAACTTTGCAGGCAAGCCAGATTAGATAAGAATGGTTTAAATATTGGTCTGCTTTACTGTTTTACCACCTTTCTTCTCACTCACATATAGATAGTTCCCAACTTACAACCATTCATGTAGTGATGGTTCAAAGTTACAACGGCACTTAAAAAAAGTGATTTATGACGGTTTTTTACATTTACAACCATTACAGCATTCCTGCGGTCACACGATCAAAACAATTTGCAAGTGGCTCGTATTTTTCACTGCAGTGATTCACCTAACAACTGTGGCAAAAAAGGTCATAAAATGGGGCAAAACTCACTTAGCAACAGAAATTTGTGGCTCAATTGTGGTTGGAAGTCCGGAACTACCTGTAATTAATAGACTGTTTGGAATAGGAATTGTATGCCAGAACATATAGTTTTTTGAAATCTTTCTTTGATGTTTATTATGAATATTCTGTCCTGGAAAATGCGGTTCCAGAATGTCTCATTGCCTCATGGGAAACAGGTCAGGAAGCCACAGTCCAGGGAGAAAATGGTAAAACAGACTGGCTTTAAGTTAGCAGAGGAGTGAGATAAGGCTATATACTTCCTCATTATTTACCCAACCTATATGCTGAACATTTTTATTTTTTTACTTATTCATATCCCACCTTTTAGGGACGTGGTGGCTCAGGGGTTGGGACGCTGAGCCTGTCGATCAGAAGGTCAGCAGTTTGGCGGGTCGAATCCCAAGTGCTGCGTAGCAGAGTGAGCGCCTGTTACTCGTCCCAGCTTCTGCCAACCTAGCAGTTCAAAAGCACGTAAAAATGCAAGTAGAAAAATAGGGACCACTACGGTGGGAAGGTAACAGCGTTCCGTGCACCTTTGGTGTCCAGTCATGCCGGCCACATGACCACGGAGACGTCCTTGGACAAGCGCTGGCTCTTCAGCTTTGAAACGGAGATGAGCACCGGCCCTTAGAGTCAGAAATGACTAGCATGCATGTGCGGGGGAACCTTTACCTTTACCTTTTTACTTTATCCCACCTTTATTACTTTTGTAAGTAACTCAAGGTAGCAAACGTATTCAACATACCTTCCTCCTCCTATTTTCCCCCCAAAACAACCCTGTGAGATAGGTTGGTTGAGAGAGAGAAAGAGACTGGCCCAAAGTCACACAGCTGGCTTTCATGGCTAAGGCGGAACTCGAATGCACAGTCTCCCACTTTGTAGCCTAGTGACTTAAGCACTAGACCACAGGTCTGCAACCCATGGCTCCGGAGCCGCATATCTCGCCTTGGCTCCACTCTTCAGTCAAACCCTGTTCTGCGCATGCGCACATATACGCACATGCGCACACATTTTTTGCGGCTCCCAGTTTTTCCTTTTGTGAGGGAACCAGTTCCGAGTAGCTCTTTCACTGTTTCAGGTTGCTGACCCCTGCACTAGACCAAACGGGCTCTGATACTGACTGAGTAATACTGAGGAAGTCTGAATTTGAAGATGAACTTGGTTTTAAAATTAAAGAAACAAAATAACCTGTGCT
Source organism: Vipera berus (assembly GCF_964194415.1). NCBI lineage: Eukaryota > Metazoa > Chordata > Lepidosauria > Squamata > Viperidae > Vipera > Vipera berus. The sequence continues at coordinate 251,023,734 of NC_138203.1, forward strand.
ATGCTAATAACTACTGTGATAGCCAAAATGCAAGTCATTTGTAAGCTCTAATAATAAAAGTCAAGAAGCCTAGGTAAAAATGGGAGTAAGATTAAAAAACATCTTATGACTACCCAGGAATAAAACTTGTTTTACTTTTTTCCCTTATTTCAACATTTCCATATTTCAACTCTAGGATCATCTACTACTACTTCTTTTTTTAAAAAAGTGCCTGTCAAAACTACTTCCTTCAGTCAATCAAGCCAACAACTGGAACTCAGTTTTAGTAATAGGTAAGATTTTCCAGGTTGTTCCCTGACCTGAAAGATTTGCATTTGCAAA